>NC_056441.1:53173083-53773083 GCF_018296145.1 Oncorhynchus tshawytscha
AAAGTTTGATGTTTGTGTCCAGAAGGCTGTGAGAAAAACCATTCTTATCAAGCTGCCTTTTCTCAACAAGTGGAAGCTCTAATGTGTCTAGACATTCTCAGTAAATGTTTAGGTCCGGTTTTGGTTTCTCCAGCTCGGCCCCTCACTCAGACCCAATGGCTTCCAGTTGACCGACGGCCAGTATCTCCAGTGAGACCTGCCCAGCCCCTCCCACCTCTGGTCACGCCCCGCCCACCCATCCCCAGGCCAGGTACCGTAAATCGTACACCACAACACCACAGCCACAAAGTGTTTTTTCTTGATACAGTAATGGCTCCAAGACTAGGTCAACTGCAGATAAACGCTGGTTCAACTTTCTGGCCTCTCACACTGCCAACTCCATGTCATTCCCTGTTAGAACTCTTAACTATGGTACTCCACACCTGACTCAAGAACAAAGAAGCATATAGTTTGAGCTTTTCTCACTCCACAGTACAGACTCCAAAGTTCTCCATTGAAGTCGACAACTGGTCTTCCTGTGTCTGTTCTGCTCTCATTTTATGTGACAGCACTTGAAAGCATGAGTTCACATTTAGAATGGAACAGAATAATGAGTGCTTAAGAATCATGGGTAGATGGAGTTGAATTCTCTGGTAGCGTCGATTTTTACTGGCGGTTTTATACACCTTCAAAGACATCAGATGTGTTTCTGGCTCTGGCCTTTTCTGGCTCCACTAGAGTACTTAGCCGACGCTGTCCCACACACGCATGCTCACACACACCTCCACTTCAACGTCAACAAAACAAAGGAGATGATCGTGGATTTCAGGAGACAGCAGAGGGAACACCCCCCTATCCACATTGATGGGACAGCTTTGGAGAAGGTGGAAAGTTTTAAGTTCCTCAGCGTACATATTACGGACAAACTGAAATGGCCACTCAATGTTAGTGGTGGCTGTTTAACAGTCTGATGGCCTTGAGATAGAAGCTGTTTTTCAGTCTCTCAGTCCCAGCTTTGATGCACCTGTACTGACCTCGCCTTCTGGATGATAGCGGGGTGAACAGGCAGTGGCTCGGGTGGTTGATGTCCTTGATGATCTTTATGGCCTTCCTGTAACATCGGGTGATGTAGGTGTCCTGGAGGGCAGGTAGTTTGCCCCCGGTGATGCGTTGTGCAGACCTCACTACCCTCTGGAGAGCCTTACGGTTGAGGGCGGAGCAGTTGCCGTACCAGGCGGTGATACAGCCCGCCAGGATGCTCTCGATTGTGCATATGTAGAAGTTTGTGAGTGCTTTTGGTGACAAGCCGAATTTCTTCAGCCTCCTGAGGTTGAAGAGGCGCTGCTGCGCCTTCTTCACAATGCTGTCTGTGTGAATGGACCAATTCAGTTTGTCTGTGATGTGTATGCCGAGGAACTTAAAACTTGCTACCCTCTCCACTACTGTTCCATCGATGTGGATAGGGGGGTGTTCCCTCTGCTGTTTCCTGAAGTCCACAATCATCTCCTTAGTTTTGTTGACGTTGAGTGTGAGGTTATTTTCCTGACACCACACTCCGAGGGCCCTCACCTCCTCCCTGTAGGCCGTCTCGTCGTTATTGGTAATCAAGCCTACCACTGTTGTGTCGTCCGCAAACTTGATGATTGAGTTGGAGGCGTGGGTGAACAGGGGGTGAACAGGGAGTACAGGAGAGGGCTCAGAACGTACCCTTGTGGGGCCCCAGTGTTGAGGATCAGCGGGGAGGAGATGTTGTTGCCTACCCTCACCACCTGGGGCGGCCCGTCAGGAAGTCCAGTACCCAGTTGCACAGGGCGGGGTCGAGACTCAGGGTCTCGAGCTTGATGACGAGTTTGGAGGGTACTATGGTGTTGAATGCTGAGCTGTAGTCGATGAACAGCATTCTCACATAGGTATTCCTCTTGTCCAGATGGGTTAGGGCAGTGTGCAGTGTGGTTGAGATTGCATCGTCTGTGGACCTATTTGGGCGGTAAGCAAATTGGAGTGGGTCTAGGGTGTCAGGTAGGGTGGAGGTGATATGGTCCTTGACTAGTCTCTCAAAGCACTTCATGATGACGGAAGTGAGTGCTACATGGTGGTAGTCATCTCATATGTATATACTGTATTTTATAACATCTATTGCATCTTGTCTATGCTGCTCTGTCATTGCTCATCCATATATTTATATGTAAATATTCTTATTCCTTTACTTAGATTTGTGTGTATTAGGTAGTTGTTGTGTAATTGTTAGAGTACATGTTAGATATTGCTGCCCTGTCGGAACTAGAAGCACAAGCATTTCACTACGCTCGCAGTATCATCTGCTAACCAATTGTATGTGACCAATACAAATTTGATTTGGATTTGATTTGACACACACACACCTCAACTTCAAAACCTCAGTCGATAAAAAGCGTTTTACATTCTTTAATGCACTTCTTTGCAATACAAAGAGAGATTCAAAGAGGGAGTACCCTCACACAGGAACTCTGGCTCAAGAGATAAGCAGTAAACTAATGGGTACAATGCTCTGTTTGTGCCGCAAAATGTTTGCCTGATGTTAGCCAACTGCTCACCACCGGACTGTTAGTTTATCACATGTTGGCAGGTTTGAATCTCTAGGAAGGGGCCGTCAAAGAGCTGCTAACTATTTGTCTTGTGAGAGAGGTGCCCGTTTTGTGCTGTAACCTGGAATTGAACACTGTTATGCCCACAGCCTTGAATCTGCCCCATAACAACTGAGTTCTGAGACTATAAATCCTCATAATGGTCCCTGAGAAATATGTGAGCTGCGCTCTTAGAAAGAAATAAGTGCCATTTCGAACTTTAAAGGGTTGTCCCCATAAGATAACTTTTTAAAGGACCTTTTTTTGGTTCTGGGTAAAACTCTTTTGAGTTCCATGTAGAACCCTTTCCATAGAGGGAACTAAAAAGGGTTCTCATATGGGGACAGCCGAAGAACCCTTTTGGAACCCTTTTTTTCCAAAGAGTGTGGAATGGGATGAGTGTTTGTCAGAGCTTCGTTGTTCAGCTCTCCAATGTAAACAGAGATCAGGCAGCCAGATGAAATCAGAAGCTCCTCACACCATTTGCTGTGGCTGTGTCATCCCCTCTTCCCTCTCACAACCTCAGGCGGATGAGATGACAACTAAGATCACACTTTGGAGTCGTTTTTGAAACAGTGACAGACAAGCTAACTGTGTGTGTGTGTGTGTGTGTGTGTGTGTGTGTCTACGTGCATCTGATTGGGCATCCAGTGCGGGGTGTGTGTGAGACCATGCCCCAGGTGTGTGGACAGGGCCGTTGTGTGAACCAGCCCGGAGGGAGACATACCTGCATCTGTAACGAGGGATACCAACTCAATGCTCAGCAGAATCAGTGTCAAGGTGAATGTCGTTTTGTTTAGGGCACTGTTGCTCGTTGAACTATTTACCTACTATTGGGAAGCATCAAACACACATACACATCCCAATGTTGGCTATTCCTGATGCTGCACTGGGCCTCAGCTGTATTTATAGTGTGCGGTCATTGAACATGTGCTAGTCATTATGGATGAGTCCGTTTCAGGCTGGTTACAGTACCACAAGCATCTCACTGCAATCCCCTCCCCTGAGGGGCTGCTGGATTACAACCTGTAGGGTTGGTCAGGCTCCTCTTGACCTCTCTAACCCCACTCACTCCCCCTTCCTTTCAGACATAGACGAGTGCAGGGCGTCTCTCCCGCCCTGCGGCAGCGGCCGCTGCCAGAACACAGACGGGGGCTACAGGTGCAGCTGCCCCTCTGGATACCAGCCGGGACCCCGGGGCACCAGCTGTATAGGTACAGCCCCGCCCCACTGTACACACCACTCACACACACACACACACACACACACACACAGTCGCTGGCCACGGCAGCTGTGCGCTGGACGTTTATTCAGACAACAGCTACTCTGTATTGTTAGGTATAGAGAGAGACCTTCTGGCATCCCCCTGACTTGGAGGTCAAGGGTTAGGAAATGGGGTCTGGTACTCTGGTCAGTGTTCTCTGAGAGTCCCTCGTGTAGCCAGGCGGCTACAGGTGTGTGTGTTCTGCGGGCTTCAGAGCCAACTTCCAACAGACAAAGTGTCAAGGTTTGAGGGGACGCGTCCTCAACATCTGCAGTCAATAAGTATTATGTTCATGACTGGGATTGTTATAAGGAATGGTATGTCGATTGTGATAGCTGTACAGTAGTCCTTCTAGAGGAAAATAGACAACTGTTAACTGTCAAGTCTTTGAGTAACGGACAAACATGTTTTGGGTGGCACAGATATTGATGACTGTCGTCAGGTTACGAACCCCTGTAACAACGGCCGCTGTGAGAATAGCCCTGGTAGCTTCAAATGTGTCTGCCGCACTGGGTACACGCTAGAGGGAAACGCATGTAAAGGTAAAGAAGCTATCTCTGCATCTATTCAACATTATTTCACTACTGAAGGTACTGTCCTGTATATGTTGCCATCTTCACTCACCAACGATTGTGTGATGTTTGTGAAATTATACTATTGGTCAGTTGGACATATTAAACTTCCAGTCTATCGTTCTCCCTTTCCCCAGATGTGGATGAGTGTGAGGACCCCTTGAGGTGTCCTGTTCAGGCCTGTGCCAACTCTCCAGGATCATACAAGTGTGTGTCTTGCCCGCCAGGCTTTGGCCTGCTCAACGAACAATGCTCAGGTAACACCCCTTGTCCTGAAGCAGTCATACACAACACCAAATAATAACCTTTCACTAACGGTCTGTGTCGCCCCCTGTTGTAGACGTTGACGAGTGCCATCAGACCCCCAGCCTTTGCACCAATGGTCATTGTGAGAACACTCCTGGGAGCTACAGGTGTGTTTGCCACACAGGATACAAACTACAAGGCAAGACCTGCACAGGTACCAGCGACGACTCCACCCAGTGTATTTACCTACATTCCCTCTTTTTGAACATGTCAGCGAAATTAACTTTCGATCTTCGGAAAATAAAAATCTGCCCGTCTATTCATGTTCTGGCTCTTATCTGTTTCAGATGTGGATGAGTGTGAGGACCCTTTGAGGTGTCCTGGTCAGGCCTGTGTCAACTCTCAGGGTTCTTACAACTGTGTGTCCTGCAAGCCAGGCTTCAGAATGATCAATGGACATTGCTCAGGTAAAATCCCATTGCCTCTGTGTGTTCTGAGGTATACCTGTGTGCCTGTGATTTTTTTATTTTATTCATCCATCCATCCATCCATCCATTAGTACATCCATTTAGAGTGTATTTGAAATGGGCAATTACCTTTTTCAGCAATCTCCTCTCCATTCCTACAGATATAGATGAGTGTCGTCAGACCCCCAGCCCATGCACCACCGGTCACTGCGAGAACACCCAGGGTAGCTACAGCTGTGCGTGTCTCACTGGCTACAGACTACACGGTGATACCTGTACAGACGTGGATGAATGTGCAGACCCGTCCCAGTGCCCTGGCCAGGAGTGTGTCAACTCCCTGGGCTCATACAAGTGTGTGTCCTGCAAGCCCGGCTTTGAGCTGGTCAACAGACACTGCACAGGTAGGACACAACATGGCCTTTGTCAACACTCAATCATGTAGATCCGATCACTTACACAATAAGCCGTAAGCGTAGGTCTTTAAAAAAAATATATTTTGTTATTTTTTGTTATTGTTGTTTCAGATGTTGACGAGTGTGAGAACGCTCTGCAGTGTCCTGGTCGGGAGTGTATCAACTCTGAGGGCTCCTTCATATGTGTGGCCTGTAGCCCAGGCTTTGAGGCTGGAAACGGACAGTGTACAGGTGAACAACCTTCTCAACCACACACACACACACACACACACACACACACACACACACACACACAGAGAGACAAACACACACATGTGTATTCCATATTGATAATTGTATCAATACTGATGTTAACACCTTCACGCAGATATTGATGAGTGTCGCCAGACCTCCAACCTATGTGCCAACGGTCGCTGTGAAAACACTCCGGGTAGCTACCGGTGTGTTTGTCGCACCGGGTTCAAACCGCAGGGCAGCATCTGTATTGGTGAGGCTGCATGTGTCTGACTTTTACATGATGACTCGTGCTCCATATCACTCTGCTAGATGTGTGACCTCCACCTGCTTCATTTTAGACCTGGATGAATGTGAAGACGCCTCACAGTGTCCTGGGCAACGGTGTGTGAATTCTGAAGGCTCCTACAAGTGTATCGCCTGCAAAGCGGGCCACGGCATGCGAGATGGGTTATGCACAGGTAAGACTAGCTGCCTGTTAGGCAGTATGTCAAGTCAAATCGAGGCATTCTGTCCATGTAGTCGACGTGGGTTTTTTTCACTGTGTTTTGCTGCTCTCACACTTGCCTGCTGCATTTGTTTCTGGGAGGGAAGGCCGTGGCTCTTTTACAGCCAAGGGGAGGAGGTGATTTGTAAACGGCGGCAGATTTCTGCCTAATAAGGAAACACGTCACACACGCCTTCCACTTGAGATTGCGTTCCATTCATACTGCTTCGTGGAATCAGACAATCACGTCACTAACACTGTTGGCGTTATCGGTGACGCAGCTTGACTAAGACAGTCACCATGGTAAAGTTTGCTGCAGAATCGAGCTGTTTCAACAGCTGTTTATATAAACTGCACAGAGCAAATGTGACCGGGCAATTTTTCATCATCCGACAGTAGGTAATGAGTGAGCAAAGGGGGTTGGCCACCCGTTGGCCCTCTAGGCCCAGTTCCACACTGCAGTCAGCACTCTCCTCTGCATTCCTCTCGTCTTCTCTCCTCACTTCACCCTTGCTGGCTTCGGTTACTCCTCTTACTCACTTCCAAGCAGTTTTTTTGTCCCGTGGGACACACAAATCATCAGCTTTAGTATCATTTCAGGACACTGTGCTCCATCCCACCAGAGTGCATTGCCTCTACCTAAAATTTAAAATTAAAAACGGGACCACATTAAAAATGCATATGAATGTACCGTTTCTGCTGTGATATGAGAATCACTCAGAGGTATTCAATAGACGTCTGTTGGACTGGGTCGACGTGAACCAGTAGAGTCTGCAACAGATGTTTAGACTTCAAAGGGGATAGCGTGTAAATCAGAAACACCTTAGGTATGGATGTAACACTTGGGAATGGATGGATGTCTCGTTGGCAAGGTCTCACTGTCAAAAGGTTATATCCATAAGGGACAGAATCAATTGGTGCTGTGTTGATTTAAGAGAAACCACTTGAATGCTGTTTAACCCCTTTTTAGGGGGGACAGAAAGACCTATACATGAAGCAGTGGTGTGTGTGCGTGCCAGTACCAATGAGCACCCCCCCCCCCTCTCTCCCATCCTCAGATGTGGATGAATGCCAGAGCCCTGACACCTGTGGTGCAGCGAGGCTGTGCGTGAACACGGACGGCTCCTACCGCTGTGACTGTCAGCCAGGCTACAGAACCGCTGGCCTCGGACGCCAGTGTCGAGGTCAGTACCGACGACGGTGATGTCGGTGACGTGCTGTGATGATGTGTATATACCACGCTGCGGGTCGCTGCCTCTTTTCTGTGTCACGCTGTTTGTCTTGCCTCTTCACAGATGTCAACGAGTGTCTAGAGGGGGAGTACTGCTTCCCCAGGGGAGAGTGTGTGAACACAGAGGGCTCCTACCGCTGCGTGTGCTCCCAGGGATACACCACCAGCAGCGACGGCGGCTCCTGCCTGGGTGAGGCCTCTACGCCATCTCGCACACACCACGGGCATTGCTGTAGGCTACTCTTAAACCTGCAGAATGGAGATGTCTCTACTCATGACATAGACACGACATGGTTGTTTACTCTGCAATTTAAACTGCCCATTAACTTTGACAACTCTTGGCAGGGCTATACTGGTAATCACTCGTAATTATAATCAGTTATCGGCTACTTTACACAGATGATATTGCTCATAGCCTCTCACACAGTGAATGACATCAAATGAAACGACATGGGCACAACGTCATGATAAAGGATTGCTTAGCTTGGCGGTAGGCACAGCGGGGTTGCCTGTGGTGATGTAATGCCGTGTTGTCATTGCGGGTCCAGATGTGGATGAGTGTGCCAGGTCAGGCCCGGGGGCGTGCCAGGATGGCCGCTGTGTCAACACAGAGGGCTCCTACCAGTGCCAGTGCCAAGTGGGATTCACCACCAACCCAGAGAAGACAGCCTGTCTGGGTAACTCAACACCTCAACTACGTGTCCCTTTATGTAACACGCACAGCTTTCGAGCCTATGGGGATGCTGAAGTGTGTGTGTGTGTGTTATCCCCCCTCTCTCTCTCCCCCAGATGTAGATGAGTGCTCAGAGGGAGCAGTGTGTCGGTCACAACGTTGTGAGAACACCGTTGGCTCCTACCGCTGTATCACCTCCTGTGAGCCGGGCTACCGGGTCACCCGCACCGGAGAGTGCGTTGGTCAGTTCCATCTCTTCATCATCCTCATCGACTTCATCCTTCACTAAGTCTGGTCCACATATAAGAATGTATTTGTTTGATTATTTCTTATTTCTCTTATTTCTGAATCCACTTGATTTATTATGCTACTGAGAGGACCAGAGGAACTCAGTCAGTAGAGATTGAATGCCGTCCTCGCTATACTGTCATACAGTTTAGCCATGATAGTTTGTGTAGGAATGGTTGGCAGGTTGCACACAGATGTGGGATCCAGGCTGAGGGCGGGCCGTAAGGGGTTGGTCGTCATGGCAGCTGTGTTTGATTGATTGATGTGTCTGGGTTGGAGGCTTTCGCCGCGCAGATGCTCGGTCACAAGACTGCCGTTCGCCTTTCCTTGCCCAGATATGCATCTACGACACACACACAGACCGACACACACATTATGAAAAAGATCTAGGGATGTATCTCATTGTGTTGTTTTCACCAAGCTGTTGCTTTATACCTTTAAATAATTGAGTCAAGTTTGTCCTAACTGTAATGAAGACAGTGACCATGCTAGAGACCATATTTCTGATTCACATAGGAGGGATGTCATCTCTCTCTCTACTTCTGTTTCTTCTTCTCGCTCACAGATATCAACGAGTGTGCCAATGAGACCGTATGCGGGGAGCATGCGTTCTGCCAGAACCTAATTGGAACATACCAGTGCATGTGTGACCAGGGCTACACAGCCACCAGCGATGGGAAGGGATGTGTGGGTACGTCTCAACACAGATGCACGAGTCTCTGATAAGTGTACAAACGTTGCCATTCTGCTGTCCTATCATCTGTCATTGTCTTTGCTTGATTTAGTCTACATGGTTATACGTCTTCGCCCTATATTTCTCTCTCTCTCTCTTTCTCTCGATCTCTCTCTAGATGAAAACGAGTGTGAGACGATGCAGGGCGTGTGTGGCACGGCGCGCTGTGAGAATGTGGATGGCTCCTTCATGTGTGAGTGTCCAGGAGAGGGGGAAGAGTTTGATACGCGCTCAGGACAGTGCCTCAGCACGCCCCGACCAGGTACTGTACACTGTCCAACACTGTTGTGCTTTTCGAGGATTATCTAGATACGCTTGTTTTTTACCGTACGAAAATATACATTTCTACTCCCTGATGGGAATAACACTTTCCCTGCTTCAAATGCCATCACAGTTTTATTGGCATTTAACATCAGTTTGTGCAACAAGTGCCCATTCAAACACCTTGGCGTTGCTGCCCCCTGTTGTTCATGAGGGAACGCTGTACTGTCTTGGTGGTCAGCAGCGCAGCCATAACCACACACACCTCAAACATCACATCCACGTGTCTCACAGGTCGTCCGGCGTACCCTGGCGGCTCCTCCTCTTCTTCGTCTTCCTCCACCACCGGTCTCGGTCCCCAGCGTCGGCCCGATGCGTCCCAGCTGCCCCCTGCCCGGCCTGGCGAGTTCAGGGAGTGTTACTACAGCACCGGGGAGCAGAGCTCGTGCAGCGTCCTGGCCCACAACACCACCCAGCAGGAGTGCTGCTGCACCGTGGGCCAGGGCTGGGGCATGGGCTGCCAGTACAACCCCTGTCCTCCGCTAGGCACAGGTAGGGACCAGTGATCAACACTGATGTCAACAGTATGTCTATGGTATGACTATGTCTCTAGCACAGGAGGTTGGTGGCACCGTAAATGGGGAGAACAGTCTCGTGGTAATGGCTGGAGCGGAACAAGTGGAATGGTATTAAATACATCAAACACATGGTTTTCATGTGCGCATTTCCGCAGCCTCCTGTGGCCTCTAGGGTATATACTGTATGTCTATGTATAAGACTAAAGTCAATATGTATGTCTATGGTAGACTCCTGGAGTCACATCCACCTGACAACCCACTCAGAAAAAGCTATCCCTGATGTCGTGAAGTGTTCCTCTCTGATATGTCTTGTTGTTGTTTCCTGTGGGTGCTGTTCAGCCGAGCACCAGGCGTTGTGCCCCAGCGGACGAGGATATGTTACCGGGCCAGGTGCATTTAGCTACAAAGGTAACGACGGTCTCACATACACACATGGCAGGTAGCCTAGCGGTTAGAGCATTGGACCGGTAACCCGAAAGGTTACTAGTTCAAGTCCCTGAGCCGACTAATTGAAATATCTTGAGCGAGGCACTTAAACTCTTATTTCTCCAGAGTTGCTGTCAATAATGGCTGATTTTGCCACACATGATTTGTATTCATGTTTGACCTGTACCTATAATCCAGGCCTTTCTCTCCTCTCACAGATGTGGATGAGTGTAAGCTGTTCCACCCTGAGGTGTGTAAGAGTGGTGTATGTGTCAACAACATCCCTGGCTACTCCTGCTACTGCACCATTGGCTACTACTACGACGAGGTGTTTCTGGAGTGCATCGGTTAGCGGCCTTTCTTTATCAGTGATATTGGGCTGTTTTGACTTAGACTTTAATCATGTGATTGAACTTAATGGATGTACATAATGAGTAGGTTCCTAAAAATCTAATCTCGCTCTCTCTCTCCTGATAGATGTTGATGAGTGTGAGGCAGGGGAGGACAGCTGTCCAGGGGGAATCTGCGTCAACATATTAGGCTCACACTTCTGTACCTGCGAGCCTCCTCTTGTGTTGGACGACACTCAGCGCAGCTGTGTCAATTCCACTGACCTCGCCGTAGGTACGACCACACACACTGGGAGATGGGAGTCCCCAATCACTCTCACCTCATGAGTCCACAATCACTCTCACCTCATGAGTCCACAATCACTCTCACCTCATGAGACCACAATCACTCTCACCTCATGAGACCACAATCACTCTCACCTCATGAGTCCACAATCACTCTCACCTCATGAGTCCACAATCACTCTCACCTCATGAGACCACAATCACTCTCACCTCATGAGACCACAATCACTCTCACCTCATGAGTCCACAATCACTCTCACCTCATGAGTCCACAATCACTCTCACCTCATGAGTCCACAATCACTCTCACCTCATGAGTCCACAATCATGAGTCCACAATCACTCTCACCTCATGAGTCCACAATCACTCTCACCTCATGAGTCCACAATCACTCTCACCTCATGAGTCCACAATCACTCTCACCTCATGAGTCCCCTCAAGTCCCCAATCACCACCTCATGAGTCCCCACACTCACCTCATGAGTCCACAATCACTCTCACCTCATGAGTCCACAATCACTCTCACCTCATGAGTCCACAATCACTCTCACCTCATGAGACCACAATCACTCTCACCTCATGAGTCCACAATCACTCTCACCTCATGAGTCCACAATCACTCTCACCTCATGAGTCCACAATCACTCTCACCTCATGAGTCCACAATCACTCTCACCTCATGAGTCCACAATCACTCTCACCTCATGAGTCCACAATCACTCTCACCTCATGAGACCACAATACTCAAATGTCACATATTAGCTCAAGCTGTGAAGTCTCTCTCACTGTCTCTGTTTTTAATCTCTCTCTCTCTCTGCCTTTCCCCATCTATCGTTCCCTCATTTTTCTCTATCTTCCTTTGCCTCTCTTTCTCCATCTTCCTTTTTTATTCATCTATCTGTCTCTCTTTTCCATCTCCCCCTTCATTCCTGTCCTCTCCCTCGTGCCTCCAGATGAGAACCTATCGTTCTGCTGGCAGTTTGTCACAGCAGACCTGGTGTGTCAGAGCCCCCTGCTGGGTGGACAGGTCACCTTCACTGAGTGCTGCTGTCTGTATGGAGAGGGCTGGGGACTGCATTGTGCTCTGTGTCCTGCCAGAGACTCAGGTACTACTGGACTGACCATACACTCACTGATGCGCTACTACGGCCACGCTGAATGTGGATCAGTATTTACATTGAACAATCTGTTGTGTTAGCATTTTTGTCATAAGGTAGAAGCAAAATGGTGCCCTGTGTTTCGAAACAGTGTTTATGGGCATGTTTAAAGTTTGGGGAAAGTGTCATTTTTGGTCTACGCCTCTTTTCCTTCTCTCCCTCTGTCAGAGGACTATGAGGCTCGATGTAACGTCTTCCTGGGGCCCCCAGAGTTTCCTCCCCCCTTCCCTGACCCCTACGGGCCGGACCCAGGGCCAGGACCCGGCAGAGGAGGAGAGGGAGGAGGAGGAGTGGGGTATCGCGTGCCCTATGGACCGGACTCCTTCCCAGACCCCATCCCCCGCAGGCCTGAGTACCCCCAGCCTGACTATGACGACTACACACCAGCGGGAGGCACCAGGTCTGGCTTCAGAAGCAGAACGCCCAGCACCTTCAGCGTCCCAGAGAGCCCATACAGACGGCCCTCAGGATACATGTAACACACTGCCCTATTCACCACACTCACTCATTCACATACATCATGTAAGACGCAACATAGGTTCTCGTCAAACATGTTGGATTTCTCCCTCCCAGTCCTGAGCGGTACTATGACGAGGACGACTACGGCCCGCCTGACGCTCCTCCGAGACCCCATTTCCGGACCCTCCCAGACCCTCGTTCTGAGCTTGCCTTTGGGGCGCGACCCCCTCCCCCCATCCGAGAGGGCCTCCCTCTGAGTCTGGCCCCCCTCTCGGACAGTGACCCCTACAGTGAGGAGGAGGAGGAGGGGCCAGAACCCTGGCGTGTGGGACCCCCTTTCCCTCCGTTCCCTGACAGACAGGGGCCAGGTGGTGGTGGTGGCCCACGGAGAGTCTATGAGAGTAAGCCCTCTCTTAGTGTGCATTACTGGATTTACTGTTGTAACTGTAGCCCCTAGGGCTTTCAATAGGTCAAATTAGTAGTCTTGCTGGAAGACATTACTGTCATTTTGCCGATGCTACTGCATTACCCAAAATATTTCAAATTCATTTTAAGATGTGAACTTAACCTAGGCCCTGTAAAGAATGAGTGTTTGATTAGCTATCTGTTCATAGTTCTGACCACCTCCTCCTCTCCCCGCTCCAGGACGATATGAGCCGTATGCAGGCCTGAGCACAGAGGACTGTGGGATACTGCACGGCTGTGAGAATGGCAGGTGTATCCGGGTGGCGGAGGGATACACGTGTGACTGCTACGAGGGCTACGAGCTGGACATGACCTCCATGGCCTGCATAGGTAGGTATCCCTCCTCACACAATCCACAAGACAAACCCTTCAACTATTCGCAATTGTCTATATGCAAAACTCCCTGCCTTTCTCTTGTCCTTCGAACCTTATGCCTTTAAATCTATTCTCTTATTCTCAGATTGACATTTATGTTACAGTAAAATCTTTAGATTTACCAGTGCAATGGAGAACCTAGACATGTCATAGATTTTGTATATATTTACCGTTTTACACATCTACCAGAACATACGGTGCATTCAGAAAGTATTCAGACCCCTTCACTTTTCCCACATTTTGTTACATCACAGCCTTATTGTAAAATGGATTAATTTATATGTTTTCCTCATCAATCTACACACAACACCCCATAATGACAAAGCAAAAAAACAGGTTTTTAGACATTTTTCCACATTTATTAAAAAGAAAAACAGAAATACCTTATTTACATAAGTATTCAGACCCTTTACTATGAGACTTGAAATTGAGCTCAGGTGCATCCTGTTTCCATTCATTGTCCTTGGGATGTTTCTACAACTTGATTGTAGTCCACCTGTGGTAAATTCAATTGATTGGACATCATTTGGAAAGGCACACACCTGTCTATATAAGATCCCACAGTTGACATTGCATGTCAGAGCAAAAACCAAGCCTTGAGGTCGAAGGAATTGTCTATAGAGCTAAGAGACAGGATTGAGTGAGGCACAGATCTGGGGAAGGGTACCAACAAATGTCTGCTGCATTGAAGGTCCCCAAGAACACAGTAGCTTCCATTATTATTAAATGGAAGAAGTTTGGAACCACTAAGACTTTTCCTAGAGCTGGCCGCCCGTCCAAACTGAGCAATCAGGGGAGAAGGGCCTTGGGCAGAGAGGTGACCAAGAAACCGATGGTCACTGACAGAGCTCCAGAGTTCCTCTGTGGAGATGGAAGACCTTTCCTGAAGGACAACCGTCTCTGCAGCACTCCACCAATCAGGCCTTTATGGTAGCCTGGCCAGACGGAAGACACTCTTCAGTTAAAGGCACATGACAGCCCGCTTGGAGTTTGCCAAAAGGCACCTAAAGGACTCTGAACATGAGAAATAAGATTCTCTGGTCAGATGAAACCGAGATTTAACTCATTGACCTGAATGCCAAGCGTCACTTCTGGAGGAAACTAGGCACCGCTCATCACCTGGCCAATACCATCCCTACAGTGAAGCATGGTGTATGCAGCATCATGCTGTGGGGATGTTTTTTAGTGGCAGCAACTGTGCGACTAGTCAGGATCGAGGGAAAGATGAACGGAGCAAAGTACAGAGAGAAGCTTGATGAAAACATGTTCCAGAGTGCTCAGGACCTCAGACTGGGGCGAAGGTTCACCTTCCAACAGGACAACGACCCTAAGCACACAGCCAAGACAACGGGACAAGTCTCTGAATGTTGAGTGGCCCAGCCAGAGCCTGGACTTGAACCCAATCAAACATCCAACCTAACAGAGCTTGAGAGGATCTGCAGAGAAGAATGGGAGAAACTCTGAAAATACAGGTGTGCCAAGCTTGTAGCGTCATACCCAAGTAGACTCGAGGCTGTCATCGCTGCCAAAGATGCTTCAACCAAGTACTGAGTAAAGGGTCTGAATACTTATGTAAATGTGATATTTCCTTATTTATCTATTTTTTAAGCAAAAATGTAATAAAAAAATAATAATAAATGTGTTTGCTTTGTCATTATGGGGTATTTTGTGTAGATTGACAAGGGGGAGAAAAAAATATATGTAATCCATTTTAGAATAAGGCTGTATGTAACAAAACAAAATTTGGAAAAGTGAAGGGGTCTGAATAATTACCGAATGCACTGTATACACATTTGGACGTTCACTGATTCACATGCTTGTGTTTTCAATTGTGTCTTTGTTCTGCTTCTTATGCCCAGACATCAATGAATGTGTGGATCCTGACAACGCGTGTGCGAACGGCCGATGCATCGACACAGACGGCTCCTATCGCTGTGTGTGCCACCAGGGCTACGTCATGTCCCGCCGGCCCAACCACTGTGTGGCAGCATAACACAGCTACTACTTTGAACATTGTCTTCCCCCACTCATCAGTCCTATCTGCTACTGGGGAAGTGTTCCCTCTGGCCTCCACAGGCTCGGGTCAGGGGCTCACGAAAGTACCTGTCCATTTTCTGACCCGAGAGAAAAGCTAAGAGGGTTGTTCTCTGAAGAAAACGCCGACGTAACTGACGCACAGTGTCTGAGAGAGATTTGAGTCCAAAGAACTCTGATATTAATACGGTTTGAGTTCTATACAAGCACACACAACTCATTATATATACACATGAGCTCAACCAAGCACATACACTCGAGACTGCTATTATAAAGCAGGTAAATAAATATGTCCATTCGCCAAACCTTTCCTTTGATGTTGAAATGCGTAGTGGTGAAAAAGAGGTTAACGTACATTGTGCAGAATCCTAACGATACGAACACGTATCTAAAGGTAGGATCCGGCCCATTGAGATGGCTCACTTTGAGCTCAATCGTGATCAACACACCGTGTTCTGTGCCTCGACCCTGAGGCAGACGGGAACCATTGAATGGGGCCAGTGTAGTCTCTTAAGACAAAGATGACAAGCTACTGCTACAGACGAGCAGAGCCTTTGTCTAAGACAGAATCCCTGTCTGTGGATGTTTTGTTAACGAACACTCTCTTTAGCTGGAATGTACAGAAAACACAGCAACATCACGACATCGCTGAACCAAATGTCTGTCACTCTAAAATGTCAGTGACTTGTAATTCTCTCCATTTGTTGATTTTACAACCCCGCCGGTGTTTGGTTTTGTGATTGCTTCTTGTATTAATTTATGCTGTTTAAAGTTAAGTAGCTCTTTATGTAATGATAACTTGTATTATTTTACAGAAATGTATATGCGGACGAGGAAGCTACACATCACTGACGTGTCTGTACATTTTATCTCTTTAGACTTTTGTAGCCAAATTGGATTTTTTTTTTTTTTTTTCATGAGAATCGAATGTACCTGAAAACTGATATAAGATAGTTGACTTTGTATTCACAATTTGAAATGTTGTTTGTGTGATCAAAACACAATCCGTGATAAAATACCATGTACATATTTACAATTGAGAACTTTTTTACCAAATGGTATCTGTTTCAGTGAGTAGAACCTTCTCTGTAAATGTTCCTACTTCCTGATGTAGTTTACAAGCTGAAACAAACCCGAAAGCATTTCCACCTTTCAGCACCTAAAGATGTATAACACTATGCACTGTATTTGTGGATGACGCAGCTCTTGTGTACTTTTTACTCACAACTTTGTACATTTTTAAAATTTGTTTCTGGAATTTGTTCATTGTTTTGTCAGTGATTTTTGTATCATTATTGCTATGAAAATGATTTGAAAATATATTTGCACACTTTCCATTCCAAGTGGCTTTTGGATCTCATTCATTGTGACAGAATCATATACACTTTTACTTTACAAGGTAGTTGTTATAAAGTAGTAACATATTGGAAGCTGGTTCAGTGGTGTAGGTATAACACAGTATTTTGATTTAGCCTGACGATTTAAACTAAATTATTCCGCTGTTTTGTCGTTCGCTACATACCTTGTGGTGACGAGGGGCACAAGGGGCGTTGTAGAAAACAAAGCAATCAGCGATTGGATCGTCTCTAACCAATCAGAGTATCAAATGCCAATGACACATTTTCAAACCGCCGCATGTGTTCTAGCTTTGTCTCAACCTATTGGTTTTTGGACCAATCAGAATGTGTTCCCATTTGGTGAAGGGTCGCAGAGGTACTCAGATCCAGACTCATTGCGGAGAAGTAGCGTTTAGCCGGAGTGTGGGTAGCCAGGCTAATTTGGATTAGCATCATTATCACTGTCCCTATCTTGCACTGTCATAACAGCAGTTTCCACCTCTCTCACTCATGGTCTGTGGCTAGGCCTCTAATCCATTTACCTGCTACTCGAACCCTAATTCCCAGTAGTGTTTATAAGGATCCCATGTCTAATCTATTTTATAGGCCAATCCTTCTCCACCACACACTACAAAGCTGATTAAAGAGGTTCACTTCGTACTTAATTATATCTTGCGGATTGCAAGTGCTAGTGGAATATCTGCTTTTTCTGTCTGCTCTCTCCCCTTATCACCTACCCTGAATCTGGCCCAAATGACTGGAAGACCAGCCACAACCAAATTTGCTGTTATTTTGTTGTTTATCCGTTGTTTATTACAAATATAGCCCACATTTACACTGAGTATACTGCAATTACACTGAGTATACCAAACATTAGGAACCCCCCTTCAGCCTCAATTAGTCGGACCATGGACTCTACAAGGTGTCAAAAGCGTTCCACAGGGATGCTGGCCCATGTTGACTCCAATGCCCACAGTTGTGTGAAGTTGGCTGGATGTCCTTTGGGTGGTGGACCATCCTTGATACACACGGGAAACTGTTGAGTGGGGGGAAACCCAGCAGCGTTGCAGTTCTTGACACAAACCGGTGCCCCTGGCCCCTACTACCATACCCCGTTCAAGGCACTTAAATGTGTTGTCTTGCCCATTCACCCTCTGAATGGCACACATACACGATCCATGTCTCAATTGTCTCGAGGCTTAAAAGTCCTTATTTAACCTGTCTCCTCCCCTTCATCTACTCTTACTGATGGAGATTTAACAAGTGACATCAATAAGGGATCATAGCGTTCAACTGGATTCACCTGGTCAATCTATGTCATGGAAATAGGTGTTCTTAATGTTTTGTACACTCAGTGTATTTCACTCAGCCTTAAAACACGTAGTCACTATGGAGCCTCTATTAAATGACCATTAAAGCAGTAAGAGTACCTTATAAACAGGCATTAGTAGTATTACAGTTGTGTTACAATGTAAGCCTGTTACAATGTAATGATATGGAATCAGGGATCAGATGAGATAACAGTAGGCTCCTGTTCCGCTGGCTCCATCACACAGAGAGAGAGAGAAAAGGAGAGAGAGTTTAGTCCTGTCTGTACCATTGACCTGTACTGTGACAGAGCATGAAAACTGGTCCCAGGCCTCAGTACACTCCCAGGGAGCTACAGTATCATTTGATTTCACCCACGAGCACTGATGGTGCTGTTTGTGTTAACAGGGTCAACTGAGTCTCTCTCTCTGTGTGTGTCCGTGTGGGGAGAGGGGTGGGGGAATCTTGCTGATGCAGCCGTTGTTGGATTAGGGCTGAGGAGGAATAAGAGAAGTGTCAGACTAGACAGTAATCCTATCTCCCTGTACTGGGGGCCTAATGTGGTCAGAACCGGGTCAGTGAGCTGCTGCGCTGTAATACATTTCACAGCTGGGGGATGACGAGGGCAGGGAATGTGTGCCAAAAGAGAAAATGCATCAGTAGTCCACTGTGGGAACCTTTCATCCCAAATCATTTGGAGATGGTGGATTAACATGTGTAAATATATCAGGAAACTGGCCAAAATCATATTTGTTTGGAAGAGCCACAAAAACATGATTTCATCGTGTATTGGTTAAATAATATGCAAATATATTGCTTCGTCTTTTTCTATAAGTTCCATTATTTTTCTTTTTTGATCATCTATTTTGGAACAGTGTACACAATTCAAAGTGATGATGACCGCAATGGCTCACTTATTGGGATCCAGCTAATACCTGTAATTCAGGTGAAGAGGGTATCTTGAGCCAAGCCTCGCTCTAACTTGAGTTCTTTGTCCTGATCTTTTCCACATTCTGATTGTGCCCACATTTTTGGACAGGTGTAGACCATCAAAAGACTCATTGTGATCTGATTGTGATCAGATCATCCTGCCCACCTCCGGAGGTAGTCAGACACACAGTGTGTCTGAATATCTTACAAGTGTAGAGATCTGGACATACAAACATTTTAAATCATAATTATTTTGCCCATTGAATAATTACATCAATATGTTTCTTACAATAAATAAATACGTATTATTTGGAAAGAATAGCTGTGAAATAGTTTGCATAAAAGGGACCAGGAAATGTGGTCACAATGCAGACACAGTAGAAGGATAACAGAAACATATTAATACCATGGGTAGACACATTTCTGGAAATGTGCGCACAATCAGAATGCAGCCAAGATCCGGACAAAGGACCCATGTTAACACCAGGTATAAACGGGGCTTGGGTGTCTGATGACTAGATTTGGATATTCTAGCTCCTCACAGGGTTTTCACACATCCGGGTTGTCCAAAAGTGCTGCTTCAGCACCCCTGCCAACGCACTGGCAATGGATGGCTCCTAATCCTCACCCTCCAGCCACCCTAACCCTCCTACCTAATCACCCCCTCCCCTCTCACCAGCTGTAAGCCCTGTCCTGTACATGTACCTGACCTACTGACAAGTTCCAAGTAAGAGTCCCCTCTCTCTTTCCACTCCCTCCCTCCACTCCCTTTATCTAGTCTAATTCTATCCCTTTGTTTTCCAGTCTGTTCTAATTCCCCCTGCCTGCCTCTCACTTTCGCTCTAGCTCACTTTACCTGACTTTCACAGGTTAACCATGCAAACTCACTTCAAAGAGAGAGGCCTATGTGGGGCTATGTGAGACTGGGAAATCTTAATTAGCATACTTCAGTAATAGTGATGCATTTTTGATTCAGGAACTAGAATACTACTGTTACCAATATGCAATTTCTCACTTTCAAAAGTGAGACTTTGCTGCGAGGAACAACAAATACCTGGAAGCAAAGAGGATGCTGTGTCCGTGAGTCTGGTCCGAGTGCTTTCTCTGTTTACACCAAACAGCATAAGAGGGAAATGCTGGTCCCACAATGACAGAGGTGAGGGAGAGAGGAGTCTGGAACACAGACGAGCAATGGAAAAAATGACTAGTAAAATGCATTTAATGACAACTGAGCAAAACCAACAGACATAGTGCATGGTGTTCTGTTATAAGCAATAACGTGTCATCTTATCACCTCACTTTGATAACACTTTGTCACAAAGAGGGAACAGTGAAAATCCTATTTTAACAAATCTTGTTCATACGTTGACGAGTGTATCATGTATAAACGTTAGCTTGTGTGTAATATGTAAATATGTATGCTAAACACAACATAAGTGAGAAGAGAATGAAACCATCAACAAACGTTCAGTGCTTGTCCATGATTAGTCCGCCAGGCCCCGCCCCTTTCTAATGACACAGGTCTTCAGCTAAATAAACCTGCCGCAATAACTTTGGCTCTTGTCTCAAGAGTCCTCCCTCTGTCACTATCTCTATACCGTTGGCTCCCAAACCAGGATACTAGAATACTATTACTACCTTGACACATCTCCTTGAGACGTTCTTCCTTGATATGGATCTAAAGGGTTTTTGCCTGAGTGAAAACGTCCATTTTCTCAGCCAGCACAACCAGTAAGAGTCATTGAGATTTATGTTATTTTTTTGCCATTCCTATCATAGATACGTTTTTATTGGTCATTCATCTGATTGCCATCATTTGTGTGCTGTTCATTTGTGTTTGTTTTAATTAAAGCATTAGATAAGGCTTAATTTAGTTGTTTTTTAAAAAGTTATTATTATGTGTCTGTAGAATAAGTGCAAAAGTTGATTTTCTCCATTGGGAACATGAATAGAGGTGGTGGTCCTTGAGGTGGCAGACAATCCTGGGGTCTGCATGCCACACTGTTATTGTAGCAGCTCACAGAATCCACAATGGGGTATTATTTCAGTGAGATTATATTTTTGTCATGATCATTTCAATTGTGCCATCAGCCTGTTGGTCTCCTCAAACACCGACGACGCTCCTTCACCAGATGATACATGTAACAAGACGGATCCCCCCAGCCCTACCTTCGCCCTGGACAGCACCACGCCATTCAGTCCAAGCTCGGACAGCAGTGGGTACAGTTTATTTTCACAGGGTCACTCGATGGACCCGGAATCCCCGAGTTCGAGCAGCAGCGGCAGCGTTGTCAGCGCAGCACCGGACACTAGCGGCGCAGCTAAGTTTTGGTCGGAGCGCAGTTTGGCGCTCTCGGCGCACGTTGACTCCATCCTCAAATGTGACTACCTATCGTCTCTGCGCCCTGGACCTAAAAGGCTGTGCCTAGTTTGTGGCGACTTTGCATCAGGATATCACTACGGAGTAGCGTCGTGTGAGGCATGCAAGGCTTTCTTCAAGAGGACAATTCAAGGTAAACAAAAGTGTATACGTTTTTGCAAAAAAACGGATAGAACATCAAATCAAGCCGTCTGTGATGGTGTGTGTTGCGTGCACTGTGTGCGAGCGTGCACGTGTGATACATTTAGGACATGACGAAGTTCTTGGCTAGATTTTAATTAATAAAATAATCAATAATCTATTAGAGGGGGAAGCGCAAATGAGGCTGATTGCGGCATACACAGATTTCCAATAGTTATGTCAGCCGCAGACTCAGCTATGGGATTGATTTTTGTGTGAAGACTCAATGTGCTCCATATTGGTTGATGGCCCCAGAAATGATTTATTGTCCCCCACGATGAAATCTGTGGATCTGTCTCCGTCCGTTCGTACGTTCGTCACACGCGACAGGCCTATCTCAGACAGCACTGGTCCGATTTTGACGAAACGTGGGTGAATGATGCGTCTTGCTATAGATATCTGATTTCTAAATAGAATCCGAAATATTGGATTTTTGCTCTCTGAAACTAGAGAGGATTATTCTCTGCTCATGTGTTCCAAAATAACTGACGCATGATATTGATCTAGTGACGCCTGATGCATTAATGGATTTTCAACAATATTTTACTATGTGCCTAATTTCAAGTATGCTTACAGTTGAATGAAAATTACTTTATCTAATTATTTTATTCTCATTTATCAAAAGTGGATTTTCATAATGCTTCTTTTAGCAATAGTGGCCGTCAAAGTGTGAACATGCAGATAAAGTGTTATTGTGCCTAAAAACACCACACAACATATTTACATTTCTTGTGAAAGGCAATCTGAAGAGGTGCCAATCTCCTGTTAAAAATTCTCCTGTTAAAAAATAATCTCAGAGCCTCTTGGGACAGGGGAGGGTTTAGGGGGAAGCTCATTGATTGAGGGCCCTTGGCCCCTAGATCACCCCCAGATCCAGACCCGCTTGTCTGGGTATAGATGGGTGGGAGAAATTAGTCAATACTCTATTAAATCCCTTTTTGTCTTGTGTGAGGCCAAACGTTATAACACTTGTGGTGGGAGTTAGGCTCAGTGTGAAATAACCAATCAATATCTGTATTTTGTCTGGGCTTCTATTGATTGCTGTGTGAAAGCTCAGGGTGCCAGCGAACACAGAGGCAATTGACTTTTTTCATGGTGCCACAGACAGTGAAACTCAGTTAACCACCAGATGGCAAGGATAAGCCATGGTGGCACACCCCCTAAACACACACTTTGTTTTACAGCATGACAATTTCACCTTTAGGCTGACTGAAAAGTTAAGCATCAAGAATGCACTGTAAGAAAGATACTGTAAAATGCAGTATCACCTTTTGGATGACATTATTGCGACATTGGCCTTGCTGACTGGTAACCTCAAGTATCCAGGGGGTGTAAACAGAGCTGTGCTTTCTGTGTTTCCAGGTAACATTGACTACAGCTGCCCTGTGATGAACGAGTGTGAGATCACCAAGCGTCGCAGGAAGTCGTGCCAAGCGTGCCGCTTCCAGAAGTGCCTGCGTGCCGGCATGATGAAGGAAGGTGAGACTTGATGACCAACTCATCTCAATGGAATCACTCGGCTCAATAAATGGACATGCTTAAGCGTACAGGCCCACAGAGCACGTACAGCCTGAAGTAGAGTTTCAAATTACTCAACCTCTTTTTGTATTTGTATTTATTAAGGATCCCAATTAGCTGATACTGTACTCTTCCTGGGGTCCAGCAACATTAGCGTGCGTGCGTCTCTCTCTCTCTCTCTCTCTCTCTCTCTCTCTCTCTCTCTCTCTCTCTCTCTCTCTCTCTCTCTCTCTCTCTCTCTCTCTCTCTCTCTCTCTCTCTCTCTCTCTCTCTCTCTCTCTCTCTCTCTCTCTCTCTCTCTCTCTCTCTCTCTCTCTCTCTCTCTCTCTCTCTCTCTCTCTCTCTCTCTCTCTCTCTCTCTCTCTCTCTCTCTCTCTCTCTCTCTCTCTCTCTCTCTCTCTCTCTCTCTCTCTCTCTCTCTCTCTCTCTCTCTCTCTCTCTCTCTCTCTCTCTCTCTCTCTCTCTCTCTCTCTCTCTCTCTCTCTCTCTCTCTCTCTCTCTCTCTCTCTCTCTCTCTCTCTCTCTCTCTCTCTCTCTCTGCACAGTCCCCGCTGTTCCATAAGGTGTATTTGCATCAGTTACCTGATGTGGAATAGAGGTCCTCTATCTATTATCACTGTGCACCTTCCATTGTCTGTTCTTGACTTGGGGATTGAGGATCAATCAATGAGGAAACATGATGATCACTGATAATCGTGTTTGTGTCACTACAGGTGTTCGCATGGACCGAGTCAGAGGAGGACGTCAGAAGTACAAGAGAAGGGGGGACTCTGGCCTCTCTCTTTATACAAAGGCCCCAGACACACACGCTGTCAAGTCCAACGGTGTGTACCCTTTGTCGTGCAACACTCACACACTCCAATAAGAGCCGTGTCAGTCACAAACGGGAGTACATAAGAGTACTTTACTTATATATCTGTTTGACCTCTTTCAGGAAACAAAGTGATCTCCCAGCTCCTCTTGACAGAGCCAGCCCCCCTGTGTGCCACGCCTGACAACTCAACCAATGATGACAACCTTAAAGCCCTGCTGACGCTGTGTGACCTCCTAAACAGGGAACTCCTGGTCATGATTGGCTGGGCAAAGCATATCCCAGGTACCCACTTCTGTTGCTCTTGTATGTCTTGTTAAATAAGCATGAGTCCCTTAAATAAAGGTTAAATAAAAAATACTATGCAATGCCATTTTACACTGGTACAAATGGACAAGGTAAACTTTTTATACTGTGAGAACCTATGGAGTGTTACATATCCATATTTGCCCTTCCAGGCTTCTCTGCCCTTTCATTGGTGGACCAGATGGCCCTGCTGCAGAGTGGTTGGATGGAGACACTGGTCTTGTCAGTGGTGTTTCAGTCTTTGGGCTATGGGGAGGAGCTGGTGTTTGCTGGGAACCTGCGTCTGGACCAGGCCCAGTGCAGAGCGGCAGGACTCTCTGACCTCTACACCGCCCTGAGACAGCTGACCACCAAGTACCAGCAGATGAACCTGAGCCAAGAGGAGGTGGTCACTCTCAAGGCTATGGCCCTCGCCAACTCCGGTACTAACTACATGGCATGCACTGGATATCTGTTATCAGTAGTTTGGTGTTGTCAGCTGTGACAGAGCAGACTCAAGAGACATACACTACCAGACAAAAGTTTTAGAACACCTACTCATTCAAGGGTTTTTCATTATTTGTACTATTTTCTACATTGTAGAATAATAGTGATGACATCAAAACTATGAAATAACACATATGGAATCATGTAGTAACCAAAAAAGTGTTAAACAAATCAAAATATATTTTATATTTGAGATTCTTCAAATAGCCACCCTTTGCCCTGATGACAGCTTTGCACACTCTTGGCATTCTCTCAACCCGCTTCACCTGGAATGCTTTTCCAACTGTCTTGAAGGAGTTCCCACATATGCTGAGCACTTGTTGGCTACTTTTCCTTCACTCTGCGGTCCAACTCATCCCAAACCATCTCAATTAGGTTGGGTTTGTGGGATTCCAAGACTCCCCCAAAAATCTATTTGAATTCCAGGTTGTAAGGCAACAAAATAAGAAAAGTGCCAAGGGGGGTGAATACTTTTGCAAGCCACTGTACAATCCCTCTTAGAAAGCATTATAAGAGTGGCAGAACTACCAACAATATATGCTACTATCTAATCTGCCTGGCTAATGCGTACAATAATTAATTGTGTTAAATTCAGCTTTAAATCTACTACACCGTCCTCAGGCAGCCCGACATACAGCCACTCCTTCAGGACTGTGGGGAGAGTTAGGGCTCTATTCAATCCATATCGTGGAAGTTCAGCGTTGCAGCGTGATTGAAATGTAAAGGTAATGTTCCCGCGTTAGCTGAGACTGTATTCACGGTAAGCGCTGCATATGTCGGCTCAATTACCTTCACATTTCTATCACACAATCTTTAACGCTTCGGCGATATTGACTGAATAAAGCCCCTAAGTGTGATCCACAGTGCCTGTCCCTCGGGGTGTGTCCTTGAACACACTTTTTCTCCAGGTTCAGGGTCCCCTAGCAGGGCAAGCCTGTTAAATGATGGTCTATGACTTGAAAAGCCGCTAGCTGTCAGGGAATAAATGAGTGGCTAGCCCCCCATATTGGCAAACGTCCCTCACAGGTCCCGTATTTTAGCAACGACATTCTCACAGCATTACCCAAGTCAGTATCAGCCCTCCACTTAAATTCCAATTTTTAACTACTATTAATACATTTGATATGACTAACGTTGTATTTTGTTTGTTAGGGGTCATTCTGTGAACTCATGTTATACTACATACTTTTGTGGCGACAACTATCTATGCATTTTAGTTGAATAATAGTTATTCAATCACTTCTGTATAAACTGGCACTCTTCAGACCCCCATGACAGAGAGAGGGGAGGTCTAAGGTCTCTGCCAAATCTGTTCTCCAACACCCACTTCTCTCACCCCTCCCCTCCCCGCTGTTGTTCCCCAGACCCCAGCAAGTGAAAACTGATCAATATCCGACAGTGAGAAGGCTGCTTCTGCCCTCAGCCCTAATCAATAAATCCATCTGCCCCGCAAATTATCACAGGAATTCAGAAATCCATTTGGCGAGTCTGGCTGCGTTAGCCAGACACACCGGGGCAGTCACACCGCCTGAGGTGGCTAGAAGGATCAGAGGAGGGAGCATTTGTTTTTACATTTACAGTCCTTTCAGGAAAAATGAGGGTTGGCCGCATGCAACTTAACCTTGGCCCGTCCATTAGCCCTCGATGGAGAAACAAATGAGGTGGACAATGGGATCTGACATGCTGTCATGCCGAAACAAGGGGAGGTTTAACACCCGATTCCACCCACACCCAAACACCCACAGGCCTCGCTTGACCTTGTCTCTCCCCGCTCAGATGCAGAGAACCTGGAGAGTGTGGAGGCAGTGCAGCGGTTCCAGGACGGACTCCATGAGGCCCTGCAGGAGTACGAGAGCTCCCAGCACACAGCAGAGCTCCACCGGGCAGGCAAGCTTCTCATGACCCTTCCCCTGCTCCGGCAGACTGCCAACCGTGCCGTGGACACCTTCTGTAGACTCCACCTGGAGGGCCGCGTGCCCATGCACAAACTCTTCCTGGAGATGCTGGATGCCAAAATATGACTGTTCTACTACACCTAACCTCCCATTGGCCCCCACAAACCTTAACCAGGTGCCCCATTGTTGAGGGGTCAGAAGTTCAGGGCTTGGTGGTTCGCAGTTTTATGACAAGCCATGGTGTCATGGAACAAGACTGACTTATAAGTCAAGGGCTCTATTCAATCCGTGTCGCGGAAGTTCAACGTTAAAGTGTGATTGAAATTTAAAGGCAATGTTCCCGCATTAGCGGCGACTGCATTCACTGTAAACTTGCTATCGTGCAATCTATAACGCTTCAGCAATAAAGACTGAATAGTCCCAAGTATAGCATATTTTTTTAGGTACTTTTTCAGAGGAGAGTATGTACAAATGTTTTCTTATATCATGGCGATTTTCAAGCCATGATATTCAGTCAATATGAAAGGACGTTACTCATGTGAAAACATAATAGCTCTACGGTTATTGACGATGCATTCTGGTAGCTAGAGACCACATAGCCAAATGCCTCCAGGCAGTTAGCCAGGCTGAACCAAACTATTAGTACTGCTATCATTACAAACAGCACATTCTTCTGACTTCCCTGCCTTACCATACTGTACTAAGAAGGTGCGACGACATTTTGTATTTTATTTATGTATTTATTTATTACATGATCGCTGTACAAAGACATGAACTGCTTTCATACTAGCACGTATGCTTTTGAATAAAATGCTTTTGGAATTAAATGCGTTTATAGAGTGTGACAGACATTGCAGTGTGAACATTGCGTTTCATGTTGAGCCAAAAAGTAGGCTCACTGTAATTAGTTAGTTGTATTCGATTAATGAAGACCAGATTAGAAAAGTACAGCCATAAAAGCTAGAGGTGTGACTAACTGGAGGATACTGTATATGAAATGCACTCAGCATCCTTGGGTAACATTTTGCTGCTGATAAAGCAATCCCACTTTTGAACAAAATTATTACTTTTATTGTTAGTTAATGGACAGACAGATATACTTTGTACAGAGACATAACATTGAATGTTTTACATTTCCATTCAATATGGTTTCTTTTTTTATATAGTCAGAAAATAGGATCTAAATGAAATGTACAAAAACATGGGATATTGGGTTAAATGACTACCTTTGGTTTCGTACAATTCCTAACCCATTGGGGAAGATAGAAAAACACAGGTACGTGAGGCACTGGGTCGTGATCTGGAAGACGACTTGAAAAAGAATGGTCAGTCGGTCAGATGTAACGAAACATGAACGATAAAAGTTACCATTGATCTATAGATTCTCCATCGTTTCCTCTTCAACAGTCACCACTGTTGATACTGCGTGTACAGTAGGCTTGTTGATTCATTTAAGCTACAGAGAGCCAACAGTAGTGCAAAACAAGAAGACTGAAAGAAATCTGTAGAGGATATCAGAAAAGTTTAGAAGGTGTGGGCCTATACATCACTTCAGCCTCCAAGCCCGTGATGGTGCAACCCAGTGTTGGGTAAAGACTAGTACAGGTCTTTACATTTCTCTTAAAGGGCAACTTCCCCACTTTTCAACCAAATCATCAAAAGTTTAAACATTTTAAAAACAGTGATTTTCAAACACTGAGGTTCACTGTGGGGAGCAAGGAAATACTCTCCCTTGGGCTAGAAACTCGCTGCAAGTTTTGAAAATCGCAGGTTTTTTCCCTTTAATCCTACACTGTCATGTCAGAAGCATTTTAAAAATATTTTTAACCATAGATACATACGTAGACTCTGGTTTGGTGCTGAAGAATGAGGTTGAAAAATTCCCTTTTAATTCAAATATCCATGACATTCCTGCCACCTGACAGGTGTATCAACAAGCTGATTAAACAGCATGATCATTACACAGGTGCACCTTGTGCTGGGGAATAGAAAAGGCCACTTTACAATGTGCAGATGTGTCACAACACAATGCCACAGACGTCTCGAATTTTAATGGAGCGTGCAATCGTCATGCTGACAGCAGGAACGTCCACCAGAGAATTGAACGCTCATTTCTCTACCAGAGGTGAGCATTTTCTCACTGAAGTCGGTTACAATGCCGAACTGCAGTCAGGTCAAGACCCCGGTGAGGACGAAGAGCACACAGATGAGCTTCCCTGAGACGGTTGATAGTTTGTGTGGAATTATTATTTGGTTGTGCAAATCCAGTTTCATCAGCTGTCCGGGTGGCTGGTCCCAGACAATCCCGCAGTTGAAGGACCAAGATGTGGAGGCATGGGCTAGCATGGTTACACGTTGTGAGGCCAGTTAGACGTACTGCCAAATTCTCTGAAACGACGTTGGAGGCGGTTTATGGTTTGCACAGCCAAATAATTACATTTCCGCATAAACTATCAGAAACCGTCTAATGGAAGCTCATCTGCGTGCTCATCATCCTCACCAGGGTCTTGACCTGACTGCAGTTTGGCATCGTAACCGACTTCAGTGAGAAAATGCTCACCTTTGATGACCACTGGAACTATGGAGAAGTGTGCTCTTCACAGATTAATCCCGGTCTCAACTATGGCTGACAGCATATATGGTGTCGTGTGGGCGAGTAGTTTGCTGATGTCAACGTTGTGCCCCATGGTGGAGGTGGGGTTATGGTATGGGCAGGCAGAAGCTACAGACAACGAACACAACTGCATTTTATCGATGGCAATTCGAATGCACAGTGGGAGGAGCTATAGGAGGACAGGCTCATTGTAATGGCTCAAATGGAATGAATAGAAATGAGTCAAACATGTGTTTCCATATATTTGATACGGTCCGATTTATTCCATTCCAGCCATTACAATGAGCCTGTCTTCCTCCCACCAGCCTACACTGATGCACAACGATACAGTGACGAGAACCTGAGGCCCATTGTCGTGCTATTCTGACATCTCATGTTTCAGCATGATAATACACAGCCTCACGTCGCAAGGATCTGTACACAATTCCTGGAAGCTGAAAATGTCCCAGTTCTTCCATGGCCTGCATACTCACCAGACATGTCACTCATTGAGCATGTTTGGGATGCTCTGGATCGATGTGTACGACAGCGTGTTCCAGTTCCTGCCAATCTGCTGGTACTTGGTGGTCAGCTGTCTCAGGGTGGTGTAGAGGTCAGAGAGTCCGGCCGCTCTGCACTGGGCCTGGTCCAGATGCAGGTTCCCAGCAAACACCAACTCCTCCCCACAGCCATTGAAGAGGAGTGGAACAACAGTCCACAGGCCACAATCAACAGCCTGATCAACTATGCGAAGTTGTGCTGCACAAGAAAAATGTTGGTCACACCAGATACTGACTGGTTTTCTGATCCACAACCCTACCTTTCTTTTAAGGTATCTGTAACCAACAGATGCATATCTGTATTCCCATGTAAAATCTATAGATTAGGGCCTAATGAATTTATTTTAAATGACTGATTTCCTTATATGAACTGTAACTCAGTAAAATCTCTGAAATTGTTACATGTAGCATTAATATTTTTGTTCAGCGTATTTGAATAAAATGCACTGCTCTACCAAATGCAACAGAACACATTCATACATGGTTGGAGTTATAATTTGTATCACCAATACATTGACCATTTGGATATATTGTATACGAATCACAGCTGGCCTTTTTGAAAACAGAGGAATGACATTTGATATGGATCCTTGATGCTAAACAAGGAAAAGTCCATATATATTACAATGTGTGTCGTCACTAAAGCGCACATGCTCAGGAACACAAAACGCATCCTTTGTTAGTCCACTCACTCATACATCACAGAGCCAGTCAGAAGCTGGTCTCATTCATAGGGGGTTTAGGACTGGTGGGGGGCACAGGGGAGGAGCTCTCTGGGGTGGCTGCTGCAGCCTCAGGGGGCGGGGCTTCTGTAGTAGGGGAGGTGTCAGCTCGACGAGGTGACACGGGGGTCTGGGAGCGGGTTGGACTAACGATTGTAGCAGGGGCAGGGCTGGGTGAGGTGGGCTGTGGCCGACGCAGTGATGAAGATAAAGACGAGGCGGGAGAGGCTGCAGGGGGGATGGAGAAAGAGGCGGGGGTCCGTAGGCCCAGTCTAGCCTCCAACTCTGAGCATGCGGCCAGGCTGCGCCGCGTGCCCACCTCAGCCCCTCCTGCAGAGTCCGAGACCTTGGCAAGCTCCTGACAACGTTCCACGAAGCTGCCCCTGCGCAGAGACCCCATGCCACCATCCCGGTCTCTGTCCTGGAGGGCGGTGCGGCTGGGCCGGGGGCTGCCACTGCTGCCGAGAGAAGCCTGGCTCAGACCCGAATGGTGGGGCTGGAGGCCCAACCCCACCATGGAGAGATTCATATCCCGGGGTTTGGTGAGGGGCACCGGAGGAGCCTGACGGGGCAGGCTACCAGAGAAGGGTCCCGAGTTGCTCACACCTCCTCTGGTCCCACGCTCCCTGGAGCTCTCACTCAGCTGGGACTGCAAACTGCAGAGAGAAGATCATTGGCATGTAAATGAAAAGAAAAAAATCTACCAGCCCACAGAATTTCTTTTACCAGCCAAAATTATTTTTTGCCAATAATTAAAACAAAAGAAATATGCTTTGTAATGTATTAGTAAGAACTAATGTGGTATATTGCTCAATTTCATTTCATTTTTTATTTGAACCAAAATATCAGATGAGACAAAATGTTCAGCTGCCCCTTTAAGGGTGGAAGGTTACCATGGTAACGGGCTACTGGAGTCATGTCACGTGTGTCTGTAAGTTTTGGGATGTGACTAGTAGGACAGAGCGACGACAGCGTCTCTTCACTATCAGTTGAAGCAGCAGATTTTAGCTAACACTGAAAAACAACTGCGCTTGTGAAGAAAACAATGTGAACACGAGGACAGTCTCACTTTGCTAACTTGAGTAAATTAGACCAACTTTTATGCTTGTGCCAGCGCCTCCAAGAATTAATCTATCAGCGATTCACTCACAGTGCGTGAAGCTGTTGCTGCGTGAGGTGGAGTGTAGGATTCCTATTTCTTTGTGCGATTAATAGCCATGAAACTAAACAGCAGAAATACTGTACTTTGAAAACAGCAACTTTTTCCTGCTACAAATCGCAACTCGCACACACATGCTCATACTTGACTATTTTTTTATTCACAGACGCAAATGTAATTCTCACATTGTAGAGCCATGCCAACTGACCACCCCCCAACATGGCTGGTGAAGTAGACGTTCTTATCTGCCAATACCGAAATCCACCCGCATTTGGTGGGTGGCGGGTGTTCATTTTATGCCCCGAATATGATGTAATCTTGCAAAAAGTGAGTTAACATATGAAGCTGTATGGGGACATGTAGCAGGTGCCAATGGTGGCTGGTGTACCTGGAGGTGGAGGCTCGGGGGGTGGAGGAGTGGGTGAAGGAGGCAGCAGGACTCATGTCGGGCGTACGGGTCAGAGCCAGGTCACACTGGTCCAACAGCTCCAGGAGCTCCTCCTCTGTGGGGCCGCCCAGCGCTGAGGGACAACCAGACAGAGAACCCAATGTCTATGACACATCACTTAACAAAAAGCAACAATAACACAAAAAGCCACGCGGGTCGTCTTTACCCCTGATGTCCACTTTCCCTGCGATCTCCATGGCGGTGGTCAGGTCCCACATCTGGATGCTACCGTTGGCGTGGCCACTGAAGAGGTAGCGGCGGGGACGTGAGCCGATGCGACTGGACCCCTCGCACTCGTGCACCATGAAGGAGGTGATGGAGGTGCCGTCCACAGAGCGCACCTCGCACACCCTCTTCCCGTTGGACGAGAGGCGCACGTAGAGTCTGTCTGTGTCGGGGACGACCCTCTGGATAAACACCTGCTGGTCGTCTCGCTCGCCATACGGACCTGTTAGAGAGGAGCGACGCTCGGTACGGACCATTGCAGTCCTTTCCCCATTGCATCTCTGAAATGTTCACTTCTTATTTAACATTTAAAACCACTGTCCACTTTTGACACCTGTCTGCTCACCTATCTCAGTGCCGGCAGCACAGCCCCCGTGGCCGTCGATTTCCTCCAGGGAGAGGATCTTGAAGGAGGTGAGGGGGGTGGAGCCTGGCTGGGTGGAGATCATGCCCCTGAAGCGAGTCACCGTCCAGGTCCGCACGTGGTTGTTGTCTGCACACACTGACAACACGACACAACAGGGTTAGGCCAAACATCTGCATGACGGGCCCATCTTGCTGCTTTGTCAGCAGCGTCAATGTTTAACGTAATTGCTGTGTCAGCCGACATCCAAACATCAATCGATCGATCCTAATGAGAAATGTAGCTAAATTAATGAATGTGCTTCATTAGCGGAGACGGTAGAATACGCCGAAAAATGAACAATCAACCCTAGAAGGTGGAGGCTCCCGGCCAACCATTCTCACCTGATATGAGGTGTTTCTCAGAGAGCATGATCTTGGTGACGGGGCTGCGGTGGACTGAGAAGGTCTGGAAGAGCTGGGGCCCAGAGCCCACGGTCTCCGGGTGCTGCACTATGACCCGCACCGTGCCCGAGCTGGTCCCATAGGCGATCTCGATCCAGTTGCCGCTGTCGCCTGACGACACATTGGGGACTTTTATCCCATACACCATTTTAGCCTCAACGCATGCTGTGTTATGTACCGTGCATATCAAGAAATGGAAGTGGATAGTCAGCCGACAGACCCAAAAAGGTTAAGGTGAGGCATTAGGATCGAAATTGATTTAAGTTAGGGTTCATGTTAGGGAAGTGAGGTTAGGTTAAAGATCAGTTTAAAGGTCAGGCAAAGAGTTAGCGAAATGCCACCAGGAATCATTCAAAATCTGCCAGCTGTCTATACAATTATACTGCCTATAAAATGACCATTGCTGACCATAACTGGCAAACAAGTTTTTCAGAAAATGATTGTTTAGCACCATGCATCTATTAAGATTGAATTTCCAATAACCACGATTGACTAATTGATACTTGTTAATCCTTAAAAATAATAATTAAAACACAGGAAAATCTATTAATTTCAAAAGTTCAAAATCGAAAACAGGCAGACATACTTGTTTTGGGCGTGAGGTAGACACTGAGAGCAGTGATGGCGTCCTCCGTGGGGTCGCGGTACAACTCTGTCACTAGGAGGTCATTGTCCTTCATTCTCAATGGAAACTTCTGAACATCTGTTGCCAAGATCACGTCAATGAGAAGTCTATACTTTACAAGTGTATTCATATACTACAAACACAACTTGTGACTGCATTCTTCTATACGGAAAAACTATTTGAATAGTTTTCCATTATTGCATCATAGGTAAAAAAGATGACTTCCCTTACCTATATAATATATGGACCCATTGTTACAGCCAAGAATTAGGAAGGAACCGGCAGTATCATAGCTATTAATGGGAACCACATCTTGATTCTGAGAACGGAAAGACAAAAGGAAAACATGAACAACTGATGTACAATACACATATAATATAACGCATTTAGCCAACGCAACATTTTACACATGGGTGGCCCCGGGAATCGAACCCACAATCCTGGCGTTGCAAGGACCACATACATTATTACTACACATAATGTGATGTGTTCTGGTAACGTGACATTCTTACAGAATGTTTGGACACAACTTCACCTGCCAATGTTTGGTCACCGCATTCCATACTCCCACTTTCCCTGTGTGGCTGGTGGCAATCAGCTGGTTCGCCACGAAGAAGAGAGCCTCCACGGGGACATTCAGACTGAACACACCTGGAGGGAAGCAGGTACAATGGAGACCTATTAGCATTACCCACAACTACCTAGAAAAGTGGTCTCTTAAAATACTAAAGTCAACAAACATCCTGAGTGAGTTAAAAACTACATCATAGCTATAATATTGGTTTTAAACACCGGCGCTTTACTTTTAGAGTTGCGAGTTCATCCGTTTGCAGACTGACCTATCTCGTTGCCGTTGCCGTCGGGACAGATAGTCCAGAGGATGATCTCTGTGCCCGAGGCAACGGCCACCATCTTGTCGTTGTCTCCCAGGGAGCCGCCCATCACCTTGGCGTTGAGCGCCACCCCGTCAATCACCCAGTCCAGGCGGGGGCTGGTGAACACCTGCTGCCAGCCCGTAGACTCCTTCACTCTGATGGACGAGGACGGCGCAGTTTAACACCCTCGACTGTCCTTACCCCCCCCAAAAATGACTGATTCATAGGACACTGTGATATCGTACACGGAAGTCCCGTGTCCTTACCGGTAACAAACAACAAACTGGGCATAAGCCACAGCGATCCAGTTGTGGTGGCCACAGATGATGCGGACCATGCCTGGGTCTGCAAGCTGAGCTGTGTCGGAAGGGAAAGAGGAACAGGTGTGGAGGAATGTGAACCCTCCTTTTTTGATAATATTCCCTTAACAAATAAAATGGCACCAGGTTAGAGCGTTTACTTTTCATTACAGGGACCACCGACGGTTCACTCTAAACCCTAGCTGTCTCCGTGCACAGACCTGCACCTTGAGACTATCTGCGTTGGTTTGCACCGACTCCCCACACATCCAACCCCTTACACATCAGGACAGATTTTTCACCCACATAGAATTATTAAGAGAGCTGATCCTTGACTCGATCAATTTATTTGATTGTTTTTATAACTCCAGAGTAATCGACAATTAGGCCATTCCCCATTCCCTGCATGAATGAGTTTGTCTGCATCTCTATTCAACATTTGGATAAAATGAAACCATGCCATGAATTAAGAATGACAGTCCTATCTTCTTATTTTCAAAGCAACACTTGACAACTCAAATTGCTTTGAAAAAGAGACTTCCAATTTCCAAATTAAAGCCTATAGCCAACATAACAAAATACCCTGACATTCAATATGGGTTAGATAACCAACTAGTTTAATTGAAACTTAAATAAACATTTCCCAGAATTGAATAGGCTGCAAAAATTGCTTGTATTCATTTAGTAGGCTATTGGCTACTCAAACTTTTACCAGCTGCAGATTTAAACTTTATATGGCCTGCATACGGTCTAAATGAACGATAGCCTGAATTAATGTAGCCTAATAATTATCTCCTCCATTCCAAAAATACTGAATCTTAGGAGCAGATTCCTACAGGAAGATGGGTTTTCTTTTTACTAAATGGCTTGGTAAGTCACGGTATTTAACCAACTTTAAAGTTATTTTTTTTAAGAGAGTGGTGTGTGCGCAGGCAGCTCGAGATTATTTGATTGACAGCTGTCGAGTGATGGACGTTAGTCCCGCTTCAGAAGCGGCATTCCTTTACAGACAAGTAAAATACCCATTCAGCGGTGCTTCGAAAACTATCTCCAGAGAACGTTTCGTGTCGGCATTTAAAAAGTCGTAGTGTACCCAGACAAACAAACATGCCGTAGCCGAGGCGCTTTCAAGGGTATATGACTGCGGTAGATAAAACTACATTGCCTTGCTCTAGCGGTGATAAATACGTAATAGGACCATTATTCTGCATTGTGAATTTACGTGGAATTGTATGATTTTTTCTTAGCGTTTTAACGGAAAAGCGATAGAATGCATGTGACAAATGGAATCTACCTCTTCTATTACTTGTTATTTTTTACTTGACTCTTTCATTGTTATTATTGATATTGGTTGTACTGCACTGTCGAGGGAACTACCACATAAGCATTTTGCTGCACATTTTCAACATCAAATTTTACAAGTCACACACATATTTAACAGATGTTATTGCGGCGTGTAGCAAAAGGCTTGTAAAAATGTGCATGTTAAATGAGTATGTTAAATGTGCATGTTAAATGAGTATGTTAAATGTGCATGTTAAATGAGTATGTTAAATGGGCATGTTAAATGAGTATGTTAAATGGGCATGTTAAATGAGTATGTTAAATGGGCATGTTAAATGAGTATGTTAAATGGGCATGTTAAATGAGTATGTTAAATGGGCATGTTAAATGGGCATGTTAAATGAGTATGTTAAATGAGTATGTTAAATGGGCATGTGAAATGGGCATGTGAAATGGGCATGTGAAATGAGCATGTGAAATGAGCATGTTAAATGAGTATGTTAAATGAGTATGTTAAATGAGTATGTTAAATGGGCATGTTAAAAATGGGCATGTTAAATGTGTATGTTAAAAATGGGCATGTTAAATGTGTATGTGAGTCCGAGGCCTTACCACCACTTATCCTCTCCTCCACCGTTGCTTTACCCAGTATGCCCGCGTTGCCCAGGTTGGGTGGCATAGTGTTGCTGCGTCTCACTGGAGCGCTCTCCATGGGCAAGGCACGCCCACCCATATACTGAGACCCCGCCACACTATGACGGTTCCGCCGCTTCGCCGGGTACACTGGTCCAGAGGAGGAGATGATCAGGAAATCAAACCTAACACACACACTTTGCCTGCCCTTGAAGTGAAGTCAAATCTAGAGTAGATCAGCCTACCTGGAGGTGGGAGATAGCCATTGAAGAGCACGTTTCCACAGGAGGATCGGTCCAGCTCGTCACAAAGCTGCAGCTTACGCACTGAGGAAGAGAAAAAAAGTAACCAAGGTGGAGACACTGACACACCCACACAAAGAAAGAAAGACAGCCTCTCATTCACAGCTGTATTTGACTAGCTGCTGGCCATTTTCTTACCCAATGGCGTGATTCCATAGAACTCCGCTTCATGCATGAGCAGGTGCACATTTATGGACCTAAAAAGAAAGGTTAAGAAATCTAACTTGGGAAAACAACTTACCATCAAGGCTGACTATATATTTGACTTATTAAATGTAAAGGAATGTAACCAGAGGAATCAGCACCTGGGAAACAACTCTTTGGTGCGCAGGAAGTTCAGTATGGGAGTAAAGAGAGATGGGTCCCGATCTATGAAGATCTGTGGGAGATACAGTTCAGCAGTACATTACAAATGTGTTATATGTAGGCCTAAGTGGTTGCCACTATCAAATAGTTTTATATATACACATAGCCCATCTATGACAACTTACCGCTCCAGTTTCATCCTTCAAGGTTGAGATCCTCCCACTTAAAAGACTGGCAGAGACAACACAACTCACTAGTTAGCATCACTTAAGTAAGGTCTACAGCAAATGACCATATGCCATTACTATGTCCAGGTAATGAATGAGTTGGAGTGAGTCATTATGAAGACACTTGTGACTTTAATAAAGTAATTGGCCTATGTCTCAAAATAAATAGCTACCTACCTTGAGAAAAAGGAGTCTGGGACCCATGCCAATGTCTGTTTGGAGGTGCTGAACCTGAAACAACACGAACACTCAAATGAGCATAGTTTGATCATGTTCAAAACCATTAAGAAGTTAGCAAGCGAACATTACCTTAGCTAGCTAGAGTTGCACGTTCCAGCCGCACTGTGAAGTCAGTAGCTAACGTTACTGTCAGAGAGATCGTTAAGCTGGAAAAATATTTAACTATGAATAGTTAGTTTGCTAACTTAGGACAATGTTACATGCTGGCTATCTAGTTAGCTAGCTAGCCAGCCAGCAACTTTTAGATAGATAACGTTAGTTAGCATCCACCCACCAACAATAGCTTGCTGGCGGTAATTTAGCTAGCTATTCAAAGTAATCCCAGTCCTCACCTTTTTCCTCCAACGTTTAAATGGATAATGTCTCCGGTCCTTGCAATATTAGCCATATTTTAAAATGTGGGAATGTTCATGCATTGCCCACAAAGTAAATAATTGAGTTAATCCATCACAATAAGTATTTAGACAAAGACAACGTTAGCCACATAATTGTTTCTGCTGCAACTTCCTGAAAGCAGAACCTCTTACTGTGGTGTCTGACAGTCGACAACAACCAAATTGTCATCGCCACGGCGCCACCAGGTGTTCTGGAGTGCAAAGTACAGGCACAGTTTACCCAATCACTGTTTTTACAGTATATTTATTTTTTATTTAACTAGGCAAGTCAAATTCTTATTTACAATGATGGCCTAGAAACAGTGGGTTAATTGCCTTGTTCAGGGGCAGAACAACAGATGTTTACCTTGTCAGCTCAGGGATTTGATTTTGCAACCTTTTGGTTGCTGGCGCAAAGCTCAAACCAGTAGGCTACCTGCCGCCCAGTAGGCTACCTGCCGCCCAGTAGGCTACCTGCCGCCCAGTAGGCTACCTGCCGCCCAGTAGGCTACCTGCCGCCCAGTAGGCTACCTGCCGCCCAGTAGGCTACCTGCCGCCCAGTAGGCTACCTGCCGCCCAGTAGGCTACCTGCCGCCCAGTAGGCTACCTGCTACCCATTAGGCTGCAATCAACGTTTGACATAATGCATATGATCTGGTCAGTATATACACTACATGACCAAAAGTATGTGGACACCTGCTCGTCAAACATCTCATTCCAAAAGCATGGGCATTAATATGGAGTTGGTCCCCCCTTTGCTGCTATAACAGCCTCCACTCTTCTGGTAAGGCTTTCCACTAAATGTCGTAACATTTCTGTGGGGACTTGCTTCCATTCAGCCACAAGAGCACTAGTGGAGGTAGGGCACTGATCTGGGCAATTAGGCCTGGCTCACAGTCTGCGTTCCAATTGATCCCAAAGGTGTTCGATGGGGTTGAGGTCAGGACTCTGTGCAGGCCAGTCAATTTCTTCCACACCAATCTCGACAAACTATTTCTGTATGCACCTCACTTCGTGAATTGTTATGCTGAAAAGGGCCTTCCTCAAACTGTTGACACAAAGCTGGAAGTACAGAATCATCTAGAATGTCATTGTAAGCTGTAGCGTTAAGATTTCCCTTCACTGGAATTAAGGGGCCTAACCCGAACTATGAAAATGAGTTAAAGAGCATTATTCCTCCTCCACCAAAATTTACAGTTGGCACTATGCATTCAGACAAGTAGCATTCTCCTGGCATCCGCTAAACCCAGATTTTTCTTTTGGACTGCCAGATGGTGAGTGTAATTCATCACTCCAGAGAATGTGTTTCCATTTCTCCAGAGTTCAATGGCGGTGAGCTTTGCACCACTCCAGCCGATGTTTGGCATCGCGAATGGGGATCTTAGGCTTGTGTGCGGCTACTCAGCCATGGAAACCCATTTCATGAAGCTCCTGACGAACAGTTCTTGTGCTGACGTTGGAACTTGGCAGTGAGTGCTGCAACCGAGGACAGACCATTTTTACGTGGTTCAGCACTCGGCATTCCCATTCTGGGAGCTTGTGTGGCCTACCACTTCACAATAATAGCACTTACAGTTGACAGGGGCATCTCTAGCAGGGCAGGAATTTGACGAACTGACTTGTTGGAAAGGTGGCATCCTATGACAGTGCCAGGTTGAAAGTCAACGAGCTCTTCCAAATCAAATCAAATTTATTTGTCACATACACATGGTTAGCAGATGTTAATGCGAGTGTGGCGAAATGCTTGCTTCAGTAAGGCCCTTCAACTGCTAATGTTTGTCTATGGAGATTGTATGGCTGTGTGCTCAATTTTATACACCTGTCAGGAATGGGTGGGGCTGAAATGGCAAAATCCACAAATTTGAAGGGGTGTCCACATATTTCTGTATATATGGTGTATCTACTCAGGGTGGAGGTGACAGTGACATAACAGACAGGAAGTAAAAACAGAAAGTTCCCCTCACAACTGGGCTCCAAGCAACTAGGCACATTGGTTTACAGGCATGCTGAACATTATCACAATGAATCAAAGCATTATTCATTCAATACATGTAAAACTGCGTAAACAGATCAAATGTTTGAAGGTCTGTAGTTGTTAGCTTCAATAATATTATGTGGACTTGCTGCTATTTTGTCCCTGGCTGTAGTAGCAGTGACATATTAATGTATGTTTTTATGCATGAGCAGTGTTAATACTAAAACACTTAAATTAACCGAAATGCTTTGCTTGATCTTGGCCAGGTCGCAGTTGTAAATGAGAACATGTTCTCAACTTGCCTACCTGGTTAGATAAAGGTTAAATACATTTAAAAATTAAATTTAAAAATATATTTAAAAAAGTACTTTACACCTTTTTCTAATTATGTAAAGAAGAGTGAATGTAACTAGAATTAGTATTGGTCCAACATGGTCCTTTGGCCTGCATATATTTGTAGAGCCAATTGACAAGATGTTGGCATTGAACTGCACATGCAAACAAAATTAACAACACAGTGTTTTTTTTTTTTTCCAATATCACAATTTGTATTTATCATTTCAAAGAAACAACTGTACACAGTCAATGGTTTTAAGTTGGATCTGTTTTATACATTATTATTCATTCATTCACCTTTTCCATGTACGTAAGTGTGTCACCCCATTATTGTACAGTGATTGTATAGCGACGGGATGAGACTTCAAAACATGCAGAGCAGTATCATAATAGCGACTATGTAATTCATGCAACTTCTGTGTCCTGATATTGTGATGTTTTCCATTGATGTTGTACAAATTAACCATTTGCCCCATGAATATCCCCCCCAAAAAAAACAACATTTTTTCCTTTTCACAGCAAAAAAAAACCTAACGTAAATTCTTTCTTTACAAAAAAATACATTAAGCAATTACATATTGTACAGGTCATCAAGCTGTTGAAATTTGCAAAACATCCATTCAGTAGTTCCCTAAAAACAGTGGTGCTCTAGGGTCAAAGGTCAGGAAATGAACAGTAGGTGTTGAGCATTGACTTAGTTAAACAACTAACAATGGAACACCCTGGATGAAAACAGCAACGAAATCATTATTCCCTGAAATGAAAAAAAGAACGTATTCTAGAAAATACGGATTTGAGTTTATAATGGCATTAGACTATTGATTTGTAACGGTTGCGGTGTGAATGCTTTCATGAAGGAAGCACTCCAGGACTTAACGCACATCACAGATGCCCAGTTACGCAATGTTCTAACATAACTGAAACATCATGACTGCACAGCTAATACAGAAGCATTGTATCAATAATGAGATTCCTCTCACAAGTCTCCCTGTGACACGCTAATGCTTGTGTGCATCAACTGCAGGTTATAAAATTGTGCTTTCTAGTCATTAACAACATCCAGCTGGTTTGTCATTTGAAAGTCTATAAGCTCAAATTGCCCTCTGTGCGACAGAAAAGTACAGGATAACATGGATCCCTTGGCCCTTGGCCATGACAACAGACGGGTTGGCCAACATTTGGAAAAATGACTACTGGTCATTTATCCAGATAGCTACTGAATGAAACCTTAGCATGAATAATTGTATAGGCATGTTTGGCTTTAGGATGTGATCGTACTTCATGCTCTGTGGCTGGAAGTCCAGCTGTTAGTAAAGTGTAACAAGCAAGACAAGATAAACAGCCATACGAAATCTCATATCACGGTTGAACATGATACGCTCACAATTTTCAGGCTGGTGTACTTCATGTTCATTCATGAAAATAATATAAAACCTCATACTCCTGTAATCCAATAAACACATTTCCCTCTAGGACCCTGAAGCACCACTGCTCCTCAAGCAATAGCACTGTGCAATGGGGGAGCGTTTTAGTGCAAAGGAAAAGTTGCATATAAATTCTCGTTTCGCATCAACAATGAGTTCCTAGCCACCTCCCGAAGCCACCATAATACTTGGACCGCATACCATCTGTTTAGAGTGAGACTATGGCATACAAATAGGAGATCTGTGACAGGAGTACACAGAGAACGCAATGGTAAGCAACATTTCCAAACAAAGTTACCATTCGGAGACATCCAAATTAGTGTTAAGACAGTTACGTACATCAATTTGAGACCAACTCGTTTTTATTGAGCATATTGTTTTTGGAATGAGACCATCCTCCATACGAGCTGCCCAGGCAAGATTAGAGTAGACTTAACAACAGATAGTAGTGAATACTGCACAGTGAAACTCCTGAATGCAAGAATTCAGCAGACTAGCAGTTTATTGCTAGAATCCTCCCCACTACACTATGCTAATTGTACTGTATGCCACGCAGTCGTGTGTCATACGAGTCTCAAAATTCACCACAGAATCTCATAGATGTCCACAGTGCCCTATTTGAGTGTGTCCTATGTCATGTATTGTACTGCATTTCACATTCCATGTGATAGTTATGCTCATTCAAAAATAAGTTCTGCTGATCCTTGCCTTGTTGTGTCCAACAAGCGTTATGGATTGCACTGATTTGGCATTCAACGCCTATATAGATGCATAAAATGTGTTTAAAAAAAAAACAAGGTAGAAAAAGCTACTCAGGAAAGAGCTCATGATATTTGCACTGTACTATCTCGTCGCCGTCACTCCTCACTTCTGTACAAATCTCTGATGTAAGGAACAGGCAAAGGATTTGTCCACTAGCTTCCATAATGTAAGACTTCCCGTTACCAAATATGGCTTTGCAGTGCTAAGACAAACAGACAATTGTATTGTATGATGCATGGAGAGGAACAAAGTGAACATCGTTGCTGATAGCTACATACTGTGAGAGGAACAAGAGATTTATCCCAAGCAAGACATGCATGTGATTCATTCATCCAGAAGCTTTTGTTTACATCCATCTGACATCGACTTGCACTCCTGAGGCCTTGGAGTGACCAATCGGCACCGTATTACTTCTGTGTGGCCCCTGAACTTAGATCCTTGCTGTGTCCTCATCAACTTCTGTGGTTAGTTGAGCTGTTAGAAGCCTGGCCTGTGGAACGGCAGTGCCTGGAAGACTGAGGGAGAACTGAGGACGCAGATGTGAACAAAAAAACCTGAGCTATGAAAACCCTGGGAGTGGTGAGCAGCTGAACAGACACACACACACACACACACACACACACACACACACACACACACACACACACACACACACACACACACTCAGACACACACAACTTAATGTATCTTTGACTGTCTATAAAAAGCATTGTGATATTTTCTGAATGGACAAAAATAATGTTGACTGGGTATGTGGAGTGTGATTACCACCATCTGATAGTCTTTGAGAAGAAAGGGGGAGGATTTGGTCTTGTGAGATGGCTTCCAGTCCTATCCCTCTGGTGCTGGGTGGCTATGGCTGCTGGGTCCCTGGGGGCCTCTCAGGGGCCCCAGAGGAAGGCATAGCTGAGTATGGCCGTGGGGGCCAGCCTAGCCTCTGGGTAAGGGTTCCAGGTCATCCATTCAAAAGCCAGAACAAGCTTTGTGAAGACTGTTGTTACCTGCCTCTTCTCTTTCTCCTCTGGCTCATTGTTGAATTGTACAAATTCAATTTGGATGAGTTTGATGATATTACAGTTTTGTACTGAAGAAAGTCAAAGTGAGAAAAGAGAGTCCAGAAAAGAATGATGGCAGAGTGAACGAGCAGAAATACAAAAAAGGAAACAGAAAATAATTGTTCTCCAAAAAGAGGCCGTTGTGTCAAACATTTAGGCATATTTCATTCTCTTTTGTTTGGGAGTATACAATTGGATGTTCTAGACATACAATACATAAATAGACAGACAAGAGTTACATACAGATACAGCTCATCTCTTACAAAAAATAAAACGTAAAACGTTAGGAGCTACTTTTTCATACTACCAGTGACAACCCTCTTGTTACATGAGTGTCCATCTCTCTCACATTGCTGCCCTGACGAGGAGGATCTGCTTTCTGCAGTGCACCGGTGTCACCACTAGAGGACAGAGGTGGAACGAGCCAGGCAATAAGTGTTAGTGACCAGGTCTGACACCCTCAGAGCAACAGAGATAAAGAGAGAGGGCAACGAGGGGCACACTGATATTCGTGCTTCAAATCCCTCATGTCAGTTCACCAGGGTGATTTTCCTGTCTTTTTCGACACTAAACAGAACTGACGCAGACAGATGAGAGGAAAGGGTTGGGTCTTGACTGGGAGTCTTTTATACCCCTCTCCCTTTCCCCCACCCACCGCACAACATCAAACTCATTTCTTCTTGCTGGACTTTTCTGAACGCTTGGTGTCCGATTTGGTCTCACCCTTATCCGACCTCTCAGAGCGCTCGGCTCTCTGCGGCCTTTCCCCCCGGTCAGACTTTTCTCCCCGCTCTGACTTGTTATCGGCCTTGCTGCCGTCGCGGCGCGTGCCCTCGTCCGTGGATGAGGTAGTAGGCTGGGGCTGACCCCATTTGGCAATCTCCTCATGCTCTGCGATGCTCTTGTTGATGTTGGTGGTCCAGGCCTTTAGATCATCCTGTGACTCGGAGAGAGAAAGGGAGATGAGAGAGAGCATGGGACAGGACGAATGATAAAGAACAAGAAAGGGAAAGAGAGAGGGTGAGAGACAGAAAGAAAGTTATTTGGCACACGGACAAACATTGCAGAATCACATTGTTAATATATGACTGTGTTTCCATGAAAGAGCAGTCAACCTTCGAACGCCTTTTACCTCATCCTTTGCGTGGAACAGAAATTCACTTCCGTCTTTCGTTCTGAAACAGAAGGACAGAGAAGTTGAGGGTAACACACAAAATGGCTATCTGTACGGTAGACAAGACAAGCAGCATGACCCTGATTGACAGACTGCCTAAAAGGCAGAGTACTAACTTAAGAGTAAAGACGTTTTTCTTCTTCTTGTATCCAAGGGTGACGTCGCAGTGGCAGTGGCCGAGGTTGAGCATGGGCTCGTTGTTGTAAGGTGTGGCGGTGTTCTTAGCGTCCTTATAGAAGCCTATCTTTCCTTTGTTCAGCACACAGTACAGGTTGACCCAGGATCTGCTGTAGGGGCGGGAGGGGGGAAACGGGGCGCGTTCAGCAAAAACCAACCACAGGTTTAATGCCACCTAACCTCACTCACCTGGGGGAGTTCAAGATGACTGGCCGGAGTGGTCCGAGGGGGAACACACTGCCGAACAAACAATGAACCGCCGACCGTAGCGTGCATAGGTGCATACACGTGGCTTACCTTTGTGGCGAGGTAGGAAGAACAGCCAGCAGCAAGGAGCAACAGGAGAGAGGAAAAAAAAAACAGAGTTTGGTTAAATGACAGTATTGGTATTAGTGAACATTCATCTCACCTCTTAAGATGATTGAGTGTAACAAACAAAAAGCTAGGCTTTACCTTGGCATGTACATAGCATTACATGTACATCAGAAACATTCATCCAATTGGTGAGTGAGCAGTGGGTCTCATTTGTGGGATGAGTCTGTTGCGTTGCGTGTCAGCCATGGCCTCCAGGGGGCAGTGCAGCAGCGAGAGGCGGACGGTTCAGTCTCCGGGGGCCAGAGACCCGTGGTAGGCCACCAAGCATGGCCGACTGAACGAAACGTCTCTCGGGAGGAAGCGGAGTGATGTGTGGGTCTCTGCAGGGACCTGTGCGTGTAGCATGGCTATGGCTGCATATCGTACTGGCTATGGGCCAGAACCAGCACCAGGTTCGACCTTAGGCCCAGCAACAACATCCATCAACCAGACCGCTCTCCGTCAGGGGCCGTGTTGGTTAGGCACCATGCATGTGGCAAGCAGTGGAATGGCTGGTGGCTATCTCTTGGTTGAACTCTCATTCTGATACACTTCTGATCAGAATTCTATTTTCAATAGGTTACAAGAGCATATGTCAACTCGGGTCGTAAGCTCCAATAGGAATGTCTGAACATACAGTATGTCAGACCAGTGCTAAAGCTCCAATAGGATGAGCATATGTCGACCGAGACCTAAGGCACCAATCAGATGCTGGAACATATGTTAATGCCAGTGACATGCAACCAATTGAACATTTCGTAGGTAAAGTCAGTTGTTTTGTTAGCTTAGCATGCTCATAAGATCATGCCTGGTTGTTTTGTCAGACCCCCCCCGTCAGGAACCTGGATGCCCACCTGTTAGAGCTCTTCCTCATGGTCTCGATGTCCAGCTTGCGGAAGAGGAAGCCCTCGTGGTGGGCTGTGTGGCTGGGAGGCTGGGGGACCGAAGGGCTCACGCCCTGAGCCACCCCTGGCTCCGGCGCCGAGCGCGACCGCCGGGTGGTGGCCTCTCCTGCAGATGGGTCCTTGGGCCGGGGTCTCCGTCGGGGCTTAGGACGATCCCTTGCTCGCGGCCGGTCTGGACGTCCGGAAGACTTCTCTGGCACGCCGTTCGGCACTTTAGGGACCTCCCCTCGTGCCTGAGGGGAGAAGAGAGAAGGCAGAGCTTAGACTAGAAATACAATACATAGCCGTTAAACACTCATTAACAGTATTTATGTATAGATAACTGTGTAATAAAGGCGGCATAGCTGGTGAACAGAAGACTCACCGTTGCTGCCTCTCTCTCTTTTAGCTGCTCCACTATATCAAACAAGGTCTGGCCACCTGACTTTTTCTCCCTGTAATCAGCCAAGACAAAAAGTGATACACCTTTCTGCAAACAGCACTTAATGACACTAAGGCGCAATGTAGTACTCACGTAGAACGTCTGTCTGACTGCTCCTTGGCTGTGTCGTGTTCACTGGACTCCTGTCTTTCCGTCCGGTGGCGGTCTTTCCTCCGGCCCTCGTGTCCGTGGCCCTCCTGCTCGCTGGACGTCTGCCTTTCCAGCTTCCTCTCTTTGCGCTCGGCCCGTTCCCGCCACACCTCCTGGGGCAGCTCATCCCGCCGCGCCTGGATCATCAGCGCCTCACTAGAGTGCTGGCGCTCCAGCCTGGCTTCCCTGTGACTGTCCCTACTGTCCCTACTGTCTCTGTCCCTGTCTCTCTGCTGGGGCTCCGACCGGCTGCTCCCCGCCCGGTGGTCTCTGCTGCTGGGCTCGCTGTTCAGCCTCTCCCTGCCCATCCCCTCCCTCCCCATCTCCTGGAGTACCACCTCGGCCATCACCGGCATCACGGGCGCTGGCTCCATTAACACAATATCTCTCTCCCTCTCTCTCTGCTCCCTCTCTCGCACCTCCTTCTCTCTCGCCTTCTCCAGCCTACAGGCCACCAGCATGGGCGTCACCATGTCGTCCATGTGTTTGATCTTAGGCTGCCGGAGGTACTGCGAGGCTTTCACCTCCACTGCGGCGGCTGCCCCAGTCACAAAGCTTGCAGCTATCCCTTTGGCCTCGACCGAGGGGGTGACCAATCCTGCTGCCAACCCTCTGGCTTCAGAGGCGGCAGTCCCAAATCCTGCTGCCACCCCTCGGACCTCCATGGCGGCGGTGGTCCCTAAATTTGTTGCCTCCACAGCGGCTGTTCCCAGCCTGGCTGCCACCCCGACTACACCACCAGCCACTCCCCCCATCATGGGGATGGCCTGGGCCTCCAGACTGCTGCGGTAGCCACTGGAGCCGTTCATGATGGGGGTGTAGTTGGCTACGGTGGAGCCCAGGCGGCGGGCCACGGAAGAGGGCGAGGGTTCCTGGGGGGGCCTTTCGGCTCTGGGCTCGGCCTGCTCGTAAAGGATCCGTCTCATCAGGGGGGAGCCCTGGCTCCGGGCAGGGGACGTCTCCTGGGGGTCCAGGAACACCTTACGACCCAGCAGGGGGGTGGGAGGGAGCTTACTCTGCTCCGCTTTCATCTTCTCCACCTGGAACCAAATCGAGGTTAACTAAACATCAGCACTTCATTGTAGAATCTCCTCTACAACAAAATTAAGCATAACGTAAACACGAAGCCATTTGACAAGTTACTTCAAACAATCTGTGCTCTACAACCTCTTGTAAGCAACCAGAAGAAAGACGGCATCAGCTAAGGGTAGTGTTAGTAAGCTAGGGATAGTGACGGACCGTGGTGAGGCGTCGTAGCGAGCTGAAGCGCTCCTCCCAGGTGGCGGCGGCCTTGCGGAAGGCCTCGTGGCGGCGGATGAGCTGCTCCACCTCGTCCACGCTGGCGCCCAACTCCTTGCTGTTGATGAAGGGCTCCTGGGCTGTCAGCCAGGCCTCGGCCACCACCGCTTCCTGGGCAAACTGGTGCACCTCCAGCACTGAGGCAGAGGAGAAAGAGGAACTCAGTGTCTGAGAACAATGGGAATCAAATTGTAGCTTACTGTGGTTCAAACTGTATTATGGAATGCCTTGGGATAATATCAATTAGAGACTTGAGGTGCCAGGTACTAGAGTAGTTCCATTCAGGTAAAGTCAGAGGGACTCACTGTGCTGCAGGACCTCCCAGTGTTTGTCCCATTTCTCAGACAGCTCATACTGCTTGGCCACCACCGTATCCAGCTTCTCCTTGATCTAAAAAGACATAGCATTTCCATTGAGTTAAATCTGAACTAGTGACTGTAAATGTCATCTAAACTACAGTACCATCCTCCATGTTCTATGGCAGAACCCTGGCAACAGTGCTGTTACCTCCTCAGCAGCAGGGTTGCGCGCGGCCAGCAGCGTCTTGCCCATCTCGATGCACTGCAGCACACTCTTACTGCGCGCCTCCACCTCGCTCTTCAAGCTCTGGTGGTAGTTCATCAGTACCTCCACTGAGGACACATCCCTGAAAGGACCAGAGAGTCCAGAGCCCGTTATATCGCTGGAGGGAATGCTGACAGTGAAGGAGAAGAGCACAGGGTTACCCACCATGGAAGACAAGGGCCAGAAAATAACACTATATTAAAACTCGCTCACAGTGCATTGCTTTGACATTTTTCATGATAATTTTTTGCTCTCTGTGTTTTCTGTGCTCTCTCTCTCTCTGCATCTCTTGGTGCAGCTCTCCATATTTGGCATTTCCGTAACATAAATGAGTTCCGTTTTGAGTTATATTATGATAAGGTACTAAAATCAAAACAGGCCCCTGAACTTGCAACTCAATCCCATCTGGTAGACAGACAGAGGGATGACACAGAGCAGTATGAGATACACCATACATACAAACTGTAAATATAGATATTTCATTGAATGTTTAACAAATGCCCCATTCACATAAAAAAAAAAATACAACCTTCCAGTAAAGAGATACACAACTTCCTTTTGGATTCTAGCTGAAGTACATTATGCATCTTTCAGCCTCTCCTAGGTGTTGAACTAAGGATGCTAGGCCTATAGTATTTTCAACAAAAGGGTCAACTTTTTTCACCCTTCTTTTTTTTCTCTTGCTCACCTCACTTTAATAGAAAGTGTATGCCTCAACCATAAATATACAATTGTGACCCCAATTGTATACCTTGGATTGTCCCCTGTGCCGATCTGAGAGATGATGCTGTCCATCCACATGATCTGGTCTCGCACCACCCCGAAGAACCGCAGCTTGTCTGTTGCCGTGGTGATCTGCACTCGGCACTCCTCGCAGGAAGTCAAGAGATCCTTCCAGCAATGCATCACTTCCTGTTCCCGGCCGGCGATGGCCTCAGCCTTCTGCCCGGCGTAGATGGTCCGGAGCTGACCCGCACTCTCCTGGAGCTGCCTCACCTGGACACAGACAGACAGAGACGGGTGGTAAATTACATAGGAATGCCTAAAAACACTGCAAAGATTACTGTAGTAATGTGATGAGAAATGTAATGTGACGTGTTACCACATTGACTGCTTGTTTTGTTCAGTCTTCCTTTTTTAGCCTTATGTGCATGTAAAATAGTGACAGTGGGCGGGGCCTCACCTGAGTGACGAGCAGCTGGATGTCGTGCTCGAAGCTCTGCATGAGCCTCTGCAGCGTGCTGGTGTTGGCGGTGCCACCCTGGCGCGCCCGCACCTCGGGCAACCTCCGCTGCTTATCATCGATTTGGGCCAAGACCTGCAGCACAATGCGATACCGGCCCATCAGAGACACATCAAAACACGACACAGACCTGTATCCCTTAGCACTTCTTGTGGTAGAAACGCTACCTCGCGGCAGTCGGTGAAGAACTTGTGGAGCTGGTGCGAGGCGGCCAGCATCTGTGCCCGGGTCTCCATGAGCTCCAGGAGGTCGGCCCAGGCCTCGTTCACGCCGTCCTTCCACTCGGCGATCGTGGCGGCGTCGGCGTGGCCGTAGTCGATCAGCTCATCCACCATCTGGTTAACCGCCGTCACACGCTCCTGACCCAGACTGCCCGTCTCCGACGCAAACTCTGTGAACTTCTCCTGCAGGATCTGAAGGGAGGAGGAGGAGAGAGGAGGAGAGGAATGAAGGGATGATCAATATCTGTTTGGCCAAGCTAAGCACTGTTGCTAAAATGGTAATGGGCTACTTAGAAAAACTAAATCCATTGAAATACATGCTACTTCCTTACTAAGCAAGAATACAGTGTACTGTATACCATTCTTTGAGCCATATTAACTCTGTTGCCAACAGTCTTTAGACACACGCTATAACAATAGAGGCCATATAGCAGAGGCTTTTAGCCAAAGCGACTTAGTCATGCAGGAATGCATTTTCTACATATGGGTGGTCCCAGGAATCGAACCCACTATCCTGGCGTTGCAAGCGCCAATGCGCTACCAACTGAGCTACAGAGGACTACCAGGATTATCAGATTGTTGAATGTTTTGTCCATTCAGGTCCCACTGACCGTGACGTGTTCAAAGTCCTGTCCCAGTTCTGGCGAGCTGGCCACCACCTCCCTCTCAGCGATCCACTGCTCCAGCTCGTCCACCTCGTGGTTGAGCTGGTAGAGCCAGTACTGCTGCTCCAGACGAGACTTTCTCTCCTCCACCAGGTCCTTCAGAGACACGTACAGCCGGTCCATCTGACACTGACGCTTACTGATCTGCTCACTGAGACACACACACACACACACACACACACCAGAGACAGGGTTAGAGATGAATAGTAAACACAGGGTAAAATTGAGGGGTAATGTGTGGGAGCTGAGATCCTGCAGTGAAACTAATTTGGACATGTAAAACCATGAGCTGCTGTTGAGTTTCCAGAAGGAGTAAATGTGAGGAGGATAAGACTTACAAAGCAAACTGAACAACATGAGAACGACATGGACAGCCCATAAAAAAACCAATACCCTACTAGTGCAGAGATGCAGGTCTAGCGTCGACTAACAGCTAAGAGCTAAGGTGATAGCGCCGTTAGCATCGACACCAGAGACAGAGAAGTATTACGGACCCAGTGCTGACCCTGATGTCACCATGATTCACTCTGCTGCCATAACAGAGCAACAGGAGTCTATGACTGGCCTACTTTACTGTGCTGTACTACCTTCTCTACAGGGGTTATGTCATTCAAGCAGCCTGCCATTTACTACCGGGTTACTCCTCAGCACCCAGTAGACAGAGTGTAGAGGCCCTGGGTCCTCTTCAATCAAGTCACAAAATGAGATCCTTAGTTATCGTATATGGGATTTCCTTTGAGCTTTTAAGGCAGTATTTTAAATGTGCATTTCATGACACACTCACTTTACAGCTACTATAACCAACGTTCGATCCCACGAAAGTCTTGGTGTGGTGTAGCGTGGTGAAAGGTTTGTGGGGCACCAACACTGACCTGTCTGGATGTCCCATCTCCAGTAGCTGCCTGCACTGCTGGGAGAGAAGGCCTATCGTCTCAGCGTAGTCCTCTATCGTCTGCTCCAGTACCAGGTGCTTCTTCAGTAGCTGCAGTGTGCTGGGCTCATCCTGAAGGGGAGGCCACAACACTCTTGACAGTCCATTCTCACAAACTTCAAAATGCTAACAATTCAAGGGGAGTGTTCATCACAGGAGGTTGGAGGCACCTTAATTGGGGAGGACGGGTTCGTGGTAATGACTGGAGCGGAATCGGTAGAATGGTATCGAACACCTGGTTTCCAGGTGTTTGATGCCATTCCATTTGCTCCTTTCCGGCCGTTATTATGAGCCGTCCTCCCCTCAGCAGCCTCCACTGGTGTTCATGTACAGTTGCTGATGTCTGGAGGGACACAATGACATTGTACTACACCTATGCACATACAACTTTTCCCTCTTCCAAAAAGCCAATCATCTTACTGTAAAAAGGTAACTGGGCAGATTAAGTACATCAGCGCCTGGTGATTGGCTCCTAGCCGCCTACCTTTCCCTTTTCCTCGTTCATCATGTGCAGCTCCTGTTCGCTGAGCCAGGCCTCCACCTCGGCCGTGTCAAAGTAGTACTGCTGGGCCTGGTACATGGCATCCAGCACCAGCTGTCTTCTCTCCGTCTCGGCCCACAGCAGACCCCACAGCCCGCTGAGCTGCTCCAGGCCCGCCCGCACACAGTCAGCCTCGGGGCTGCGGATGGAGGCGATGACATTAGCTCTTTCCAGGACGTCCTCCACCCTTGCCCGATGGCCCTGTAGCTCCCTCTGCAGAGTCTGGGGGGGACAGAAAGATGGTGTCCAGATAGATAGATAGACAGACATGTACTGTAAAGATGTGGTTATTCTCAGCTAGCTGCCACACACCTGGTTCTTCTTCATGAGCTGCTGCACAGCCTGTAGGCTGGAGCCGTGCTCCTGAGACGTGGCGGCAGGCAGCCGCTCCTGCACCCACAGCTGCAAACACATCACAGGTTAAACTAGCAAAGAAGCACCTGCAAACTCTGGTAACTGTTCTAGGGTTATCACCAGCATGGTACTGCATCAGTTTAGAGTTACATGCATCTTTCTTCAAGATAAATCTTCAACAAACAAAAAAAGGGGGGTTAGTCGCCGACTTAAGCAACACTTCAACCCTTGTCGATGACACTTGTAAGTCACACTTTTAGAAGCAAATGTATGCGTGAAGTGGTCTGAGTAGACTGGTCGAGGTGTGCGGGTGTTCTCTAAGTGTCTGTAAGTGTGCGTGGTGTGTGTGGGTATAATCGGAGGACGATCAGGACGGCCACTCACTATCTCATCCTCCAGGTCCCGGCCCACTTGGTGAACCTCCTTGGAGGCCAGAAGGATGCGCCGGCGCTCCTTGAGCGGCTCGATGAGACGGACGATGCGCGTCTCCACGGCGGACTGGCGCTCGCTGACCGTGTCCATGACCTGGCCCTGCTGGGGGACGGAGGCCGCCGCCACCTGCAGCTCCCCCACCTCCTTATACCACTCCTCCATCTGACACTCCATCGTCTGGAGAGAGGGAGCGAGGGAATGTGAGAGGGAGTGAGAGAGGAGGTAGAATGGACGCAAAGGGGGATGGAATCGAAGCGTTTGAGGAGGGGCGAGTGAAGGAAGGAGGGAGAAAGGATAGGTTAGGAAATAAAGAGCGGGAGGGAGGTAGTCCATAGGACAGTGAGACGCCTGGTGAGTATTGAGGGGATACATTGGTTCATCTATCGATCCCCTCTCACCAAAATATCCGGACAACATCCAACTCAGGAGTCAGCCACTGATGGATTTCCTAGGTGTACATGATCAGTTGCTCTACTGGTCAGTCTGTCATAACAATTAATGAGAAGTGTTTGGATGATAGTAGTTAGATCTACTGCAATTGACTACAAGGCAATTACTTCTCCAGAGCTGTCAGGTAATTCTGAGGGGGGTGGTGATTCTCACCAAGGCAGTGACACTCATTTTGGGACACAAGCATCAGGTTGAGATCACCAGGGAGGTGAAGTAGTGTCACTGAGGCTAACTACTTCGAAAAGTGGGCCAGATGCAAAGAGTTGTTGCATGGGTGCCATGGTAAAGTGAATTAGAGTAGGAGGCAGAATGAGGCCGATCAATCCCTTACGAATTCACATGACGATTTGACTTTGGGAATTCTTAGGAATTGGGAGGAAAAGAGCCTTCGGGACGGCTGCCTCGGTACCTTCTATCTGGTTAAATGAATCCCCTGACATTCTCAGAGACACATATCAGAGACTAGCACGAGAATAAGCACACTTTCTATTGGCTTACAAATGTTACCCCATTGAATCACAAATAAAACAAAACATGGGAACATTATTTCTAATTTTGAAAGAAATGGTCCTTGAATTAATAGACAGGACCATTTCTTAGTCTCACACAGACACACAGACACACACAGTGGAGTGGAGATTTTCATACATTTCCATATGAAGCCAAAGTTTCCAGGGTGAGACAGTGATTCTGCTCACACCATAGATCACAGGGTGAACAGCGGGACAGGATGAGACAGTGATTCTGCTCACACCATAGATCACAGGGTGAACAGCAGGACAGGATGAGTGAGTGGTAGTGGCTGGAAGGAAGCAGAAAGAAAAAAAATAATACTAGCATTAGAGTATAAAGAGGGATAAAATAAATAAATTAAGAGAGAAAAAGGAAAGGACAGGAAAGGAAAGGAAGAAAGAAAGAATGAAAGGAAGGAAGGAAGTAAGGAAAGGAAGGAATTAAAGGAAAATAATGGAAAGGAAAGAAAAAGAAAGATTAGAGTACCCATGAGAGAAATGAACTGAAGTGAAAAGGTTACTGTACCCCTGGATGGAGGTTGGGTGGTGGAGCATACTGTACACAAAGCACAATTACAGGCTGAAAGGGAACTGTAAGCAGCCCTTAGGGGCAGCATGCTGTTGGAGAGGAGAATGAGAGACGCATGATGAACTGATAAGATGTATGGACCCAGTAGTAGTGACAGAACAGAGGTAGAGCATCCTGGACAGGAAAAACACCTGAACCACCTCCTACTGTATAGGTTGTTCACACAGAACAACCCTAGGTTTTTCATTATGTATGACAATAGCTTCACCATACCCAAAAATATTCCCAACTGATCACAAAACCAAAAACTGTAACAGTAGTTGGACCATATAATGAAGAGGAAGAGACCTGGAGCTTCTTGAGCTGCTTGTTGACGCTGGTCAGGTCCTGACCCTGGTCCACGTAGCCCAGTTGTCCCTCCAGCTGATGCAGCTGATGGTCCAGACTGGTGTAGCTCTGCACCAGCAGGTCAGCCCGGTTGGCTTCAAACAGCTGGCGGGCCTTGGCCTGGGTGGTGCTCTCCAGGTCCTGCCAACACTCGTGGATCTCCCCCAGCTTCCTCCGCACCACCGGGCCCAGCTCGGGCTTCTCCTGGATCAACTGCTGGCCCTCCTGGAGGATGGAAGGGGGGAGCAGGTGGAGGATAGGAAGAAGAGGTTGAGAGAGATATAGGATGGCAGTTGAAGGTTAGGGTAATGGAGAGGGAGCACGAGGAGATGGAACAGAGAGAGGGAGATGGGGGGGGGGGAAGAGGTTAGAGTTATTAGACATTGATGAGTGGAGGTTATAATAACATGAAAAATAAAGTCTCATTTATATCACTTATGGAACATTGGTGTCATACACAATCTACTGTCGTAAATGTAGGATTTTATCCATTGAAATCATTCTGTAAATAGTTCCATCATAGGCAGAAACAATTTGTGACTACCACGTTGGCAGTTTACCATATGTGAGCATACATTTAAGCACTTTGTTACACCTGCTGATGTAAATTTGATTGATACGGAGTTGGCTATGGTTTTTCTAGATCTTTAATCTGGTAGGTAAATAAAATGGTTTCTAAGCAATCACGTAAAATGACAAAGAAAATGCCTTCCATTGTTAGCTTGTAAGCTTGAGCTGTGACTCAGTGGTACACCTTTATGGAGGCTACAGCCTGGGCTCCAGACCAGCTGCTCCTGACACTGGCCTATCAGTGCACATCAAATTGGGTTAGGAGGGCTTGCTTGGCCCTGGCAGCCCAGAAAACCACTTCACCTTCAGAGGTCTGAGCTCACAGATAAAACGCACTTCTCTTAACATCATTTCACTTCCTGATTGAATCATCTGGTATGGATCTCTCCTTTGTCTGTCTTCATCGGTTTGGAGGTTTCAGGTTTGACTAATTTCTTGTTGATTTCATTCATGACACACTCAGGTCTTTTCAGAATAGACCCAGATTTAAAAGCTCTCTGCATAGTCACGATTCTTTCCAGTAAGCCTAGCTTAATCGCATAACAACCGCAACCCCAGAGACAGCGAATGAGAGGAGAGCACACTGAGTTGCTGCCTGCCGTGACACACCATCACAGACGCAGAGAGGCAGACAGACATATACTTGCTCTCTCTCCTGTGCGCCTGAGTGCACGCAAGTGTTCCGAGCAACGGGGGTTGTAAACTACGCAATCATCTCACTTAATTTTCGCCGCCATGGAGACATTAGCCAGTGACGACCGGAGAGGAGATTTAACTTACCCATGGTCTAACACCCCCCCATTGTAATTCACTCTCTGTCAGAGGTGGGTTGTGTGTGGGGGGGGGCTGGATCTGAGTGAGTCAGCACAGCAGAGCTCACAGATATTACGCTCAAGGACATAAAACAAGGATGGCCTGCCTGAACTGACCATTTCCCCAAGGCACCATAAAGAGCCTATAGGGCCTACCCACACAAAAAATCTATTTGCTTTTCAAGCCACTATAATGTAATTCGCTGATTGGAGTTAAGTGTGCATTTCATGTGGAAGGATTGAAATGCTAGTTAGTTAGTTCCCTTTCTGATCAGTTAAAAACAGTCCCGTTCCCCTGAAACACAGTACTTGCTTCTGCTTAAGGCTCAGAACAAGAAAGCATAGAAATATCTCTATTGTATATACTCCAGTTGGGAGGACATTTGCTTTGCTGCTGCTCTTAACGGCTGCACCGTCAGTGGAGTATCCTCTTCCCTCTGATCCAGCACCGTCTTCTCATGATCTGCCCACACAAAGGATGTCCTCATTTGGAGAAGCACACCCCAGCTGCACTGTGAAGGGACACACTCCCAACAGGGCCAAAATATCTCAGCATGCATATGTTACTTTCCTGATCACCGGATGAGAGGTGCAGCAAGGGTATTCTACCCAACTCGTAGACTTTGTCAGTACAAATGTTCAAAACAAGTTCATCAGTAGCCAAAAGGACCAGGAAAACTTGAATTACCATAATGACCACACAAATAACAGATGGCAAGGAAAAACAGAATCGTCACTATGTGATCATGTATGCAATATCAAACATCTGTTATTGAATTATAATTACATCAAGTGTGGCCATTGCGTTTGGCTGGTTCACGGAAGCTAATTGTGTCAATATTACTCCATGTGTGAAGGCCTGAAGGCATAAATCTGCCTGGGAGGACCAGACACAGTCACGTGATTATGCTGGGGGTACCATGGCCATATGTGCCAGCAGGCATCAAGAGGAGTCAACATATATATCAATGAGTGTATTGAAGGAAATATCAAGCCTTGTGAATATTGTCCTTTGTTGCTTGATCTAAGGCCATGCCTTATAATGAAGCCAGACATTGTTTATGAAATGGTTTATGGGAAGCACATTTATTAATATGGGGCGGCAGGGTAGCCTAGTGATTAGAACGTTGGGCTAATAAGCGGAAGGTTGCAAGTTCAAATCCCTGAGCTGACTGTTGTCCTGCCTCTGAACAGGCAGTTCACTGTTCCTAGGCCGTCATTGAAAATAAGAATTTGTTCTTAACTGACTTGCCTAGTTAAATAAAAGGTTTTTAAAAAAATCTAAAATGAATAGACTATTTATGTGTGGATAGTGATGTACTTTTGATGGGTGATCACCTGGAGAAGTAAAGAAACACGTGAGAGATTCTGGTCGCTCGCCGACAATTGGTTGAGGGCGCAAACCTGTTGTCGTGCGTCGCCCAGGCCAGTAAATAACTCTTTGGGCTCTATTTTCTTCTGGTATTAAAGGCGTCACTAGTATCAAACGCAAGCTCTTTGGCAATTCTGTGTCTTCTGGCCTAAGTGGCCACACATTGCCTTGTGCTCATGGAACGAGAGATGTGATTCATGATATCATCCTCGTCCATGGGCTAATGGTGAGAAAGTTCACGGCTTGAATGAAATTTTGTCTGCTATTTCTGGAGAAGTGCAAATATGATCTGTAAAAAGGTTTCCTGATGTTCATAAAACATTACATTTGCGAGCAGTATAACGTCGGGTGGACGTAACCCCTTTCTCTTTATAATGGATCTTTATCCAGCTCCTGTGAAAAGTTTGGATGTGCGTAAAATCCTCCATAGTCTAAGTTGGCTTGTGTGTATTACACACCCACAGGGAGAAACTGTATTTACAGATAGCCTATTTAAAACAAGTTGTTGTTTCGTTTTATTCAAATTCGATCTTTTCAGGCCAGACTGCAATTTACAGTAGGCCTAGCCCCTATATCAGTGCAAACGCTATAGCCTATAAAAAAAAAAATATTACAAAAATTCAGTGAGAAGTAGGCATTGGTCTGAAGCCGAAAAATAAATTCAATTCACAATGTGTACTGCTCTACCAAGGTTTTCCAATACACAACTTTGACCTACAAGAGTAGTTACATTGCTTTCAGCAAGTATTCGTACACCTGGACATAGTCCACATTTTGTTGTGTTACAGCCTGAATTCAAAACGGATTAAATAGATTTCTCTCTCACCCCTCTACATACAATAGCCCATAATGACAAAGTGAAAAATTGTTACTTTTTTGGGAGAAATATCTCATTTACATAAGTATTCACACCCCTGAGTCAAAACATATTAGAATCCCCTTTGGCAATGATAACAGATGTTTTTTTGGTAAATCTTTGCACACCTGGATTGTTCAATATTTGCCCATTATTCTTTTAAAAAAAATTCAAACTCAGTCAAGTTGGTTGTTGATAATTTCTAGATGGCAAGTCTTGCCATAGATTTCTATGCCAAATTAAGTCAAAAACTGTAACTAATCCACTCAGGATTATTCAATGTCGTCTTGGTAAGCAACTGGTGTATATTTGTGACTCGTTTCAGGAAACTAGGCGTATGTCATGCGTCATTACTTCACAGGAGCGCCATTTGAACGTAAACATTTCTTAATCAAAATGCATTTTTGGGCAGAAATGCCTTCTGGAACATGTGAACTTTAATGTGCCTTAATAACAAACTTGTATGCCATCTGTAAATATGAATAAAAGTGTTAAAATGAATGATTGGTTTAGCCACGGAAAAAGGCAGCAACCTTCCCGCTAGCCATGATTGGCTGAGATAATGAGTGTGCAGGACATCCTGAGAGATGAGTTCGGATTGGTCTGACATGTAGCATGGTTCTGTCTATAACATGAGCTGGCCAGTATGTGTAGGCAATCCTTTCTAACATAGCTTTTTTTTTTTAAGATATCACGTAGTAGAATTACAAGTGTTGCTCTCCACTTTCCGGAGGACCGAGTTTTTAAAATCAGTGGAAATAGAATATGATAGCTTAGGAGATGGAGAAAATGATGGCGTTTGATTGCAAATATGCAGACGGAGTTGTAAAGAGAACACACAGAAGGCTGTTCTATAAAACACGTCCATGTATACAGGTAAGATAGTCTTGCTAGTTACATTTTCAGATATTAAACGTTTCTAATTTTGTCAGAAAGTCATTTTCATTCCAAGTTAAAGTGTACTGTTAGATAGCTAGCTAGTTAACGTTAAGTGTATGATCTGTTTAGTAATATTATTCATATCTCAGAGCCATTTGAATTGCTAGCTACAGTCTAATGTTAGCTAGCTAACATTGAACCTGGTTGGTTAGCTACCTGCAGATTCCGGTAGTAACATTATGAGTTGTGATTATGGTTCATTGTTTAGCTAGCTAGCTACATGTCTAAACAAAAGATTCCACTATGTAAATAACTATTTCAATAGAATATGTATGATGTCACTGCGCCAATTGTCGATGGAGGTAGTTGGTAAATTCTCTGGCTATCTTTTCTCATTTCAGAGCACTCTCGTCTGAGTGTGCCAGAGTGCAGAATAACTGACTAATTTATGAACGCTCAACACCCGTTGAATATAGCCGGTGTCAGTAAATGTTGGGAAAAAACGTAATTAAATTGTTGCCAGCAGCACAGTTGCAAACACCAATGCTCTGGATAACATAAAAACTGCCTAACCAGCTCTGTTAGAGCGAGTAAAATGGTGAGCTGTTCTCTCATTTGTGTTTGGACGTAGCTAGCAAGCCAGCCAGCGTTAGTCAGTTAGCTTGGGTGCTTGCTTGACTGCTGTTAGGACAGAACACTTGGATCAACCCTACTCCTCGGCCAGAGTGTCAGCGTGCACGCAGAGAGCGCATTCTCTGAATTTAAGAATGGACGCTGAGTTTACGAAGAGCACCCCCTGCACTCCAGATTAAATTTATGAACACACCCGTAGTAAATCTTTGGTTGTTTAGTACATAGCCTCACATATGAATCCTTAAAGAGATGGGTGGGGCTAAAGCTTAAAAGGGTGTGAACAATGTTGAATGGGTGTTGACAAAGAAGAGCTCTCCAGTGGGTACAACAACATTCAACATCCATTTTCTCAAAAGTGAAGTTACAAGTTTATCAACTTTCCAAGCAGAATTACTTTCCCATTGTTCCTCAACTGTAGTGTATGATTACCATTTTCTATCTCTGAGTCTCTACTTTCATCCAATGTAAAAAACACAATTTCAAAGACCGAATCCAGCCTGTCGGTCACATTTGGCCTTGTGTTTTAAGTTATTGTCCTATTGAAAGGTGAATTTGTCTTCCAGTTTCTGTTGGAAAGCAGACTGAACCAGGTTTTCCTCTAGGATTTTACATGTGCTTAGCTCTATTAATTTTGTTTTTATCCTAAAAACACTCCCAAGCATACTCATAACATGATGCAGCCACCACCATGCTTGAGAATATGAAGAGTGGTACTCGGTGATGTGTTGGATTTGCCACAAACATAAATCAAATGAAATTGTATGTCACATGCGCCGAATACACCTTACCGTGAATACAACCTTACCGTAACCAATCATGCAGTTCAAGAAATAGAGTTAAGAAAATATTTACTAAATAAACTAAAGTTAAAAAAATGTATCTAATCAAAAAGTAACACAAGAAAATTACATAACAATAACAATGCTATATACAGTGGGTATCGGTACCGAGTCAATGTGTGGAGGTACAGGTTAGTCGAGGTTATCTGTAAAGTGACTATGCATTGATAATGAACAGCGAGTGGGGAGAGGCAGGGGTCAATGTAAATAGCCCGGGTGGCCATTTTATTCATTGTTGTTCAGCAGTCTTATGGCTTGGGGGTAGAAGCTGTTAAGGAGCCTTTTGGTCCTAGACTTGGCACTCCTTTACCGCTTGCCATGCGGTAGCAGAGAGAAGAGTCTATGACTTGGGTGACTGGAGTCTTTGACCATGTTTTGGCCTCCCTCTGACACTGCCTAGTATATACTGTAGGTCCTGGATGTCAGGAAGCTTGGTCACAGTGATGTACTGGGCCGTACACACTACCCTCTGTAGTGCCTTACGGTCAGATGTAGAGCAGTTGCCATACCAGGCGGTGATGCAACCAGTCAGGATGCTCTCGATGGTGCAGCTGTAGAACTTTGAGGATCTGGGGACCCATGCCAAAACATAACAGTTTGTATTCAGTACATAAAGTAAATTTCTTTGCCACATTTTTTGCAACTTTACTTTAATGCCTTATTGAAAACCGAATGCATGTTTGGAATATTTGTATTCTGTACAGGCTTCCTTCTTTTTACTCTGTTATTTGGGCTAGTATTGTGGAGTAACTACAATGTTGTTGATCTATCCTTAGTTTTTTCCTATCACATCCATTAAACTGTTTTAAAGTCCCCATTGGCCTCATGGTGAAATCCCTGAGCAGTTTCCTTCCTCTCCGGCAACTGAGTTAGGAAGGAAGCCTGTATCTTTGTAGTGACTGGGTGTATTGATACACCATCCAAAGAATCATTCATAACTTCACCATGCTCAAAGGGATATTCAGTGCCTGCTTTTTACTCTCCTACAAATAGGTTATCTTCTTTGCAAGGCATTGGAAAACCTCCCTGGTCTTTGTGGTTGAGTCTGAGTTTGAAATGCATTACTTGACTGAGGGACCATACAGATAATTGTACAGTATGTGTGGGGTAAAGAGATGAGGTAGTCATTTAAATATCATGTTAAACATTATTATTGCACAATCGTCCATGCAACTTATTATGTGACTTGATAAGCACATTTTTACTCCTGAACTTATTTAGGCTTGCCATAACAAAGGGCTTAAATACTAATTGACTCAAGACATTTCAGCTTTTAATTTTGAATGAATGTGTAAAAGTGTCTAAAAACATAATTCCACTTTGACATTATGGGGTATTGTGTCTAATGCCAGTGACACAAAATCTCAATTGAATCCATTTTAAATTCAGGCTGTAACACAACAAAATGTGGAAAAAGTTCAGGTGTGTGAATACTTTCTGAAGGCACTGTATGTTGGTCTGTTGTACTTCCAATGATGTGTAGGCAGGTTGCTTAGGATTCCAACCTTCTCAAACAGCCTAATTCATACTCTTAGAGGAGGTGGTCTCACAATAATGCAATGTCTCTGTTCTTTCACTCTGTACTGAGTGAATGTTTATTTCTCTAGCTTGTTGAAAAACAAGAGTCTAAAACAATTTCATTTGATCACATAGCTAACGGAGTTAGCAAGCATGGCATTTTCTTTTGACTGCGCACAGGTCTCGCAAGCAAACAATGATCATTATGTGCAACCCGCACCCGTGCTACTTTTTACTTGTGGTGGGCGACTTCAGGTTTTTGGGTACACAGTGAAAATGAACTTGACACTTGCAAATGTGGATTATAATGACGAAAATAAAATTGCATTGACATTAATGCATAAGGTAAGGAATAGAATTTGGATCTTCTAACAGTCATGCGTCTGTTTTGGTGTGCACATGTATTATAAATTAACAGCGTGGCGGTTTCCCCAAGTTCAGTGTATTTAACTGCCTATAATAGCATCCAAGGATAATCAATCGTTTATTTGTTTGTGCTCTGGTTACACGCAACTGTCCAGGTCAGCAGTTTACACATTTTACTACACCCGCAATTACATCTGCTAAATATGTGACTAATAAAATTGTATTTGATTTGGACTTCAACCATGTGAAAAACCTCCCATAGCACAATATACCTAGCTTGTTAGCTACCTTCCTTTTGCTTCTCATCCAACCCGGCGTTAGTTAGCTAGCTACAGCTGTTAGCCTTATACTAGCTAGCTGCTACTGTTGCGTAGAAAACGAGTTGCATCCGGTTTTAGAACTCAGATTCAGCAGAAAAGATGTTAGCATGGTCAGAAATGCTATAAGAAATGTAGCACATCATTGGTTTATATTGGGCAGAAATGTGCACGTGAGAGCACTAAATTGTGAATTGAATCAAAACTGTTGCACCTAAAAACGTTTTCAGTCCAAATGGTCACCTTATGGACTATGTCGCCTCGTTTTAATCCGATGTCTAGAATTTGAGCTAGGTTTGGGCAAACTAGGTTTGGGCATTGTCTGACAATCCTAATGTGTATCACCCTGTCAGAAATCCGGTATAGTGGTTCTCGGATCATGACGAGAGGTGGAGATAGTGTTGTGTACCTCCAATGAAGTTGATTTGCAAATTTTCATCAACATTGGTGTCATATTGGCATACACATGTTGGTTGGGAGATTTGAATTTAACATTGAGTTTCAACCAACGCATACTATAGTCGCACAACTGTGTTTAACAATGTATTTCCATATTAAAGCAATGCAATTAGAATAATGTAGACTGCAAACATGTTAAAAATATTGAGCAAATATTGGGCAGGCTATTGAACTAGGCTATAACGGACTAACATTCGAATTGGAGTTGATGACAACGCTCTGATAGGCCATTGAGAGGCCAAGCGTCGACAAACTGTCAACTTAATCATTCATCAAAACCCAACCCTTTTGCGACACCGCCAGCTAATGCGCCCATAATTCTGGTTGTGAAAATGTCCGAAACATTTGACACACCCCAAACCTATAAAGCTGCCACCAGCGCTAAGATTTACCATTACTTTAGGTTTGTCAAAATAGTGCTCTTTATGTATAAAGTATAAATACAATGTGAGCATGTTTGACAAATGATACGCTAAGGTTAATCTAAAGAAATGTAAATTATTACCTTGGTTTTTCTCATTGATTGAAGAGGGTTCTGTTCATTTCCAGGTCTGAGAATTGATGGGCGAATGGGCGCGTTCCAGTGCATGCTTTATGATACGTTTAATGCAGTAGTAGTTTATCCGGGGGGACTTGTTCATATCCCAGATTGTGTTTATGCTCTAAAGCATGGAATAGCACCTGTATTGATGTGTGTGCTAGGAAAATATGTATATGTTTATGAACTGAACGTGTTGTTTGGTATTTCATGCCTTGTAATTGATAATTGACCATGATGTCAATTGGGTTGTTCTCATTGGTCAAATGCATAATGGGAAGTGTTATTATTATTTTAGTCCTGTAATTTCCTTGTTAGAGGGAGAGAAAGGGTAAAGTCGGCATGCTTCTGGGTTTTCAGGTATGATTGAAACCTGTTTGTTTTTTTGAGCTCTATTTGATTTGATTTATGTTCCATGTGTCCAGTTAATTATTTTTTTATATGGTGTTCAGTGGCTAAATCACTTGCAAATAAAAGGCCTCAATCTGATCTGTATTACTGCCTCCTCACCATTCAAATAATGCCATTGGGTCAACTTTACAAGTCTACATGATGTACTTGGCCTTCCATAATATTATAGCACAGTATCTTCTATTAATTAAGAAAAGCAAAAATGTTGAAGATATTGTGAAGAACCGGTGTTAACAGCAATGTTCCACTAACCATTAAGAGGACACTGTGATAGCTAGGTATTAGCAATGTCCTGACACGGTTGAACATGGAACTGTATGACATAATTGTCTGCCTCCCTCTACATTCCTACCATGTCCTGTCGTCTAGGAAGCTCTGACTGTTCTCTCTCTCTGCTCACTCGCCCTCTTGGCTCACACGCCCCATACAGTGGGGCAAAAAGTATTTAGTCAGCCACCAATTGTGCAAGTTATTCCACTTAAAAAGATGAGGCCTGTAATTTTCATCATAGGTACACTTCAACTATGACAGACAAAATGAGAAAAAAAATCGCAGAAAATCACATTGTAGGATTTTTTATGAATTTATTTGCAAATTATGGTTGAAAATGAGTATTTGGTCACCTACAAACAAGCAAGATTTCTGGCTCTCACAGACCTGTAACTTCTTCTTTAAGAGGCTCCTCTGTCCTCCACTCGTTACCTGTATTAATGGCACCTGTTTGAACTTGTTATCAGTATAAAAGACACCTGTCCAACCTCAAACAGTCACACTCCAAACTCCACTATGGCCAAGACCAAAGAGCTGTCAAAGGACACCAGAAACAAAATTGTAGACCTGCACCAGGCTGGGAAGACTGAATCTGCAATAGGTAAGCAGCTTGGTTTGAAGAAATCAACTGTGGGAGCAATTATTAGGAAATGGAAGACATACAACACCACTGATAATCTCCCTTGATCTGGGGCTCCACGCAAGATCTCACCCCGTGGGGTCAAAATGATCACAAGAACGGTGAGCAAAAATCCCAGAACCACACGGAGTGACCTAGTGAATGACCTGCAGAGAGCTGGGAGTTTGATAGAGAGCATTTGGATGATCCAGAAGAAGATTGGGAGAATGTCATATGGTCAGATGAAACCAAAATATAACTTTTTGGTAAAAACTCAACTCGTCGTGTTTGGAGGACAAAGAATGCTGAGTCGCATCCAAAGAACACCATACCTACTGTGAAGCATGGGGGTGGAAACATTGTGCTTTGGGGCTGTTTTTCTGCAAAGGGACCAGGACGACTGATCCGTGTAAAGGAAAGAATGAATGGGGCCATGTATCGTGAGATTTTGAGTGAAAACCTCGTTCCATCAGCAAGGGCATTGAAGATGAAACGTGGCTGGGTCTTTCAGCATGACAATGATCCCAAACACACTGCCCGGGCAACGAAGGAGTGGCTTCGTAAGAAGAATTTCAAGGTCCTGGAGTGGCCTAGACAGTCTCCAGATCTCAACCCCATAAAAAATCTTTGGAGGGAGTTGAAAGGCCGTGTTGCCCAGCAACAGCCCCAAAACATCACTGCTCTAGAGGAGATCTGCATGGAGGAATGGTCCAAAATACCAGCAACAGTGTGTGAAAACCTTGTGAAGACTTACAGAAAACGTTTGACCTCTATCATTGCCAACAAAGTGTATATAACAAAGTATTGAGATAAACTTTTGTTATTGACCAAATACTTATTTTCCACCATAATTTGCAAATACATTCATTAGAAATTCTACAATGTGATTTTCTGGATTTTGTTTCTAATTTTGTCTGTCATAGTTGAAGTGTACCTATGATAAATTACAAGCCTCTCTCATCTTGTTAAGTGGGAGAACTTGCACAATTGGTGGCTGACTAAATACTTTTCCCCCTACTGTATATTGCAGGGCCTGCAAAAACACAAGGGTCAAACTCTACTCCCAAAGGGGTTAAGGAAAGTGTGTGTGTGTAGGATACGAGTCGTGGGATGCCAAGGACCTAACAGATGGAGTTGCAACTATAAAAGGCAGTGATTATGTTGTTATGGCATCACTATTAATGGAGTGTCAGGGTCGCTGCTGATAATGCTGAATGCTTTTCATAATATATAACCCAGAACACACACACGCACGATGTACACACATACACTCTGAAACAAGAGAGAGAGGGAGAGAGAGAGAGAGAGTCACCTTTGTAACTTATCCAGGAGGTCCCTATTATAATAATAGTGAGGGGTCTAGAGAATAGAAGGGTGAGATTCACATAATTAATTGGCCTCATATCTACAATAAGTATCTGAAAAGCGAGGGGCAAGGGGAAATAAGAGCCCATTGGGCTTTGGGTAACAATAGCATTGAGAGAAACAGCGGTAGGCCGAATTTGTAACAACTTCTACATACTGCAGGAACAAGCACTAGATCCAATGATTACAATCCCACCTGAAGCATGTTCAATTCTACACTTCCAAAATTAGGTTCGACACCCAGACACCGGGTCGTTATCACATTGAACATCGTGTAACAAAATGTCCATCAACTACGTTGTATTGATTTTCAGAATATCAAGGTGGATGTGGACATAGGTGTGACTTTCCATTTAGAAACAAGAACCCTAGCTGTAGATGACATCTACAGACCTAGCAACTAAGGGGTAGCCAGCTAGCTGTCTCACCTGCATCGGATCCCTGTAATTACAGTAGTGAGGGCATACATTTTCATTCTTTATCATTGAAGTCATACATTTTCTGGTACTCTTCACACTAGCCCTTTAATATGTCACTTCCTGCTGGACAAATTACCTTCACACATGAGGTACGCCGGGAGGGGACAGGCAGTTGCCTGGCAACCACTGCAAGCGCGGCCACATATCCGTATCCGGCAAAGTTGCACCTTCCAACAGCTGCCGGACATGTGACGTCGGGGAGAAAATCCACTACGTAAAAATGTCTACTACCTTAGAACAGTGACAGTCACAGGGTAAGAGGGTCACCTGCTTCAGAAGGCTGGTAGGTTCAGTAACACCAGAGATTCTAGCTGCTATATAGGCGGAGACTTTATTTACTTAAAACCTTGGAGACAGTCCTAGACCCTTTCATATATAACCAATTTGCTTTGGGTAAAATGTTCGATAGAGAGCACAGCTCTTGAAAATCCAGGAGGGGGAAAATAATGTTTCCCAGGACTACCCTAACTCAAACCCATTGGGTTGTAACACTAGCGCCACCCCAACAGATTTATCACAGCTACAGCTTGCTAGGCCTGTCCCCTTGGGTAGTCTTAACATTGGCTATATGAAATGGATTCTTGCACCCACGTAAGACCACCAACTTGCCCTTTACAGAGGGCTACATTCGCCTACGGCGATCTCAGTGTTGCCGTTACAGAGGGAAATCTATAGGCAGGTCAGAGTGTATCAACACAGATGAGTAAAATATATGAGACAGAATACCGGCGAAAACAGACAGTATTATAACCTATTCTGAAATGGTTTTATAGAAAAATGTCTGCTGTGCAAGTACAATAGAAAGTTCACATCCATGAAAAACATCATGAATGCCAAATGCAAAACCTCTCCACTGTTATTCAATATTATGGTATAGCCTACAGTATTAATATAACCCATGCAGTGTAGGTTTAAAAAAAAAAAATCGGAATAAAGGCTACTCTTTCTAAAATACTGAGATATTTCTAAGGCATATCTGATATTCATGTCTCAATCTGAGAACAAAACCATGGTCATTATCCTGAATCGTGAACAGAGATCAAACTCAATGTCTCGAGTTGATCTGTGTTTGAATTTGTCAAGCAAAGAGATATTCATGAACCTCTGTGGTTCTACACGTCTGGATTCCAAGCTAGATTCCTCCATAATATACAGTGCATTCTGAAACTATTCAGACCCCTTGACTTTTCTCTAATCAATCTACACACAATACCCCATAAGGACAAAGCGAAAACAGGTTTTTAGACTAATACATTTACATAAGTATTCAGACCCTTTCCTCAGTACTTTGTTGAAGCACCTTTGGCAGCGATTACAGCCTCGAGTCTTCTTGGGCATGATGCTACAAGCTTGGCACACCTGTATTTGGGGAGATTCTCCCATTCGTCTCAGCAGATCCTCTCATGCTCTGTCAGGTTGGTTGGGGAACATCAATGCATAGCAATTTTCAGGTCTCTCCAGAGTTGTTCGATCGGGTTCAAGTCCGGGCTCTGGCTGGGCAACTCATGGACATTGCCCTGAAGCCACTCCTGCGTTGTCTTGGCTGTGTGCTTACAGTCGTGATCCCTTTGGAAGGTGAACCTTCGCCCCAGTTTGAGGTCCTGGGCGCACTGGAGCAGGTTTTCATCAAGGATCTCTCTGTACTTTGCTCTGTTAATCTTTCCCTAAATCCTGACTAGTCTCCCAGTCCCTGCCGTTGAAAAACATCCCCACAGCATGCTGCTGCCACCACCATGCTTCACTGTAGAGATGGTGCCAGGTTTCCTCCAGGTGTGACGTTTGCAATTCAGGCCAAAGATTTCAATCTTGGTTTCATCAGACCAGAGAATCTTGTTTCTCATGGTCTGAGAGACCTTTGGGTGGCTTTTGGCAAACTCCAAGTGTGCTGTCGTACCTTTTACTGAGGAGTGGCTTCCGTCTGGCCACTCTACCATAAAGGCCTGATTGGTGGAGTGCTGCAGAGATGGTTGTCCTTCTGGAAAGTTCCTCCATCTTCACAGAGGAACTCTGGAGCTCTGTCAGTGACCATCGGGTTCTTGGTCACCTCCCTGAACAAGGTCCTTCTCCCCCGATTGCTCAGTTTGGCCGGGCGGCAGCTCTAGGAAGCATCTTGGTGGTTCCAAAATTCTTCCATTTAAGAATGATGGAGGCCACTGTGTTATTGGGGACTTCAATGCTGCAGGAATTTTTTTGGTAGGAATTTTTTTGGTACCCTTCCCTAGATCTGTACCTCGACACAATCCAGTCTCAGAGCTCTACGAACAATTCCTTCGACCTCATGGTTTGGATTTTGCTCTGACATGCGCAGTCAATGGTGGGACCTTATGTAGACATATGTGCCAAATCATGTACAATCAATTGAATTTACCACATGCGGACTCCAATCAAGTTGTAGAACCAGCTCAAGGATGATCAATGGAAACTGGATGCACCTGAGCTCAATTTCGAGTCCTATAGCAAAAGGTCTGAATACTTAAATTTGCAAAAATTAAAAAAACATTTTTATTTAATTTAACTGTTTTCGCTTTGTTATGTGTGTAGATTGATGAGGATTTAATCCCTTTTAGAATAAGGCTGCGATGCAACAAAATGTGGAAAAAGTCATGGGCTCTGAATACTTTCCGAATGAATATATTTTCAATAATTTTCAGATTTAACATATCAGGCAACCCCCATACTCTCTCACACAAACACACAGAGCAGGTCACCAGTTGGCATGGCTTCAGATGAGACACATACACACAGTAGGGCTGTGCTACGGTGTGTTTAGGGTGTCTGTCGCAACATGTTTATTCTGTTTTTCCCACCAACGTTATGCCGGGGGCCCTGGGGGAGAAAACTGTGTTTCTGTTTGGGTACACAGCATCACTGGGAGGACATGTGGTTTATCATACTGTACCTAGAAATAATTTACTGTAAGAGGAGCTATATGCAGATAACATTCTTCCAATTATTCTCCTGAGCTTATCGGCATGCCCATGGGCGCGCCTCCAAGCAATCGTTCGCTTGTACAGTAGCTGCAGTAAGCACTTTCCAATACCACTCCAGTATCTATCTACGCAGATGACCTGAATTTTTATCTATAATGGATCGTACCCCCTGACGCCACTGCATTACACTTCTGTATATACTTAGGCCTAAATGGCCTCCACGTTCCCATACTGACAGTTTTCAGTGAAAACGCTCGCTTTCCCACTCAACTTCATGTGCACCTAGTGCAGCCCTGTTCCGGTTAGGAGGAATAGACTGGATATAACAGGGTACAATGAGCCACAACCGAGCCAGTGGGTGTCCTTGTGTTACTTGCCTAAAGCAATTATCCCACTGATGTTACAGTTTGTATCAATCTGATAGGGCAGGCAGGGCCCATAGATATGATGTGGTGATGTGACCAGTGGAGATTTCAGGCAAAGCTGTTCGTGGTGAGCTCATAGGCACATCAGGGAATCTCTGGTTTCACCAGAGCTCTTAGAGACGATTCACTGACATTCAACCATCCACTCGCAGTGCCCGTGATTGTGCTTTTATTCAACTAACAGTAAACCAAATGACAATTCTCGTCCAGTTTATGCGTGTTTTCTGTGTCACACTCCAAACAGGCTTAGAAATCATGAATAGCTAAATAAATCATATAAGAGCATATAAAAATAGTTACGAACCACAAATATTGCAGGTACTATTGTTAGTTGATTTATATACAGTATATATGCTGGTCTGATCACATTGTAACAAGGAACTTTGTATTTCTAACCTACAAAACAAATGGCGTAGTAAAGAATGAGTTGACACCAACTTACCCTCCCCATCCCCAACCACACACCCAAAACTCTGCCACCCCCAACAGAGCAGCCAGCTCAGTCTCCCCTTCCCCATTCCTGAGCATCAGCTCATGGTAGACACCCACCCCCAGCCTCTGTGTGGAGCCCCAGCGGTAGTGTACTCACCCTCTCGATCTTCCCCAGCCACTCCTTGTTCTGGGCCAGCTCGGCCATGAAAGCCTGGTGCTTCAGCCACTTCTTGTGCAGCTTCTGCGTCTCATCGCGGGACGTGTCACGAGCCATGAGCATCTTCTCTGCCACCCAGTCTCCAAGCTGAGGGACAAGGGACAGAGCTGTCAGTACAGGGTGATCATGCCACTCAATGCATTTGTACTGTCATCTAGTTGGACAATGTAGGCTACTAACAGATGGATGCAGAGTAGCATAGATGCACACATACATAAGAGACACACGCACACACACAATACCTGTACAAGCACAAACAGAGACGTATTCAGGCTGAACATATGACCATAGTCATGTGAAAACCTAAGAGATAAATGCAAACAAAAATGAACACCCATGGAAATAATAGAAAAGCAATCATCCAAAACACATGAACACAGAGACACACACACACACACGAGGTCAAGCACATGCATATTAAACACATACGGCAGACACATGAATGCAGACACACGTGTTGTACACACACATGGTAACAGCAATTCATTCACATGTACACAGAACACACATAAGCACACGTCAACACAAGCACATAGTCCATTGGCACATTAGTTATAAAAGCAAGCTAACCATTACATTTAGGGCCAAACATACAAAAGGACTTGCAAATATCCCTGCCCATTCAACATCATCAGTACAAGCAATATCTCCATCGCCTGCCTGCCACCCACATATTTCCACCCCCATCCTCTGAACTAGTCTCTCTCGTCCTCGACTGCTAGTCCCCTGAGATTTAACGGGAAATCGGTTCCATTTACCGGCAGGCAGCGTTTAACGGGAACGACTCATAGAGTTGTGATGGGTAGCGGTACGTATCCACATCCTCGACCTGCCCGTCCAGGTAGGAATAAAGCACAAATCCCCACAGTCAAAGAGAGATGCTGCAGGAATCAAAACAAACAAGCAGCAAGGCAAAGCTGCTCCTCCCCCCCCCCAAAAAAACCCCAGATAAGATGACGTTGAGGCTACACTAGCCCTGCTGCTGCTGCGTTGCCGTGGCGCGTTGCTCTGGCTGGTGTGTTCAACCCAGAGAGAGGGAGATAGACGAGAAGGAGGCGGACCACTGACAAGTGAGAGAGAATGAGAAATGGAGAAATGAAAAATCTCCCCAAAACAATAAACTCGCAGGCTCCAGGAGCAGGTTTGCCCCTCCCCATGAACCCTATCCTCTCCCCCTCATTCAGCCCCCACCTACAGATAGCTGGGCTGGGATTTGGAGGCATCCGTGATAGCCTGGAGGCTCAGTGGTTGTGGTTAGTAATGCTGTGAGGTGAGGGAGGGAGGAAGGAGGGATTAGATGCGGGAGGAGGGGGCTGGCGTTTGATAGTGTCAAGGGGGGGAAGAGATTCTGCTCCTCTGGCTCCTCCAAAGAAATCCAGACACGAAATCCAGACACCTCACGACTCCCTCTATCACATTCCTATTGTCCTTCTTCTCCACCCCCAACCCCCACCCCTTTTGCCTGGCTCTCTCTCGCTCTTGGTTTGTCCCTCTGCTGCAGTCCTTGCCTCTTCCAGGTGCACGCAGCTGTATTCCGGGCTGTCACAAGCCCCAGTATCTCCGACCCTGCTGCTGCTGCAGTGGCTGAGCAGAGCGAGGTGATCGAAAGCTTGCACTGGATCGAGCCATCGAGGGAGAGCCAGCGAGAGAGCGAAAGAGAGGGGGGGTGAGCAGCAGAGAGAGAGAGAGATCCTACGCTGTTGTGAGGCGTCACCAGGGAGAATGCTCTGCACTTGAAATTACATCACTGAGTGTGGGGGGTTGATAGATTTACTGCTCTGCTTTGGTTTAAAGGGTCCACGGTATATTCCTCTCCGACGGCCCGCTATTCTCCTCAACCTCTTAGCATCCTACTCTCTGGAGGCGGGCACCACCCCTGGATGCTCCCCTCCTGACCAGAGAGGTCAGTTGGGTCACAGGCAGATAAGCCCCCTCTGGGACTCCAAATTAATTGTACCCATGTGGAGACTGGGAGGCAGCAGCTTATGGGAAATATAAGAACGGCGATCATCAAATAGACTCCAGTGTATCACTGCTATTAGAGATGATGAGCCTCTGTCTCCAGTCCACAGTCAGGTCAGATCAATGTGATGTGCCACTAGAGATCCTGGGTTCGAGTCCAGGCTCTGTCGCAGCCGGCCGCGACCGGGAGACCCATGGGGCGGCGCACAATTGGCCCAGGGCCGCCCGGGTTGTGTCAAGAAGCAGTGCACTGTGTCAAGAAGCAGTGCGGCTTGCATGGGTTGTGTTTCGGAGGACGCACGGCTCTCGACCTTCACCTCTCCCGAGTCCGTACAGGAGTTGCAGCGATGGGACAAGACTGTAACTACTACCAATTGGACACCACAAAATTTGGGAGAAAAAAAACATTACATTTTTTGGGGGGTCATGGTAACAACCAACCACTGGATGTGCATCAACCCTTTTTTTCTCAAGCCAGTACAGCTGTATCATAAGAGTGAAAGTTAAGAACACACTTCTGCACATTCTTACAAACTGTCGCAGTGTGTGTCATTCTCATACAGTAGGCCACACACTGGAAGGGAAGCCTTCTACCACAGATACACACTCCCTATACCCTGAATTAATGATATAGGGAAGTGGTGGTGAATTATTCAACGCAGAGAGAAAGTTGCAGAAACAGAATAAAGCTCTGTGTTAGATAGGGTAGCTCAGGGGCACACTATGAAACCCTTTGAACAGGTGATATATCCAGTAGAGGTCGACCGATTATGATTTTTCAACGCCGATACCGATTATTGGAGGACCCACAAAGCCGAAACCGATTAATCGTACGATTTAAAAATATATATATTGTAATAATGACAATTACAACAATACTGAATGAGAACACTTATTTTAACTTAATACAATACATCAATAAAATCAATTTAGCCTCAAGTAAATAATGAAACATGTTCAATTTGGTTTAAATAATGCAAAAACAAAGTGATGGAGAAGAAAGTAAAAGTGCAATATGTGCTATGTAAGAAAGCTAACGTTTAAGTTCCTTGCTCAGAACATGAGAACATATGAAAGCTGGTGGTTCCTTTTAACATGAGTCTTCAATATTCCCAGGTAAGAAGTTTTAGGTTGTAGTTATTATAGGAATTATAGGACTATTTCCCTCTGTACCATTTGTATTTCATTAACCTTTGACTATTGGATGTTCTTATAGGCACTTTAGTATTGCCAGTGTAACTTTTGAAACCTATTAGCACGCGCTAACTAGCCAGCCATTTCACTTCGGTTACACCAGCCTCATCTCGGGAGTTGATAGGCTTGAAGTCATAAACAGAGCAATGCTTGATGCACAACGAAGAGCTGCTGGCAAAATGCCAGAAAGTGCTGTTTGAATGAATGTTTAAGCGCCTGCTTCTGCCTACCACCGCTCAGTCAGATACTTAGATACTTGTATGCTCAGTCAGATTATATGCAACGCAGGACACGCTAGATAATATCTAGTAATATCATCAACCATGTGCAGTTAACTAGTGATTATGATTGATTGTTTTTTTTACAAGATAAGTTTAATGCTAGCTAGCAACTTACCTTGGCTTACTGCATTCGCATTACAGGCAGTCTCCTTGTGGAGTGCAACGAGAGAGAGGCAGGTCGTTATTGCGTTGGACTAGTTAACTGTAAGGTTGCAAGATTGGATCCCCTCGAGCTGACAAGGTGAAAATCTGTCATTCTGCCCCTGAACAAGGCAGTTAACCCACCGTTCCTAGGCCGTCATTGAAAATAAGAATGTGTTCTTAACGGACATGCCTAGTTTAAATAAAGATTAAATAAAGGTGTAAAAAATATATAGATCGGCAAATCTGCACCCAAAAATACCGATTTCCGATTGTTATGAAAACTTGAAATCGGCCCTAATTAATTGGCCATTCCGATTAATCGGTCGACCTTTAATATCCAGGTTCGGCACTGGACACTGAATATGGCTCTTCTGACACATAGGCACACAGCACAGCTTAAACATGGCAGTCAAAGTCATGTCAATCATAGCAAAGCATCATCTTCCTTTACAACCAAATGACAAATATTCACCGACTATCAACTAGGTCCGCCTCTCTGAAGGGGTATGCCAGAAGTTGACTGTCCAGTCAGAAAGATCCAGCAGGTCAACAACGACAACTAATCACATCAAAACCTCAGAAGAGTCAATCTCGTCTGTCGCTCACATCCCAAGTTAATCATCTAACACAGCAGCCGGCTGGCTCAAATCATTGAACTTACATAGACAAAGAAAAAAATGTTGTCAACCCTGATATAAAGATTGAGGAAGGGATAGACCCCACCACAGGTCTGTCAGATGTCATCAATTTCAGCTAAGCAGAGTTTTAGTATAGCACTGAAGGATCCAGCAACACAATATCCATCTGGAGGTTTGAGCCTGACCTCCTGTGGTCCCAAGCAAAGCCATGTACAGCACAGCTCTGAACACAAGCCCTTTTTTTAACCCCTACATCCTCCCATTGGTTATTCCATTGATATGCCAGCATTGGTTGTGACATTTTTTTTCATGTTGTGTCCTACCTCGTGGCAGTCCTGTAGTAATCTCTGGAGCCCCCACTGGCCGTTGAGCCTCTCCAGCCACTGTTGGGCCAGCTCCCGGTTCTGGTTGCCTCTGTGGAGGAGAGAAACATAGAACCATTCATTCACACAGTGCAGCAATCACTCTACTGGTATCTGCAACTGTAACTCCATGTATGAGGTTGGTGGCTTTGGTGCAGCACACCGAGCAACAGTGAGTCCATTGTAAAGATGAGAGTCGGCCAACGGCCTCATCTAAATATCTCCCTAACATGTGGTCACCCCATGCTATTGTTGGCGTGGAGGATTGAATACGGGTTGACTAGGCCCCTCCTCGCCTCACCCATCAGTATGAATGTCATGCTCTGCTGTTAAAAGAAAGTATTAACAAGGGGAGTTTCTTTTCGGTTGCTTATGCTTTGTCTCCTCGTGTGTACCATTGTGTTAGTGAGGCCCACCTGCTACCAAGACCACTGCATTATCACCATAGTAATTAACTCGTATTTCAAGGATGAACAACATTTTCAATTTCAATATCCATAGTGTATTCAAATATGGTGTTGTGCCTCTGCTAAGTGACAAGTGACACATCTACCTATACCTCATGCGTTTCAGACTTGACCACAGCACCCCCCCCCGTATAAATAAGGGCAGGTGAATCTTCAGTCATTTATGGGTCGAACTAGCCTCACATTTCATCTTCATGCCCCTGTGCCCTTCTAAACATAGCCAGAGATGTTTAAGAAAGATTGTAAAATGTCTTTGCTATACATTCGCATGGTCAGAATGGAACAATCCTATGTCGCCACCCACCTGTTAGCGAGGGTGTCCACACGCTCCCTGATACGGTCCGAGTAGATGTTGCTCTGGCTAATGAGGCTCTCTCCGGCCTCGATGACAGCCTTGATGCGATGCAGGTTGAGCTCCATGGTGGTGGTGAAGTCCTTGTGCTTCTTGATGGCAGCCTCCACCGTCTCCACCGTGGCGGGGAGCTCAACGTGGGCCAAGGCTGACTCCTGGAGGGGGACGGGGAGAATGGACAGAGTCAGAACCACACGTCAGTGACGAGTTTGTAAATGTCCAAGAGATTAGAGGGAATAGAGTGAAAACTGAGAGAGAAAATGGGAATATTACTGTAACAAGCCCGTGTGTAGTATGTGCTCGCAGACATGGGTATCATCTCATGGCATTTTAGCAATAACTACATTAGCATGTTTAGTACATGCAAAGAGGTGCAGATTCTATTTCGCTGAATGATAAATATGCTGATCTCTAAGGACTATAATGAGGTCAGGTTTCAGTCACTACTGGCAAGGAACACTACATTGTTTTCCTGATCAATGGATGTCTGAATTGCGACGGCTGAATTGTTGTGTTCAACACAACCACACATAAAGGAAAGCGATAGCGTAAGGACATTCCTTTATGTATGGTCAGATACACGCTACAAGGGTTGAGAGAAACATGGGGGGGGACCAAAAACAAGTCATGTTACTCCGTTTGACAATTATAAAAAAATGAAACCCTTTGGCCTCTGTGCCTAAGGGAGAACTGGGTCTCTGGTAAAGGTATGTCAGCAAACCAGAACAGACTTGCTCTGACACACGGACGGAGCAGTCGGGGGAAATGCGTGACATTTCAACTGGAATGGAACACTGTTCTGCAATGGAGTGCACTTTATAAAATGGTGTGCATAATTCCGGCATGCATAGCCTATAGACCGCCATACTGTACATACTCACACACATGGCACAATAAAGGATGATATAATGTGCATGAATATAAATGCAAAACAAACATTTTTTAAATGAACTACATGTTGACATTTTAACCTTATTGTCATGTCTACTCCCGCTCCAGAGCTCGACGTCGCCGGTTTACTATCCACCGGTCCTGGCAACCCATCATGACGCACACCTGGCAACCTTCATGACCCACATGATCCTCACGACCCTCATGACCTACACCTGGCAACCCTCATGAAGCACACCTGGCAACCCTCATGACGCACACCTGGCAACCCTCATGACGCACACCTGGCAACCCTCATGAAGCACACCTGGCAACCCTCATGACACATATCTTGCTGGGATTTCCTGCTATAGAGCCTCCTATGAATTCTACATCTAGGCTAGTAATCACAGGCATATGCTGTGCTGTGTGTAACTGTAAAAGCAACCGTCTGATCATTTCCACAATGCCCTTTACACATCCTTTTTGGTTCCAGGTAGAACCCTCTGTGTAAAGGGTTCTCCATGGAACTCAAAAGGGTTCTACCTAGAACCAAAAACTATTCTTCAAATGGTTCTCATATGGGGACAGCGAAGAACCCATTTAGGTTCTAAATAGCACCTTGTTTTCTAAGAGTGCAGGCCTGGGGTTTTCCCTGGCAGCATAGCGGGTATAGAACGTTGGCCCCTCACTGTAATAGCACTGACCCTCACTGTAATAGCACTGACCCTCACTGTAATAGCACTGACCCTCACTGTAATAGCACTGACCCTCACTGTAATAGCACTGTACTTCCACAGCATCCATATCTAGTACAGTCAGAAGTCATATTGTACCGTCTTTAGCTATGTATGTTTAATAAGAATTACTGACTAATAACACAGATAAGCTAATGATGATTTGGGATGAATTGACTCAGTAGGAATAACTACTAGACGTTGCTAATGGATATACTGGTGTTGGGATGTCCAACAAGAGGCTAACTGACCTGGTTGTTGAGGAAGGCCTCGGCCTGCTTGACGTCCCTCAGGAAGAGGTGGAAGATGTGCGCCTGCACCAGCACCTCCCTCCGGCTCTCCCACATCTCTAGCAGTTTGTTCCAGCCCACATCCAGCTTCTGGAGCCACTGCTGCAGCGCCGCATATGGCAGCGGCGCCTCCTCGGCCTCCAGCAGCTCGTTGACCGCCTGCAGCCGCTCGTAGTCCTCTTCATACCTCCCGATCTCCTCCTTCAGCGCCGCGTGGCGGTTGATCAGCCTCTCTGCCTCCTCCAGCGCGTTGGGCAGCTCGTCGCTAGCTGCCGCCGTCTGCGTCTGCACCAGCCACGTCAGGAAGGAGTCCAGGTCCTGGATGAACTGCTGCAGCCGCCCCGCCACCATCAGAGAGTCCTCGCAGCCCTGCAGCGTGCGCTTCAGCTCCTCCCACTCTACACTGATGCCCTCGAAGGGCTCCAGGACCTCCATGGCCTTGGCCGGGTGCGAGATGGCCAGTTCCTCTGCCTCCTGCTGCAGGTGAAGCAGCTTGGGCTCCAGCACGGCCAGGGCCCCCTCCATGGTGGAGAGTCGGCGCTGCAGGGCCAGCACCCCGCCCAGGTCACTCCCCACGTACTGAGTGGCGTCGATGGCCTTGCGCTTCTCCTGGATTTGGGACTTGATCTCAGCACACTCCAGCAGGTAGTTCTGGAGACGGAGGACAGAGTCCAGGTGGTCCTTCTTCTGCTCCACCATCTCCACGATGCGGTTCCATCTAGAGGGGACAGACAGGGGCACAGGGGAGGGCGGGTCAGACGGGCACACGGGTGGGGAAGAGACAAGAGCACAGGGTTGTGGAGGGGGGAGGTAACAGACAGGGGCACAGTGGTGGGGAGGTGGGCAGGGTTAGTCTGCATCTGCTTGAAGCTTATAATTCACATATAATTCAGTCAGTATACTAAAACATACACTAAGTATTAAATATTGTTACAATTTTCATTTTGCCCAAGAGGATGGAATCAATAGTGCAATTGATCAAATGCATTAATGAGGGACATTGGTTTTGCTTGTTAGTTGTCATTTGCATCTCAAAGGCTTTTGTCTTTTTCTTCACACAGGCTGTTAATATGGTCCCCATGCAAAAGAACAGGCATGAATTATAGTCATTTAGCGAAGCATATCTGACATGACGTCATGCCAGAACCCTATAGCCAGAGGCTTCAAAGGGTATCAATATCATTAAGCACCATTGGCCAGATATGGTCAAAGCATTAAGCAAACCAGGAACATCAGAAGCCGAAGTCTACCTAAACTATGTCACCGAGATGTACAATATCAATGAACGCTATATTTAGTCACAACTAAAACAGTTTGAGACTGAGGGAGAATATAGTAAAGCCAAATAGAACACATTTTGGGCAGGTTGGTCTTGCACCCAGTGTGGCAGGCAGTCGACACAGATGGTCACCCTGAGATAGGCTATGTATGCCAAAGTCAGGAGGAACTGGGCCACTGTAGCATTTCACCAATACCATCATCCACTACCCTGGCCCTGGCCTTAGATCTGTCTGCCTGTTTCTCCATGGTGTCACCAGGGTCTCTGGTCCAATCAGTCCCCTTCCAGGTCTATCAGCAGGGAGCATGTGATCATCATGGTTTCTGTTGCTCCCGATCTGGGCCAAATAAGAACAGTGGAACAGATTCTTCTTATCAACCCTCCTCCCTTCCCTTATATGGTAGGAAATGATCTAAGAATGAGGTAACTGGGCCACTTTGAAAAAAATATCATCAATGCACTACACCCCATGTGCTGTACATGGATTGACAGATGTGTTTCTATGGCTGCGTTTACACAGGCATCCCAATTCTGATCTTTTCATTTCATTTTGAATTGGACTTTTGACGAATCAGATCTTTTCAGAATCGGGCTGCCTGTATAAACGCAGCCTATCTAGTGTTCAGTTAGATTTTTTTTTAATCCTGTGTTGATGCATCTCTATTCAACAAAACATAACTCCCATGTTATTATGCAATGCAGATAAGTAACGTTTTCATCACATATTGGTGCTGTGTGGGTAAATAGAGAGACCCGTAGGTCTATGTTATGTCTGGTTGTGGAGTAGACCTGGGGTGCATTCATTACTGCGCACCATAGCAAACTGTAGCAAAACATTCTTATTGGTTAAGTTCAGTTTAGTCCTTCCCCGTTTTGGCCTTTTGCTTCTGTTTGGTTCCTAGTGAATACACCTCGGAGTTGGTCAGTCAGAGAACAGTGGAGTGGGTTACCTGCTGTTGAGGTGGTCCTGACAGCCTCTGACCTCTGTAGAGCTGGGGTGACCACTGTCCAGGAGCTGCTGCACTATTTGGTTCACGTCCAGGATCCTTCCCATCAGGCTGTTCATCTCCTGGTCCAGGCTCTCAAACCTACAAAGAGTGTGAAACGAGAGGAGGGAGAATGTGTGTTTTAAAATGACAGTGTTATGTAGCCCTTATGAGGGAGGGTTCAAGGAACAGATTCCCTAATGATGTATAACTTTATATACTTAAAGCCTGACTTAAATCTAACATTCTCCCTATGATCTCCACCGCAGACGGGAGCTGTACCTATGGGCTATGACCTCCACGTCCTCAAGCCTCTCTGGAACCTCCATCTTGTTGAGCCACTGCTCCTTCTCGTCGATCCACACCTCGCAGGCGTTGACCTCGCTGAACATGAGGTAGACGGCCAGTGCGTCGTGCAGCCACTGCTGCCTCAGGACGGCCACCTCGGCCACCTCGGTGTACAGCTGCTCCGCCTCGCCCATTCTTGACTGCACCTCGTCCAGCTCCCGGTAGTGCAGTGGCAGCGCCACCATGTGTTTGCGCAGAGTTACTACATGCAGCCGGTGCTTGTCCACGGCCTCGCGCACACCCCGGTGCTTCTTGAGCAGTGACTGGGTGGAGTACTCGTCGTGGCCAAAGTCCTCGCTGGACACTAGGCGGTAGGCATCCTGCAGCCAAGCCAACAAGTCGTCCGTCTCTGTGCTGAACTGGAAGAAGTTCAGTGCCTCCTGCAGGTGGCCCAGTCTCTGCGCCGCCTGGTCCTCCAGCCTCTTCCACTCCCCTTTCACCTCCATGATGCGCTCCTGGATGCCCCCCGTGCCAAAACTCTTCTCCATCAGGATCTGCTTGCCCTTCTTCATGGTCTGTTGGAGGAGGGAGCGGTGGGCCAGCAGCTCCCCAGCCAGGGTCTTGTGTTTCTGGAGAAGCCGCAGCACGCTGCTCAGGTCCTTTCCGCAGGTCTGGGCGGCCAGGATGGAGCTCTTCTCGCGGATCCAGGCCTCAGACTCCTCCACCTCCTGGAAGAAGGCCCAAAGGTGCTGAGACTCCTCCAGCTCCGAGCGCCGCTTGGCCGCCAGCTGCTTGAGCTCCTCCAGGCAGGTGCTGACGTGGTTGACCCGGTTGCAGATCACCTGGGGGTCACAGGGCTGGTAGCCTGGGAAGGAGAGAGAATAGGGAACAGGGGACAGCACTCAATATACATGTCTTTATTAGTGATGTCTATGGGGGACTGTATCCAAAGACTCAATTAACTTTGCATGTCAACAAAACACTACTACTGATGTAAAACGGGCAGAAAGTTTTACAAAATAACTGTAATATCCACAAAATTGAAATAACTAAATTAATTCACTTCTGTATTGTAAATGGATCTTCAGAAAATAAGTTGTGGAAAGTCACACTTGCCCTCTTGTGGGTCTCTCAGGAAGTACCATGGTCATCTTCACCACTCAATGTACAGTAAACTGTACTCCTACACACTCTTAATACAAAAACACTCCTTTTTTTGTTAACTGTGCTTTTTCCCAGGACCATGGGAGACATAACAGCAATAGTCAGTATTTCTAATCCTATCGTATCCAAATGTTTCCTCCCTCAAAATCACCAAGTTTATATCAAAGCACATTCCACTTCTCACTGAAGATGATCTGGCAACATAGCCATCTGATGTCTTACCTTCGATGGTGGTGAATTTGAGAGCGGCTGTGTTAAGGGTCTGCACCCTCTCTGCCTGCACTGTGATGTCAGCTTCCTGGAGGCTGTGTTTCTGCAGCAGGTCATCCACCTCCAGCAGATGCTTGCCGAAGTCTTTGGAAAGGAGCTGGACCTGTGGTGAGAGGGACATTGGTCACCTTCCTGACACTCAACAATGCTTCCACTGACTATGCTGCCTGTACTGAAACGTCAAAGTCAATTTCTCAAGGGTTTCTCACTGTTTTTTCATGTACTGTATCTCCACATTACCATTTCATGTGTACACAAATGTCAACCCACAGTCTATGCTGTTGAGTCGACACAACTTAGAGATGGTATAGCGTTCATGTAACGTCAAATGCATGACACAATACTTGTCTCACCTGCATGTCCTCCATCCAGTCGATCATGTAGACCATGTCCTGGAAGGTCTTCTGCAGGGCCAGGTTCTTCTCCAGCCGGGCCTTCCTCCCCACCACCAGCTCCTTCAGCAGGCTCCACTGGCCCAGGATGTTCTCCTTTCGGGCCGAGATGCGCCGGATGTCATAGTAGCCTTCCGTCTCCATCTCCCCAGCCAGCTCCACCACCACCCCGATGCGCTCCTCGTACGACGAGATGTCCGCCTCAATGGCCTCGTGCTTCTTCATGGCGGCTTCCACCGCTGGCAGGTCGTAGCCAAAGTTATCCTGGTGGGACGGGACATTCAGTCAGGCAGAGGATCACTTAACTACAGGCAGGTGATTGTGGAAGGGTTTACCCAGTCAGAGAAATGCAGTCATAGGAAAATACATCTAAATATACCAATGTATATTTAAAAGTAATTCATGTTACACAATACTTTGCCATTGGTTCTAAAAAAGACATTCTAAAGACATTTCATTCTCAATCCACAGCTATAAGACTATTGCTATATAACTGTGATGATATGGCCCCTGTGTGATATGTTAGAGACATCTGTCACTTCGGCCCTGTGGTCCCTACCTGAGACACGAGGCGCTGGTTCTCGTTGAGCCACGCCTGTCTCATGGTGGTCTTGTGGTCAAACCGCTGGGCCAGCAACTCCAGCTTCTCCTGGCGAATCAGCTCCTGCCGTAGTGCCACGCCTCTCTCGTGCTCCGCCTTCTCCAGCCTCTCCCACGCCTAGCCAAATGAAAAACAGAGGAAAATGTACCCATAATGCAGCATGGTAAAAAACATAAAGAGGAGTAATTTGCACGGATTTGCTACATTTTAAAGAACCTGATATTGATAAAGAAGGATTTTATATTTGCCAAGACCTGTCCAGTTGTTGCATTATCTGCCCAGGCATTTGAGACACTCCTTATTCCCACTTATACCAGTATTCATTACCTTATTGATATCAGAGATGAGTTTCCCTTCATGGGGCACGTATGGTTTCTGATTGTTAGCTCTGAGCTTGCTTTGGATAGTAAAGAGGAGCACCTCCAGGTTCCCCTTCTCCTGGAACCTAGCACAAGACAAAGTGTTTCACAAACATCCTGAGACACAGTACTGTGCACAAAGTGGGCTCTGTTTGAAACCTAAAATCACAGGTGTCATATCCCAGATCCTGTAACTTAAAATAACCATCTGCTCAGAAAGTGATAACAGACCTGTATTTTTTCCCTATTATTAAGTTACTAGGGGTAGTGACGGTCATGGAATTTGAGGACGACTATCGGTCAGCCAAATGACCACGATCACCGTTATAATCGTTTGAATACTGCACGAATGCCCGGCCGCCATGTCGTCAGTCAGCTGTTTGTTCCACACAAAAAAAACACTTATGATGGTTTTCATGACGGTCTTCATCCATAGTCGTCGCTTACACAATCATCGTGCCAGTCCTATGAATTACGCCACTCATCAATAGATTATCCGTGACAGTTCCTGCAGGCTTGACCTTCACAGCAAAGGCCTTCATTACTACATGTGACCTAGCTCCACACACTGTCTAGTTGTAACCTAATTCAAAAATAATAAGTGGTCATCCCCGAGTCATCACTGAGCAGATTCCAGAGTCATATGATAGGTGACCACCTCTGGCCATCGAGGGCTGCCAGGACAACTAGGCTGGGTGAGAAGCCGGGTAAGGCCTCAGAGATACTAGTCACCAGAGGAGATGTCTATCGAGACACATTTGGGTGTCACATCACTTAGATCCAGTCCCTTTCGGTCAAATAGGGCTTGAGTCACATGGCACGGCTAACTGGGTGCTTAATTATGCCAGACATGCCAGCTTAGGGCCTCATGCTGGGACTCATGCTGGTACTACTGTGCCCACACCCATCAATGTGTAGTTTTTTGTTGTTGTTGAATACCGCAACAGTTAAGTCATATAGCACACATCAAATGAGAATCAGACGAATCAAAAGCATTTGTCTGGGGGCATTCACTGAGAAAATAACATCAAACTATAAGAACTATAAAAGGGTGAAACTATTGACTCAACCTAAATCATGTCCTAAAACTAAAGCATCCAAAAATTGTTTAGTGATATTTGTATAAAACAAAAGTTTGAAGTTTGAAACCTTCTGTTGTATGAACGGGACCACTATACAGTAGATTTTCTTTTTTAAATGTGGTGCTATTATGTGTCATTTGCACAGCGTTGACTTACTTGATGGGCTTCTCGATGGTGCAGTAGGTGGTGAAGGCTTGAAGCTGTTGCTGGACACCCGTTAAGGAGTTGGCAAACTTCTGGTTGCTGATGATGCCTATGGTCTTCTCGATCCACTCCAGGAGCTCCGAGGCCAGAGCCTCATATCGATCGATCATCTTCTGACCGTCAATGGCACTGTCCAAGACCTGTATAAGACATAAACATTTAGCATGGATGGATACTACGTAGGAGTGAATTAATTCATAGCTTTCGATAGTGGATAGATAATAGATTGAATGGTTATCAGTTTGTTTTGACCTACACAACTACAATGATGTGAGCACAACATACAGTATGATATACAGAGCCTTCGGAAAGTATTCAGACCCCTTCACTTTTTCCAAATTTTGTTAGGTTATTTTCCCCTCGTCAATCTACACACAATATCCCACAATGTCAAAGCAAAAATTGGATGTTTGCTAATTTATTAAAAAATAAAAAACGCAAATATTTAATTTACATAAGTATTCAGACCCTTTACTCAGTACTTTGTTGAAGCAACTTTGGCAGCGGTTACAGCCTCGAGTCTTCTTGGGTATGACGCTACAAGAATGGCACACCTGTATTTGGGGAGTTTCTCCTATTCTTCTCTGCAGATCCTCTCAAGCTCTGTCAGGTTGGATGGGGAGCATCACTGCACAGCTATTTTCAAGTCTCTCCAGAGATGTTCGATCGGGTTCAAGTCCGGTCTGTGGCTGGACCACTCTAGGACATTCGGAGACTTGTCCGGAAGCAACTCCTGCGTTGTCTTGGCTGTGTGCTTAGGGTTATTGTCCTGTTGGAAGGTGAATCTTCACCCCAGTCTGCTGTCCTGAGTGCTCTGGAGCAGGTTTTCATCAAGGATCTCTCTGTACTTTGCTCCATGTACTTTGCTTACAATTGGCTCATTCATCCCCCTCCTCTCTCCTGTAACTATTCCCCAGGTCGTTGCTGTAAATGAGAACGTGTTCTCAGTCAACTTACCTGGTAAAATAACAGTAAAATAAATCTAAATAAAAAATAAATCTTTCCCCCGATCCTGACTATTCTCCAAGTCCTTGCCTTCTGAAAAACATCCCACAGCATGATGCTGCCACCACCATGCTTCACCATAGGGATTGTGCCAGGTTTCCTCCAGATGCGACGCTTAGCATTCAGGCTTGGTTTCATTAGACCAGACAATCTTATGGTCTAAGAGTCTTTATGTGCCTTTTGGCAAACTCCAAGCGGGATGTCATGTGCCTTTTACTGAGGAGTGGCTTCCGTCTGGCCACTCTACCATAAAGGCCTGATTGGTGGAGTGCTGCATAGATGGTTGTCCTTCTGGAAGGTTCTCCCATCTCCACAGAGGAAGCCTAGAGCTCTGTCAGAGTGACCATCGGGTTCTTGGTCATTTCCTTGACCAAGACCCTTCTCCCCTGATTGCTCAGTTTGACTGGGTGGCCAGCTCTAGGAAGAGTCTTGGTGTTTCCAAATTTCTTCCATGTAAGAATGATGGAGGCCACTGTGTTTTTGGGGTCCTTCAATGCTGCAGACATTTTTTGGTACCCTTCCCCAGATCTGTGCCTCGACACAATCCTGTCTCGGCGCTCTACGGACAATTCTTTCATCCTCATGGATTGGTTTTTACTCTGGTATGCATTGTCAACTGTGGAACCTTATATAGACAGGTTTGTGCCTTTCCAAATCATGCCCAATCAATTGAATTTACCACAGGTTGACTCCAATCAAGTTGTAGAAACATCTCAAGGATGGTCAATGGAAACAACAGAATGCACCTGAGCTCAATATCGAGTCTCATAGCAAAGGGTCTGAATACTTATGTAAATAAGGTATTTCTGTTTTTGCTTTGTCATTATGAGATATTGTGTGAAGTTTTCTGAGGAATTTGTTTTATTTAATCCATTTTAGAATAAGGCTGTAACATAACAAAATATGTGGAAAAAGTCAAGGGGTCTGAATACTTTCCCGAAGGCACTGTACATATGAATCACGTTACTCATGTGTTCAAAACATACAGTACATATCACTGTATGTATACTGTAGGAGATATATACACAGGTTCCAATGACAATTGTTCTGCCACGTACAGTAGGATCCAGGGTTAAATAGTGTATCAACATTCTCCTACCTTTCCCACTCTCTTGCCCTCTACTCGAAGGGCTTTCATCTTGGAGAAGTAATGGTAGTAGGACACAACATAGGTTATTATCGACTTCTCATCTGGGTTCTCCGTATTCACATCTGCAGAGTCACACAGGAAGGACAACAATACACAAACACTTACAGCACACACATACAATATATAACAATCACTCCTTCACATGAAATCATTCCAGGTCGTGTAAAACAGAACTATGGTCGCTGTAGCTAAAAGTCTGCGAAGGTTTGGCCGTTTGAGATATGTGTCACCAAATGCCCATGAATTGCTGAGGAGTGTGTCGAGCTGCTATTTGAATTCTCTGTGCAGTCTTACCTTCAGGGTCCAGGAGTTTGGTGAGCCCCAGGTTCTGCTCAGCAATGTTGAAGGCTTGCTGGAGGTTGTGTGTGGCATTGGACCGGATCAGCTTATGGAACTCAATCAAATCAGGCCTGTAGTAAAGTAGGTCACTTAGTTCACTTTCTACATGGTCACATAAATACATATTATAAAGCAAGACTTGCTTGTTTAGCCAATGCTGACCTGTGTCGGTGAATGAGAGCGTTGAAGGCGAGACCATCTCTCCAGCACGTGGTGAAGTTCTGGATGTTGACCTCAGAGTACCTGTGGGACAGTGGACACAGAACACACTCACAACCATTGGTCCAATGCATATATCCTATATAACTAAAGACATGGCATGAAACAATAGTAGCAAAACAACTGTCAACACCCTGTCAACAGAGGTTGACGTTCAATTTTGGCTTTTGGTTCAATTAAGACACTCACCCAGCAGTTTTCATCTGGCACCAGAGTAGTAGGGCATCCTTTGCCGACCGAGTCTCCCTGTTGTCGTCACACTCGATCTTAATCCCCTGGATCTGTATACACAGGGAAGGAGAGCAGAAGACAAACAACCACGGTCAAGGAAATCAGCCTCAAAACTGTCCTCAGTTCAGTAAAATCACCAGATTACTACGAGGTTGAGAAGAAAACAGTTAGGAAACACACCCATGTTGCTGGTAAGTTTCAAACACACTGAACCCAAAACCCAGTGCCTTTCAACAGCCACACCAGGAGTGTATTCATTATGCCGATTCCGTTGCAAACAGTTTGGTCTATTTCAAAATGTTGTGCAAAAGAAACCGTTTACTCTAAACACAAAATATTTTGCAATGAAAACAAGAGTTAGTTTCTATTGGACAAATTCAGGTAGGTCCCTCCCTCCCCATTTCGTTCCATTTACTCTGTTTGCTTCCGTTTGATTCTTAAATGGTAAACGGTTTCCGTTGCAAGACGTAATGAATACAACCCAAGAGTCACACAACTGCATTGCATGTTTCATCACTAACTCGCACACAGACATGTGCCTGTCATGTTGGGAGGAAGGCCACAGAATCATGACAACATCACCGTGCGCCCTCATCATCTACGACAGCCATTGGCCCAATCATGTCACCCTGACATGATACATGTTAATGGGAGGGTTGACACCCTAGATTCTGCTAGACCACCCATATCAACCAATCGCACTTCATCCGCTCACATACTGTACATGCTCACTCACACTGGAAAGCAACTGGAGGTTTATAGGACTATACTGCACGCACAGTTTAGTCTCCACCTACAGGGAACGGTTATTTATGATTTAAATGATGATAGAATAACACTACCGGTATGTATAAAGAGAAGGACTAGTCATTGTCTAATTGAACAACTATTTTTCAAATAAACTGCTGCCCAGAAACCAAACAGACTTTTTACAAGAGCCAATGAGGACATTCCATCTCTAAAATGTCCTGCTCACATTTCAGAACAGGCAGATTTGAAACACCCTTGATCGCAGTGCATATCATCCAACAATAAACAAGAGTCCTGAGAAAAACAAACCATCTGGCAGTGACAGAGAGGCATACACCACGCAGGTCACAATTAAGTAGCACAAACACAACGACGCGGAGCGAAGCGACTAGAAAGGAATAGTTAAGTTACTAGTTATAATGGAGGAGTCAAGTGTTTACTAGGGTCTTGAAATCGGCTCCTGGAGAACATTTACCTCCTGGAGTCCTCTTTTCCCCCCTTTCTCTCGCTGTGTCTGCTGCCTGCTGCAGTGTGCTAGGTCTTACCTGCTGACTGGGCAAAGTAAACTGAAACAGTCCAAGGGTAGGGGAGGGGTGGAAGAGAGGGAGAAAGAAAGTGAGAGGGAGACAGAAAGGGAGGAGAGACGTAGTAAACTAAAAAAGAGGAGTGTGAGGGGAGAGTGACAAGACAACCCCAAACGGTTGCAGAATCGGTGACCGAGAAGGAAGTAGGAGTGGCAGAGAGAGATGGAGGGAAGGGTGGGGAGGAGGATAGGCCCTGATTGCATCTAAGCCCTGCCCGGAGCCCCACCCCTTGCTCCCTACAGCACAAATCCGTTTCCAATAACGCGCTTCTCCTCTTTCACTGCTAGCAAAATTGAAGAGGCCATCGACTCGCTGGCTCCACAGTCAGTGAAGTAGAATGGGATGCCGGCCAAAAGTGCCCCAGTCAACCCATAATCACTGTTAGAAGGCAGAGCGATAAGCTATGCCATGCTAGCCTCTCCCCATGATGCCGTAGGAACCACTAGCCTTTGTCCCTGAATCATATGTACAGAGTAACGCTGATTTGAATAATGCAAGACATGCGTTTATGCTGAGACCACCACTGTCCTGAGGCGACAACAAAAGCCAAATGATTTTGCGCTACTTACAGTACATGCCTGTCACTTGTCTGTGGTATCGCGTCCTGTAAGGCCTTGTGCCCATTGTATGTGTACAGTATGTCTCTGAGGCGGATGTCAGACAGTATGTACCTGTTTGAGATCCAACAACGATCAGGACCAGAGTGACATTCAAGCTTTGCTAGTAACGTCACACAGTGACGATGCGGCATGTTTCAGGGCTTCTCCATACAGTCTTTTGGCCAGTCTACAAATCACTCTGATTTCTGCCCTTTCGCTCCTAAATGAAGACGGTGCTGAAACCAGCATGCCTGTTGTGTCAAAATCATGACAATAATATACACCGATTTTTGGCCTACTTCTGTTTACCCCTGGGACACACGAGATGGATACCTTTACCCAACTAGTGCTAAATCTGTCTCTTTCTCAGATGGGTTCACCTTAGCTCAAAGACTGATGAAAAAGAGTGACAAAATGTGCGATAAGACTTTGTTCTTGTGTTTGAAGTAGGTGTACTATAATGTCGTACCCCAGGCTATTGCACACAGCCTGGGATATCAACGATTCAAAGAGCAACTCTGAAATCATTTGTTTTTCAATGATCATAGAACCTCTGGTAGCTGGTAGATGCAGTTGTACTAAACATAGCGGTTCCTGTTTTCTTCATAGAAATGTGGCTCTATCTTCTGAACCGTTTAAGCCCACAAGCCGGGCAGGACTCTTTAGAACAGAGTGGACAAGACCAGGCACTAAATCAATGATGATGTTCTTTTCTACACGTAAGATCATACAAAATGATTGCCCGATGATCTTCTGAACATCCCAATACCTTTCTGATGGTTTTCAGTCACTTCAAACTGTATTGTCTTGGGGCAGATTGTCTACGACGTCACACCATAGAACATGTACCAGTCGGAAACAGGAGTTTGTAGAAACAACAGTGCACACCCACATGAGGTTCATCATCCACATGCTGACTGAGTTCAAAAGTACCCCACGGGGACAAAGAAGGAATAGAGCTACACAGCACTAGAACATACCGTCCCCAACATGAGACACACACAGGCCTGCAGCAACTGGATGCCCAAAATACCTCAGCAGAGGTTAAGCTACCAGCAGGTCTTAAGGACAATCCCAACAGGGGACAGGTACGGCCCCACAGGAGTTGGCTGCATGACAAAATAAAGAAAATGTAAATACAACCACAACGGAAACGACAGAGACAGACAACACCAGGACGGGTGGGCAAGGTCACTACCTGGAAGCGAAGGATGATGGTCCAGATGAGGCCAAGGGTGAGGCGGTGGTTGCCGTCGACGATGTCGTGAGAGCCGACGTTCTCCAGGTGGACCCTCTGCTCCTTGAGGAACTGCAGGGCCTTGTCCACGTTCTCCAGGCAGTGGATCCGCATGCGACCCCGCGTGGGCCTCGGCTAGGGGAGGGAGGGATGGGGGAGGGAGAGAAGGGTGAGAGAACAGCGAGGTAAGGAGGTAGAGGGAATGAGAGAGAGGAGTCATACTTGAATGGTGAAAGCAATCTGCAGGGGAAATACAGGAGAAATACTGCTTTGATCTCAATGCCTTTACAGTAAGACAATATTTTTCCTCATTAAAAACGCAATGGCAAAGAAAGCGTGCAAAATGCTGTTCCCATCCAATTGTCAAACCACATTATGCGGAGGACTATTCTCACACATGACATGTAGCTGCAGTGCTGACAACATTCATGAAACATTTAGACGTGACTGGATAATATTTGTAACAAAAACTAACTACAATGCAGAGAGAGCTCTTTGTTGAATCGTTTGTGCTTGTTCTCCTAGCATCTACTGACTTAAAGGTAGCCCGAGGTTGTGAACCAGAGAATGGGTTGACCAACCAGCATCTCCCCAGACAGGACCTCCAGCAGCCTTGTGAGCATGTAGCCGTCCCGGAGGTCGTTGTAGAGGTCAGCAATCCGACAGGACACTCTGGCCAGGTGGGAGTTCACCCACTTAGTGAAGGTCTTCTTCTGGACAGCATCTCGCTCTTCTGCAGGAGAAATGAAAGAAACACAAGGCTTACAGATGTAGGATATTAATAAAAACCAGTTTGCTACAGCAAGAAAATAAACCTGCAGCAACAGGAAATGTGAATTATTATGTGGAATTGAATGGACATTTTTGTAGGGGTTGATCCATTTTATGTTAGGGCAAATCAAGTCTGCCATTTTAGTGGAAATGGAAATGGATATTACTAACTTTAGAATAGTTTTTAAACCTTGAACCACACTACAAGTTTGCATTTCCTATGGTGCAACAAAAGAGTAATCAAATTAAGTTCCTACTTCTGTAGTTCATCCGGATAGAGCTCTGATCAGTGATGTAGTTACTAAACCTCTCATCTGAGTCGTGTCCCCAGTCACTACTGGTCCAGTCCGAGTCCTAGACTCAAGAACTACAACACTGGCTCTGATATATAAACCATACCTCCTTGTCAGTAGCCCCTTGTATGATAGATCATCAATCAAGTCCTTCCACAACTTTGAACATCCATCAGGTATACTGGAAGGTCTACGAAGCTTGTGTGTTTTGTAAGTGATCTAGCTGTGACTGAGGCAGGTGAAGGTGCTGTTGTTCCTCTAGTCCAGGATAGTCTCTCTATCCACCCACCTGCCAAGGCCTTGATGCGGGAACACTCAAACAGCTTGGAGCTGGTGACCTCGGTTTCCCAGTGTCCCGAGCTGCTGGCCAGACGGGTGTTGTTGTTGTTGAGCTGGCGCTGGGCCTCCGCGTTGTCCAGATCTGTGGAGGCATTGGCCATCGCGCCTATTTCCCTGAACAACTCTACAGACACACAGCAGGAGAGTTAGGTCGAGTACATTTAGGATGCGGATCACACTTCATGCACCCTTTATCACCCCCATGGAAAGAAATGATACTGTACGAAGGTAAATGCATCATCTCAAACACCATGGCAGAAAATCTGAATCACAACAATTTGTCTTTAAGGGGCAAAGTGCATGCATGTTTTGATAGAGCTCCAATCCACACCATATATGCAGTAATCCAGGGAGGGCTATGAACAGCCATAGATATCTACGATTTCTGAAAACAGAAGCATAAGTGATCACTTACGCTTTGACGACTCATCCATATGCTTATCCAAAGCATTTCTGATTCTTAATAATAATTTCTCATTCGTGACTCATTCATTTGCATAAAATGCATAACAGAGGGAGTTTGGCACGCTCTTCTTCCCCGATCATGTCTTGTAAAAAAATGACCTTATTGAAACAACCGGTTCATATTGTGTCTCTTTCACATCAAGTGGGATGAGAGCAGTGCCGTCAGTAAACAGTACAATATATTAAGCAGAGAGCTACTGCCCTTATCCCCCATCCCTCTGGCTCTTTGTCATGTTACACTCATGTCCGTATGAATATGGACATGTTCAAGCGTAAGTGTGCAGTGGGAGACTGATTGAGGTTGAACTCTTTTTTTGTTACAATACCAGCGAATGTCCCTGAGGCAACTCACAAAGCACAAATATTCAAAAAAATCCCCCTCCCCCAAACCTCAACCCCTGATTCCCCTCTATTCTCCTCCCATCCCCCACATTTCCCTTTCAGCATTCAACACCAAAACCATACAGTTTAATGATGGGTCCCCAGATAAAACAAACACTACCTGTATGGGCTAGATAGATCACACAATACACAACACATAGTAAAAATAAAACACAAAACATCACTGAAAGACTAAATGGACCAAAATAGAAAAAATATTACACTTTGACATCTTGGCAGATAAGACAATACACAATAAATATGTATTTCCTACTCAGTTGTCCCCTGCTCTGAAACAGCACTCAAGATGTGAAAAACAGGAGTAAACACTAAATACATGATCAGTACTCTTACTAATTAAAAAGGTTGAAATATTCTAGACTTGTGTAAATCACATTTTCTGAGGATTACGGAAATACGATTATCATTCAATATGAAGCTGGGAGGGGTCTGTGTTACTGAAACTGTTAGGCTTGGGATCAGGGCAGAGTGTGAATTATACCGTAACATTTGGGGGTCTCTATTTTTTTCCACAGGACTTCCTATTTTATGGGCTTAATATGACCTATAGTAAAGACATGTATTTTAACCCAATGAGTCCCCCCTGTATCGCAGGCACATGTTGGACTTCTAACCCTTTTTAAAAACGTGTTTAAAAAAGGTATGTGTCCTTTAAACAAAAAAAAGTCTGTGGAGTTCGAGTAGTTTGAACTTTCTCTGAAAAGATATCTATGAAAAGCTGAGACTCTCACGAAGAAGGACATGTGACATGTTTTGCTCTAGGACGCTCACTAGCTACACAAAAGTCGTTAGAAGGTAAGGGGTTCCGCTACATTGAAGATCATTGGAAATCCCAGGACATAGTGTCTATACTGTAATAAGCTCACATACAGTGCATTCAGAAAGTATTCCGATCCCTTGACCTTTTCTACATTGTTACGTTAAAGCCTTATACTAAAATCAATGTTAAAAAATAATTTCTCTTCAATCTACACACAATATAGCATCATGAAATAGCAAAAACGTTTTTTTAGAATTTTGTGCAAATGTGCCTCGACATAATCCTGTCTCAGAACTCTACGGACAATTCCTTCGACATCATGGCTTGGTTTTTGCTCTGACATGAATTGTCAACTGTGGGACCTTATACAGACAGGTGCGTGCCTTTCCAAATCCTGTCAAACAATTGAATATACCACAGGTGGACTCCAATCAAGTTGTAGAAACATCTCAAGGATGATCAATGGAAACAGGTTGCACCTGAGCTCAATTTTGAGTTTCATAGCAAAGGATCTGAATGCATATGTACATAAGGTATTTCTGTTTTTTAGGTTTAATACGTTTGCACTTTGTCATTATGGGGAATTGTGTATAGATTGATGAGGGAAATAGTTTAAAAAAAATACATTTTAGAATAAGGCTGTAACGTAACAAAATGTGGAAAAGGTCAAGGGGTCTGAATACTTTTCGAAGGCACTGTAGTTGCGGTCACAAACTCCACACAGTTGTCACTGACTACCGTAGTTGGATATTCATTTCCCAGTGAGCTGTTACGGTTTTCTTCTGTCGAAAGAGAGGACCAAAATGCAGTGTGGTTATCTTTATACAGCTTTAATGATGATGATGATGATGATGATGATGATGATGATGATGATGATAAATGAACAATATACAAAAACCGAAACAGCCCTATCTGGTGCAACAAACACAAAGACAGGAACAATCACCCACGAAACACTCAAAGAATATGGCTGCCTAAATATGGTTCCCAATCAGAGACAACGCTAAACACCTGCATCTGATTGAGAACCACTCCAGGCAATCATAGACTCTCCTAGACTACTTCACTAACCTACAAAAAAAACCTAGATAAAACACACCACATAAATACCCATGTCACACCCTGGCCTGACCAAAATAATAAAGAAACACAAAATACTAAGGCCAGGGCGTGACATGAGCAAACTATTTCTGTACTTACAGCAGTCATATAAATACATTTTTATCAGGTTTTTGCATTGGCGGACCTTATTGCTCTAATAAAATTGAGTTAAAACACATGAATGCAACTGTTAATGTCAAATGGTTTTGTGTTCTATTTGTTGTACTGAAAAGAAGATGGTAAAACACTTCATTGTGAGGCTGGATATAAGGGCTGGACATGCAGATAAATGAAACTCAGATGAATAAAAAGACGATTTTTCCTGGGATCTGACATGGTTCATGGTAAACATGTATTAGCTTTTAAGGGGGTATGAACACAACCAGTCATGTTTTCTTCTGATTGTCAAACAAATCACTTCAAAAAGTAGGCTACCTGCACATGTTTGTCCACTCCAAAATAATTCCAGCATCCAAACATTGTACTGTGTACCCGCCATTTAATGAATGGAAAGAGACATCTGTTACAAAACACCTAAAAGAGTAACATTTGGCGATTGTCATTAGTAGGCCTACACTCTTCTTGCCTGAATTCAGGACCGCATGCAGTCTTTTAATTTTATTTTTCAATGAACAGAATATTTTTCTTAATTTATTTCCCTCAGCCTCCTTGGGCCACTGAAATGCTCAGTCCAAATGTGTGGGCATGGGGATATACATTTGAATATACAATATCAGTCAAGGGTTTTTCTTAATTTGTACTATTTTCTACATTGTACAATAATACTGAAAGTATCAAAACTATGAAATAACACATGTGGACTCATGTAGTAACCAATACTGTGTTAAATCTAAATATATTTGATATTTTAGATTCTTCAAAGTAGCCACCCTTTGCCTTGATGATAGCTTTGCACACTCTTGGCATTCTTTAAAAAAGCTGAACCTGGAATGCTTTTCCAACAGTCTTTAAGGAGTTCCCACATATGCTGAGCACTTGCTGGCTGCTTTTCCTTCACTCCGTCCAACTCATCCCAAACCATCTCAATTGGGTTGAGGTCAGGTGATTGTGGAGGCCAGGTCATCTGATGCAGCACTCTCCTTCTTGATCAAATAGCCCTTACACAGCCTGGAGGTGTGTTGAGTCATTGTCCTGTTGAAAAACAAATGATAGTTCCACTAAGTGCAAACCAGATGGGATGGCGTATCACTGCAGAATTTGTGGTAGCCATGCTGGTTAAGTGTGTCTTGAATTCTAAATAAATCAACGACAGTGTCACCAGCAAAGCACCCCCACACCTCCTCCTCCATGCTTCACGGTGGGAACCACACATGGGGAGATCATCCGTTCAACTACTCTGCATCACACAAAGACATGGCGGTTGGAACCGAAAATCTCAAATTTGGACTCATCAGACCAAAGTACAGATTTCCACTGGTCTAATTGCTCATGTTCCACTGGTCCATTGCTCATGTTTCTTGGCCCAAGCAAGTCTCTTCTTCTTATTCGTGTCCTTTAGTAGTGGTTTATTTGCAGCAATTTGACCATGAAGGCCTGATCACACAGTCTCCTCTGAACAGTTGATGTTGAGATGCGTCTGTTACTTGAACTCTGTGAAGTATTTATTTGGGCTGCAATCTGAGGTGCAGTTAACTCTAATGAACTTATCCTCTGCAGCAGAGGTAACTCTGGGTCTTCCTTTCCTGTGGCTGTCCTCATGAGAGCCAGTTTTATCATAGCTTTTGATGTTTTTTTGCGACTGCACTTGAAGAAACTTTCAAAGTTCTTGAAATGTTCCAGATTGACCGACCTTCATTTCTTAAAGTAATGATGGACTGTTGTTTCTATTTGCTCATTTGAGCTGTTCTTGCCATAATATGGACTTTGTATTTGACCAAATAGGGCTATCTTCTGTATACCACCCCTACCTTGTCACAACTGATTGGCTCAAAGAAAGAAATTCCACAAATTAACTTTTAATTAAGCACACCTGTTCATTGAAATGCATTCCAGGTGACTACCTCATGAAGCTGGTTGAGAGCATGCCAAGAGTGTGCAAAGCTGTCATCAAGGCAAAGGGTGGCTACTTTGCAGAATCTCAAATATAAAATATATTTTAATTTGTTTAACACTTTTTTGGTTACTACATGATTCCATATGTGTTATTTCATATTTTGGATGTCTTCGCTATTATTCTACAATGTACAAAATAGTAAAAATAAAGAAAAACACTTGAATGAGTACTGTATGTACTGCCCTGATTGGATGATAGAATCATCTAGAGCCCACACCCTTACCCCTAAATAAAATATAAAAAATAAGGCACATGGTATTCAACCTGTCAGTTGGAGCTGGAGTTGGACCCTGAAAAAACGACACTTCCACAGGTGTGTTAGGCTACTTTGTTTTGTCATGAAAATTAAAGGCACACATGATGAATCTTAATTTGCTATATCATTGTTGTACTTTTCAATAGGTTACCAGAAGATCCAGAAGAGGCAGGACCAGAACTGCCTTTTTGCATGGTGAACCATTCTGGCCAATACCCTATCAGCCAACCATTTATTGCAGAATGCCATGATTATCTACAGGGCAGACTATAGACCTCTGCGTTTCAGAGGCAGAACACAGAAACTAATACTTAGTATACAGTTGAAACAATGTTGCAAGTTCACTAGCAGGCTGGACCTAGTTGATAATGTTACAAGTTCGCTAGTGGGCTTGACCCAGTCAAAACAATGTTGCAAGTTCGTTAGCGAAAGCTCAAGACAGACAGAGAAAGATGGAGACAGGCAGAGTAGAGAGATGAATGCGATGAAAGAACCTAAGCTTGTATTTTCATATTTACCACTGTAGCAGTATAACATTTCATTTTAAACAAACAGGATAATGGTTCAAATACAACTTTTGTTGTATTTCGGGGAGCTCATGTCTCATTCCGGGGGCTGAGCCCCCCTTGGCCCCCCATAAATCGCACACTGGAGTGTACTTATCTCTCTCTCACTCTCTATTTCCTATTGCAAGTGTTGTTGTACACAACCATTGACAACCATCTAATACATCAAGAAATAAAGGTTGAGTCAGAAAGAAATGGCAACAAATATTGGAGAACTAAGCAGCCAAGTGAGACATACAAAAGAAAATGTCAAAAGAGCCTCAGAGGGACCTCCACTATCCGCTTCTATAGAATGATGAGCCCAGACATTCTGAAAGATATAAACACAGCACACCCATCAGGAGAGTATTCTCAATTCCAGGAACAAGGTCATCAATAAATAAAACATATTATATTTCAGGAATCAATTGGAAATGTACAGTAAATACATATCACACTGAGATCATACTTAGATCATACAGAGAGCATACTGAGATCACACTGAGATCATACAGAGAGAATACTGAGATCACACTGAGATCATACAGAGAGCATACTGAGATCACACTGAGATCATACAGAGAGAATACTGAGAGCATACTGAAATCATACTGAGAGCATACTGACATCATACTGACATCATACTTACACATCTTTCTACATGATCAAATCTGTCTCAGATCATGTCAAAGGATCAATGCAATGCTCAGTGATATTCAGTTAGTCCTAAATTCAATGCTCAGTGAAATTCAGTCAGGCCTAAATTCTATGCTCAGTGAAATTCAGATTTAGAGAGAGCTACAGTACTGTAACAATCACACCACAGCCCCCTTCCTCTCCAGATGTGGATAATTTGTATGTGCGCGTGTGCGTGTGTGCGTCAATGTGAGTGTATGTATGTGGGTGTGTGTGCGTGTGTGTGGGTGTGCGGGAGACGCAGAGGAGGGTGTAGTGAAGCATGAGTCTGATGTTTCACAGCTCAACGCGTTCCAGTTGGTTGTCTCATTCCCCACCAGAATGTTCCCTGGATACCCAGAGCGCCTCCTACAGTAACTCCAGAGACTGCACCCGTAGGCATCAGCCGTACATCTCCATGACCGCTCAAGAAGCTGGTGTGTCCTACAATCACATACTACCAGATACTACTAGCCCATTGAGCCATGAAAGCGGGTGGTAGGTCACACACTTACTGAACAACATACATCACCTTTATACAGAAAGACCCCACATGTGTTGCACAAAATAACGCACTACACACATGGTTTTCAAGGGACCGAATGCACATCAAAATGCCATGGTCATGTACTGTATAGTGAAGGATGTCACACTGATGGTAGGCCACAACACAGCCACAATGGTCGCCAATGCATTAAGGCTCCATCCGAACTGTCACACTGTCATATGTGTCAAACGAATTGGCCTGTGCTGTTGCTAGCCTTTGGTCGCCCCAGCAGGCCTTTCCTAGACCTACCACCTGGTGTCCCTCCAATAAGACAGTTTTTTAGCTTAAGGATCCCACTGACTGACGTGATGTGGTTCTTCCTGGTAAACAAACACAGCTGTCAGAGTCTCAGCGTGCCAGAGGCCCCTCTCACATATCCAAGACGCTATGCACTGAAACAACAACAACACTGTTGCTCTCCAGCAATAATCCAGCCCACATATGCTTCTGCTTCTACAGGGACAATTCACTATCCGGGGTGGCCAGACTGTAGGCTGCTGTTGTTAATGGCAGAAACATAACCTACGTCAAGCTGGGAAACAGCTAGCGTGGCGATCAGGCAAGCCCTCAACAGAGAATCCAATGATGATCAGACTAAAATGAAGCAATAACAGATTGTCAGGCAAAAAAGGATGACACAGGGTTCAATACATGTCCATGACACCTCCAGAAGAGACACAACAAGTCAACATGCCTAAGCCCTTTGATCCGTCTGATGCTGGGAGAAGGTCAGAGACAGTCGTCTGCACCACACCACGGCAGGCAAGGTGTAACCATTGAAGTTGAGTAAACACTGGAGTCCTTACTGTTTCTTGCTACACCTTGTGCATACTACAGGGCAGGGGAAGTCATGCTGTGGCCACAGTTCAGACCACAAGAGTCTGAACATTCATTCAGGATTATCTCTATGGGTTAGTCTGGCCCTGATTATTTTCTGTGTTGCTGTGTTCTGCTGCTTCTGTTCGTTGCAGACTGGCTCTGCCCTTTACAGCTCAAATCAGTTGTAGATACTGCAATAGTCTATAGTGACATATGCACAATTTAGATCGTCCATCTTTGTTTTTCGCCAGTTTGTTTCTGGCTCTTGTTCAGCATTCTCCTCCAAAGCACTCAACATTATTATTGCTCTTTGGCTATACCGTGTCACCCGGCTACAACTATAAATCTCCAGCCTGCCGGCATGGAGTAAGACTCAGGCTGTATCCCCCCACCCATCTCCCTTTCCCACTGCCCAAAACATGCTTCCGGAAAAAATGGTCCTGGTACAGTAATTCACAACACCTCCTCAACCAAAAAAATTATTCCCAGGCAACAAGCCAGTTGCTCCAGTAGCACTCTGCCTGTGACCTTCGCACTTCCTACTTCCTGTCTGAGAGAAGCAGAGGTCCTTTGAGGAGCTATGGAAACCACTGCGGTGGCACAAACTGCCCTTTATTGAAGATGTATGGAGATGCAGAATTATTTCAGGGATCTCTTTCTGCCGTATTTAAATTCTAATCTGATTGTGTTGTTTCTATCCTGAGTAGCCCCTCTTTGCAGAAATATGTCTTGATTACACGTCCCCCCCCCCCTTTGCAAAGCATTGATACTGCAAAAGATACAGAACATTTTAAAACCTAAATTTAGTGTCGCTAAGTATTCCAAGTCAACATATTTCCCTTCCTGAAAATCCACCTTCAGTACACAATCAAATGAACACGTCTTGACAATCATCAAAGTGAAGCGGGTTTTTTTTTTAGCATTTCAGTTTCAGGAGTAGATACATTTACATTTAAGTAACTTAGCAGATGCTGTTATCCAGAGCGACTTACAGTAGTGAGTGCATACATTTTGATTCTTTTTCATACTGGTCCCTTGTGGGAATCGAACCTGCAACCCTGTCGTGGCAAGCACCATTCTCTACCAACTGATACGAGAGTGACAGCCTGACCCCAAACTCTTTTCACTGTGTAAGGAGTTAGGGGGCTAAAGAAACTAAGACACTAGAGGATAGAACAAAAGAGAGGAAGAAGTTCCCCTGAGCATAGACAGATGCCACACCACATTACACACCACAGAATTGAGGACCTTTAATTCTGTCCCCCTCAGGCTGAGGACTGGTCCCTCATCTTACTGGTCCCCCCTCCATTTTCATTCAGCTTTTCATCCATCTTTTACAAAGATTGGTGTATCAGTGGACATTTTTACCTTGACATTTACGCCCCACACAATATTACTTTCAATTTGCATACAATGGAGAACACTGTGAGTATTGGCTGTATGGCTAGGTTATTTTCTGAATGCACACTTCCGTAGTATCAGTAGAGACCCAGGCCTTTTATTGTGTTTAAATGTAAAGACAATGGGTCCTATAGTCTGCTGTGTTTAAGGGACAGAAGACCCATAACATTATTGCTCTTTGGCTATACCGTGTCACCCGGCTACAACTATAAATCTCCAGCCTGCCGGCATGGAGTAAGACTCAGGCTGTATCCCCCCACCCATCCCCCTTTCCCACAGCCGAAAACATGCTTCCTGAAAAAATGGCCCTGGTACAGTAATTCACAACACCTCCTCAACCAAAAAAATTATTCCCAGGCAACAAGCCAGTTGCTCCACACAAAAAACACCCGTTCGTGTAAGCCTCTGACCGTATCTGAATCAACTTCACTTAAGTCTATCAGACGTTATACAGCGTCACATTTCCAGAAGTAGACCTATTGTCTATGCAGATTAAAAAATGATCTGTAAATATCAATGGCGTGTATCAATCACTGTCTCACCACAGGAAAATGTAGCCTGTAGTGTCAGTTTGAATGGCTCGCATAGGCCTACTACGACAGCAGGCCTTGTCAAACGATTATTTTAAAAGTCCTGCAACATTGTCTGGATGGATATACTAACGTATAAAATATACTAACGTTAAACCATAAATTCTCACTTGCATTCAGAATAAAGTGGCTATTGACATCCCTTTTGCCTTTGCCCACAAACTTTGCTGAAGAGTCTGAATTTGACATGTTTGCGTCCCATGACAGATCAGTACAATGGACAGCGCCAGCGGTAGTATCGTGACGTCACAGCACGAGTCTGACTGTGTTGCAACGGATCGCTCCAGTCATTACACAATTTGAACAACTGTGTGTGACCAACATTAACAACACTGACATCCGTAGAACAGGCTACGCCCAGCCCTACGGTCAACAAAAAAAGCTATAGTTCAGTGAACAGAATTTAGGCTTGATCCACACAAACGCTCCTCACATTAGATCAAGATTTCTCATGTCAAACCTGCATGACTAGGCTGTCATTAATAGTAGTGCCTAGTGGTGGCTATCCAAGTTGATGGTGAGGTGGGCTACTACAGTGTCGACGCAGTTGTGCGCAAGAAGCCAGGGCAAAAGAGGATATAAATGGCAGATATTTAGTTATGGAATATTGGCATGTTGTCAAACTGCTTAACTCCCTATTGTGCAATCACTTTTAACCTTAAAATGACACATACTGTATGACCTGCATCCCTACCACCGCCGTCTCATTGGTCCATACCACACTTAGGCTATGATCACCGTCCCCTGCACCATCCCATATGAAGTGCACGGATCTTTTCTTTGGATTAACACTTTTAAGCAAGGAAGTGGCTGCATTAAAATGATGCAGCCATGCTATAAATGTCATATGTCTAATCTGCTGTTGGATAAAATAGCATTTCAAGTTGGACTACTTTTAGTTAATGTAGTTGCGGTCAAATAACGTAGCCTAAGCTCCATATGGCTATAGACTACTATATGTACAAGCATGTTGTTTAATGCCCTTCTTACGTTACTTCTTTCAAGAATAAGGCTACATTGTGACATGCAATGAATGTTCTAAAAGTGTCATACACTTACGTGCGTTTAATCTTCAGGAACATGCGCGGACCAATTCTAAATAATTAAACATTGTATAAGGCCTATCCTAACCTGCCCATATTTGCTATTCAAAGCCTGTGTACAAATAGTAGCCTGAATATTATGTTCGGCCAACACAAGTGATCTAAACAACAGCAAATGCCTAATACCCAGCTAAATAAAACAGCATATAATACGGCCCTATTGAATCACTGCAGTAGCCTTAGCCAATGCAGGCCGGTGTTGCTGCATCTCCCACGAACACGGGCATCTCGAATTGTTCATGCTCAATGATATTTAACATTTAAAAAAATTAAATATATATATATATATATATATACACATGCTACCTATGCTACAACGAACTTACCTTAGCCTCAATTTCAGATATGAGTTTGTTTTTCACCGAAATATACGTAAAAATCAGTCGATGTGGTGCCAGTATCAATGAACCAGTGAGCAAATTATGAACAGAGCCTCGCGACGCGGTGTTTCTTCGCTGGCATAGTAGTCAAGTAGCCTATATCCTCAATAGAACTGTGGGATCAGGATGAAGATATCTGGCTAATAAAGGCAGATAATGCGGCAATACATGTCAATTCCCTGCCGTGGCTAGTGGGACCACGCGACTGCCATGAAAGGTGTCTTGCAGCCAGGCTAAAATGCTTGATCAAATAATCCAAGCCGGTGGGCTCGGATATACTGTCCACTTGATAGCCTACGCGCTCCCTCTCCCTCCAGTCGTGATACTGCTAGAGAGAATTCGGCATTAGTGCGGCGAAGGAACCCACCTCCGTATAGCGAGAGAGAGAAAATGAGGGGGGTCGACACACACAAAATCAATGAATTCCAGTAATAACCCGTTATAAATGGTGTCTAGGGTTTACAGATAGGAAAATCATTCTAGTGCATCTCTATCTCCACGAAAGTGTTTGAAGCCCTCTTCTATTCCCAGTGGACATTGTTCATTTGACAACATGTAATGTGCAACTATTGAAAGTTACTTCCCAGTATGACATGAACTACCTTAAAGCAAGTGGAATTATTGTCAAGTAGGCATATTATTAAAAGTACATGAACATAAACTCACTGTATTACTGGTTTATAAACTGATAATAACGTTGATAACTACATTACAGTGGGAAGTATGAGGGCTGAGGATGCTGCAGCACCCACTGAAAAATCTGACTTCAAAAACAATATTCATTTTTAAAAAGCACACCCCTGAAACGTCTATGGATAACTAAATAAAAGCTGTGTACCTGAAAGTGACATACAAATGTATTTACTTCAACCTACAGTAATCTCCCCTCGCTGATAAATTACGTTAATGTCACCTAAAGAAGAGCATTTCATACAGGGAGCATCTTGTGGCATGCATCTATGAAGGAAAAGTGGGCCTATGCTATTTAACGGAGGTGGTTCTCTGAACCGTGTGTACCCCCCAGCCACTGTATCGCCATGAGTCCGACGAGCAAGACCATGTGAACCACATGCACATAACCTTGCCAGAGACCTGAAGATGTGTAATAGTGAAACCGATGTAGTGTGCTGACAACAATTTAGCTTCGGCCACTGTCCCTGTCCCAATACTGGCCTCGAGCCAGTGATCATCTGCTTCGCAACACACGACCGCCCTTTTTGACAACAGTACCAACTATTTGAACTAAACAAAAGGTAGCAATTGGATAGCTCCATCGGCGAAATGCCAAGCTGCAGTAGCTGTTGAGTGAGTCTACGGCACGTTCTTGAATCCATTACAATAGCACCTCCCCGAACAAATGCCTGCAGGCTTTAGGTCAGTGGGCTACTACATTCTTGTGGCTCGCAATGTGGATCACAGAAGACGGTTCGAATCCCAGTCAGTCACCTTGGTGCCATAACAGGATGGATGTCGCGTGGTGGAGGAGGTTGAAGTGTAATGAAGGTGATTCGACAAGAGGTAGCTTGAACATTCCTGCAATTTGGTCTCTTGACTGATTTTTGGAACTGCCATGCTTTCAGATCTTTGCATCTCCAAACTGAGAAAAACAGAATACATTAGTTGAAATTATCTAAAAAGGAATATATATCCTGCACAACTACGGCCCTGTTGTGACGGTGTGCGTTTTCCATTCATTGATGGGGCTGGGAGGAGTCTGTTGCGGAAGTGAGCCTTTTTTGGTTATCTAAAAGGGGCGTTTCTCAATGTTTCAAAGAGGTTCATTCTGCGTGTATGTTTTCGGGTACATTGTTGCACGCGATCCACAAAGTAAGAAGTTGTAACGTTCTTCGGTGACCAGTGATAGTTTCGCAATCTGTTATTATGTCAGAATCGATCAAGAATGTTGCAATATTTGGGGCCACGGGAATGACCGGACTGGTGACATTACCACTGGCTGTTGCAGCGGGTAGGCAACGTTTCTAAATTACATAATTTACTCATTATTGTGGGAGATTATAGGTTATTTACACAATCCCTCATATATCAATTGCTGTGTAGCCTGGTCCAAAAGTGATCGGAGTGTTCTGCCTTGTTCCTAAACTATGCTGAACGTTATTCATTTGATTTCCTATGCAATGCTATAGGACAGCAGACATCTGTCATTAGCATATGCTATACTAAAGTAATTGGAAGTGTAATTTGCCACAGCCTTCCCTCTGGGGGGGGAAAAGTTATTCTATTTGTGTTTTTATTTTCTATTCTATTCCAATCTGATTTGTTATATTCTGTGCTATTAATTACATAGTTTCAAAATAATAGCAAACGTGCTAAAAAAATCACTTTTGGCTTATTTGATTAACAAGGGTGTTCGTTTCCTTGCTCGGAGATCACGCGACAAAAGTGTTGAGTCATGCAAGTCGTTATAGTGTTCTGATGATGATTGGAATAAGTGCATTGCAGTGCGCGGCAGATACGCGATGAAGTTCGCTGTCCGCTTATCGTGCTTATCCAGAACATTGGGAAGGCCTAATCAATTCGACCCACAGCCATGCTCTAGAATTGAGATCCATTCATTAAAAATGAACTAATTGCCTGCATTACATTTTCCTCTCATCTTCATATTCCCATCAGACTCAAATACCTATGGATTATTGGTAGATGATAAAACGAGTCAATAAATTCATAATGCTTCTTTGTACATCATTATCCACAGGTTACAATGTGACAGTGCTGGTGAGAGACCCTGTCAGGCTGCCTGCAGAACACAAAGCCTGCAGGGTGGTGGTGGGAGATGTCCTCAATAAGGAGGATGTGAAGAAGACCATGGAGGGTCAGGATGCTGTTATCATCATTTTGGGCACCAGAAGTGACCTCGGTAAGTTTAGGCAAACTTTCATTGGTAGGCTATAGGATTTCTAAGTTAGTAAAAACATATGTTAAGTTGTCTGAATAAAACCAAGTTATAACAGATATGTTATACAAGCTGAAATATATCTTGAGGTGCAAATCAAAATGGAAGTGTTCTGGGGTCTCATTAAAACAAGTTTTCTGTTATGAGTTATATATGTTTTGTAATCATGTTCAGGGTGAGTTGCAGTAACTAACTGCACTAGGGGGTTGCTGCACTAGGCCTACATATTTTAATGCTTAGGCCAGGATAATGGTCAGTATGTTCATGTTTCAGTTGCAATCCACAGGTCCCACAACAATGATGTCAGAAGGAACCAGAAACATCTTAGACGCCATGAAAGCTCGGGGGATCCGCAAAGTAGTTGGCTGCATGTCAGGTACAGAGTCTTGGACAGTCAGGGTCACAGCATCTTTCAAACTTCCAATAAACTACCATATAGAAACCATATCCTTATATTGTCCCCATCTCTCTTCAAAGCCTTCCTCCTATGGGACCGGTCTAAAGTGCCACCCAGGCTCCTGCCGGTCACAGAGGACCATGATAGGATGTACATGGTGCTGAAGGAGTCAGGGCTGGACTGCGTGGCTGTCATGCCCCCTCACATCGACGGTTAGTTGTCGCCCTTCCCCAATCAGTAGAAATGTAGTACTGTACTACTATACTGTAAGTGGTTCCAGTGATGACATGTTAGGCCTATCATCACTCCTCACACACTAGCCACTGAGCAAAGACGTAAATGAAACGTCTATTCAATGTTGGTTCAATGTAATTTCATTGAAATTACATGGAAACAATATTGATTCAAAGTATGTGCCCAGTGGGTATGTACTGGATGGATTAGTGTTATTCAAGTGATATTAAACATTATACACATATTGAGTCAAAATTATCTGAATATGTAATCATATTAGGTGCCTTACACTGCTAAATATAAATGCTATTCCCAACAGATAATCTCCCTTTGACTGAGAAGTACACAGTGACAGAGAACATGCTGAAAGGGCGGGTCATTTCCAAATATGACCTGGGACACTTCTTCGTCAAGTGCTTGTCCATCTCTGACTGGGACAGGAAGACCGTTGGGGTTTGCGGGGAATACAGTTAACCCTAACAAGACAGAGCCCTCCTAAACCACTTACCACAGCTGGCCAATCAGACACTGCAACTTAGATCTTATTTTTACAGGCCAATCTTTCTTGCTTGAAAGAAATGGCAGCTTTGGCTTTTGCTAATGTTTTGTAATTATTTTATCTTGGATATTATAATGTATGACAAATGTAATATGTCAATAATCTTTGTAGTTGTGTGTGGGTCTCATACTTTGTGCAGATTTTTAAATTTACTACGTAGCCAATATCATACAAATATCAATTTTACTTTTATTTTTGTATATTTTTTAACCCAACAGCAATTGAATGTTGACTGAGTATGTATGCTGCAAAGTGAGTCATCAATTAGGCCTATGTGCTATTTATAGCCTAGGCCTACTTGTAGCCTGATCGTGTGCTGTGTCAGAATTTTATAGCTAGCTTTTGAAATAAAGAGTTTTTTAATACAACGTAGTTGTGAAGTGGCAGTCTTTATGTGTCACATTCTTTACAAGAACATGTCAACAATGTTTATCAGAGGTATTTGCTGGCACTATGTAGCTATTGAGGGTGAACAGCTGAAATTGAGCTTGAACCAAAGTCTGTGGTTATAGGTGAACTAGCACCTGACCTGTGCCATGAACGTCTTAAAGGCTTCTTGGCAGAGGCAGTAGTACACTCACATACAGGGTCACTATTCCCCATCTCTAGAAGTGTCACATACACAAACACCTATGTGAACCAGTGTTGCCAACTTAGCGACTTTGTCGCTATATTTAGCGAGTATTCAGACCCCTCTAGTGACACATTTTCAAAAAAGCGACTAGCAACAAAACTAGCGACTTTTCCTGGTGTTATTGGAGACTGACGTGAACTCACGTATCGTTCTTACTCTTCTCAACGAGCAGCTGGTGCTGCCGTGGGCCCCACCCCCATCCCAAAGCACTCACAGGCGGCCCAGTCCTCACACAGCAGTCCCTCCCAGCTGCAGTCAGAGCAGGCGATGTTCACCCCTCCGCATCCAGACTGCAAATGAATAGCGCACGCGGGAAGCCGCCGCTGGCTGATCCCACCCTGGCTTACGTTTTTTACCTGAATTAGAGCCAGACTAGTCACCATCATTTTTTCACATTGCCATTGACAGTTTTTTCTATTGTCTCTTTTTGGTCCATTTAGATTGTTAATGTAGATTGTATACAAAAAAATAATAATGTTATGGTTAAAAAATTTCATGTTTTACTGTGACTAGTTGTAGGCTCCTAAGTGGACCATAAGGTTAGAAAACAAACCAAATAAATAAAAATAAAATAAAAAACGAAGTAACTCCACCAGTGTCTCTTTTGGGTCACTTTTGCTGGTCCCAAGCCCAGATAAAGGAGGAGGGTTGGAATTGTGACATTAAAAAAAACAAGAATGACAGAAGAAAGTTCATTGGTAGTTAAACATATTTAGGGTGTTTTTTACTCACTTTGTGTCTCTCCCAGACGTCATTCCTCTCTCCTACAGTGTCCATCACAATTACATGCACATGGCCAATTATACAAATTAGGCAATGACGTTAGTTAGCGACTTTTAGGACAGCCAATAGCTGCTTTCTTTACTGAGCAGTTGGCAACACTGATGTGAACGCTTCAAACAAAAGCTAGACTGCTGGGACTACCCTACCACTGTCAACAACATTTCCTTTATCTACTGCAATTCTGACGAGTTTGAATTTCCAATTTGGCGAATGAGAAAAACATATTGGAAGCTTTCTGTTTGAATATAGAGACAAACAGGTTGGCATATAATGACTTGCGTAGCCTAATATCACAGTAGCATGGGTATGCAAAGCATTCAGTAACTTTTTGGGCAATGTAGCTCGTCCATAGCTAGCTTTGTCAAAATAGCCTAGCCTATTGTAAACCCAAAGAAAATTGCTTGCTTATCATAAACTCATGTTTTTTAAAATTGAAATACAAAACGTCATCGGGTCTAACATCAATTCACAGGCTCTCCTTCGATATGTTGTTTTTTGGCGAAAATTAAAACGTTTCAGTTTGTCACTTTCACGAGGTTGAGGTAAGAATATGTTCAACTACTTAAGACATCGGCTCGAATCTAGGTTGTGTTTTTAGATTTCGAGAAAATTAATAAATATTTTTTCACTTCCCTCATTGACTTATCAAACTCCGGTCTGGTCTGTTTGGTCAGTATTTTGGCAAGAGTGAAACCTCTCGCTTCGCCTCTTCACTGGTGAAATTTAAATCTCGGGCGGGAACGAGTTTACTTTTTAGTTTGCCGGTGGGTTTTGTACGGAGCCGGCTAGCTAGGCAAACAAATAAGACATATTTGGACCTAACATAATTCATTACTTTTCTATATCGAAAAGATAGCTGAAGACAGATGAACAGTTGCACACAACAGGTTTGTTGTAGTTTTGCCAAATTGTGACAAACTAGGTAGTGGTGGAGAAAACGCTAGTGATGTAGTAGCTAGCTTGCTAAATTAGTTAGCTAACCAACGTTAGCTAGCTACTAGCTATATTGCTAGCTAGTTATTATATTCCCACACTGTAGTAAACTCACAATGTAACGTGTCTTGATGTGATCTCTAAAGATTCTTATCAAGTGTTGTGTTCTCCATCTAGCTAACTACGTTAGGTCGAGGAGGATGATGATGATATCCAAGGGACAGAAGCGCAAAGTCGATGATGTCGTGGGGGGCATGCGTAGCGGCACTTGGGAGAGCCAGCGGCAGTCCGTGCTTGGCATCTCCCTTGTCAAGTACCACCGCGGGCAGGAGCTGATGGAGCCTAGTTTGCGTCGCTCCGTGTTGATAGCCAACACCCTGCGGCATATACACCTAGAAAACAAGCCTCCATATGGGTTAGTTAACCTGACAGGACCAGTGCCACCCATGGTCCCATCTAAACCCTGCACCCACAGGGAGTCTGGTCTGGGTGTTGTAAACAGTGCCTCAGGTGTCAAGGACAAGGAGGATGTCTGGATGTCCTCAGAGAGTGACTTCTCCCTGTCAGCTGCTGTCTCCTCCATTCTGAAAGAACTAGATTTGACTGTCGATGGAGGGCGGTCACCTCAGAGGACACCTTTCAGGTCCATTGAGAACCTACCTGGAGACCTGGGGCTCAAACGGAGCTGGGTGGCTTTTGGTTGCGTGGAGGAGGTTGTGTGTTCCAGCTACCTGCAGGATGTAAAACTAGATGAACTTTTCCATGACATCGACACATCAGTGTTTGACAGGGAGATGGGGGTCCGAGCACTCTGCTGCAGCCAGTGACGAGCTGCTTAAGTACTTACCCTCTCTGTCCTCCGTTCCGTCCACTTCACCCTCTCTTATCTCTCAACCAGAGCTTCAGGGACCTGCATGAGCTGGAGCACATCATGGAAATACTGGTAGAGTCTTGATCACCAGAACTTTGAGGAAATTGGGACATTATAAAGAGAACAAGACATTGAAATTGAGTGTTTACTCTGTCCAGTTGATCACATGGTTTAGTGAGTGAAATGCTCTATTTTTATACAAAAGAAGAACAGGCTGAATGAGAGACTAGCCTACTTTTTCTAGTAGTGATGTTTTAAACGTAATATTCCTTATTCCTAGCTATATCAAGAGATTATATTGTGAGATGTTCCTAATAGCAAAGCAGTTCAGACTGATGTCCAAGAAATGAATTAGTGGGTAGGTAGGATTGACTCAGTTGGAATTTTTGAATATCATTACATGCCTCAGGCATCTATTTAATTGAAGGTAGATTACCATTTTTTAATGTGTAAAAACATTAACCTGAGGGGAAATGTCATCTTTGAAGAAATCCCCTTCACTGGTCTTACTCCAGTAAGTAGAGGGTTAATATTGAACACATTCTCACATCCTTCAATTGTATTGGTCAATATGTTCTGTAGTAGTAGTCTAACTTGCTTAACCAGTATGCATAATTAGGCTACATATTGAGATGTGCCACTAACTTACAGCTTGCTTTGGCCATTAGGAAATACAAATATTACCTAAACCTGAGTTACTGGCTGTGAAATGTCATGGTCCTTACCAGTAGTTCAATATCAGGTTATAACAGCTGGAGTTAATATAGAGGAATTCCTCAGTTTGGTTCTGTCGTGCGTGCAATGATGTCTACGGGGAAAAATAGTGTTTGCTTGCTGTAATGTCCCAGACAGAAGTGTCAGTTTCATCATTAAGGGTTTTATTAAGGTCTATTGTGTGGCATTTTTAGAAAATGTCAAACCAGGGTCAGAAATGGTTCAAAGGATGAGTTATTTATAGAAAATTCCTATTTAAATGTCCAGCTAAATATGTGATCTATATGTTACACAATGGCAGTTTATATTTTTTATATTCTTGTTTATATAATGTATTTTGGCTCAATGCCCTGAAAAAGCAAATTATGCTGACATTTTTCAATGAAAGACATGTAAGTGCACTGTCAAATGTATGCAAACACAATGTAATTTTTTTTTTTTTATACATTCTAAAATTAAATGGGTTTGTGCCAATCTTTTCAAACAATGACACTTGTCTCAACTGCGATACAGTACAGTAGATTCACACCTTCGGTGGGGATCCTACTGCAGAACACCAGCAAGCAGCCAGAGAAAATACTCAACGTCCCGTTCTGACCCCAAGTGGACATTGTCAGAACAATGCAAGTGCCTCACAACGATTCAAATGCAGGTGGAGTTGTGCTGTTTAATTGTTAAGGTGCATGTGAAAATGTCATACGTATGTAGTAACTAATAATGTAATAACTGCCCATAATGTAATCGCTGCTAATGTAATAACTTTTGCATATATAATGTATTAAATGCTAATGTAATACATGGCCAATAATTTATATATATACTGAACGCATAGCGTAACATTAAAATTAGTGGGTAGCGATAACGCTGACGTCATCCAGGTATTCATGTGGAAAACTCCTGAAGGTTCATAAAGCAGAAAGTATTTTAATTTCAAACATGCCCAGAGGAAGGATATGGAATCCACTTGGGTAATGAAGGGAGGAACGTATGACGCCCTACCCAGCAGACTGTTGACTAATCGCTTCCACGTTGTCAGGCTGCGTCACGCGGTTGCTAAAATAATTATCACGCAATCCCTTCTCAAAGTCAGGTTATGAGTCGAGAAACATGCCTATTTTCCTCGAAAGTACTTAATCTCGTTTCCAAAGCTATACAATATTACAGATAGCAAGTTAAGTATCTCATATATTGGAAAATATTTGTAATATTGTTGACGAAATTCATGCTAATGTTGACTTTTTGAGCTTTCGCCCAAGTGACTCCCATTCACTCCTTGTCCTATAATAGCCCGAAATTCACCGCGAGGCCCATTGACGTGGCATGGGCAACGGTTCCCATCTCCTCAAAAGTATATCTGCCCTTGCATATCGATCTGCAGGTTGAACATGGTGAGATTGTAGACGCCGAAATTGCTAGTGCAGTTTGTTTAGGCGATTTTACAGTTAACTTGCTACTGCTGATATTGTCTTTGGTATTATGTGTAGCCAGCCCAATGAGCGAGCATTGCATTGCATTGTGGATTTTGTAGTCGACTTGAGCTGCAACAGATTTCCAGAACGATTTTCCATGTTGCTACCAACCTTATAATGCCAGAATGAAACATTTGTTCACCCAAAAAATATTGTTCTCACATGTTAGTATTATTTAACACTAAATTAAAGGAATTAGTGGTTTTGGGTGAATTGTTCTTTTTAACGTCAACGGCATGATGGTGGAAGCTTCCTCATAGCCTGCCGGCCCGTAATTGGTCTGTGTTAGCACGTGGTCCTGTGCGATGACAATGAAAACAAAAATATAAACGCAGCGTGCAACAATTTCAAAGATTTGCACTGAATTACAGTTCATATAAGGAAATCAGTCAATTGAAATACATTAATTGTAATTAATTTAATCTATGGATTTCACATGACTGGGAATACAGATATGCATCTGTTGGTCACAGATACCTTAAAAAAAAGTGGGAGCCTGTATCAGAAAACCAGTCAGTATCTGGTGTGACCACCATTTGCTTTATGTAGCACGACACATCTCCTTTGCATAGAGTTGATCAGGCTGTTGATCGTGGCCTGTGGAATGTTGTCCCACTCCTCTTCAAGAGCTGTGATAAGATGCTGGATGTTGAAGGGAACTGTAACACGCTGTTGCACATGTCGATCCAGAGCAACCCAAACATGCTCAATGAGTGACATGTCTGGTGTGTATGCAGGCCATGGATGAACTGGGACATTTGCAGCTTCCAGATATTGTGTACAGATCCTTGCGACATGGGGCCGTGTATTATCATGCTGGAACATGCTGATGGCAGCGGATGAATGGCACGACAATGGGCCTCAGGATCTCATCACGGTATCTCTGCATTCAATTTGCCATCGATAAAATGCAATTGTGTTAGTTTTTCGTAGATTATGCCTGTCCATACCATAACCCCATCGCCACCATAGGGCACTCTGTTAACATTGACATCAACAAACCTCTCGCCCACACGACGCCATACGCATGGTCTGCGGTTTTGAGGCCGGTTGGAAGTACTGCAACGCAAACAACATTGAAGTGTGTTATGGTGGATACATGAACATTACATTATTTGGCAACAGCTCTGGTGGACATTCCTGCAGTCAGCATGCCAATTGCACGCTCCCTCAAAACTTGAGACATCTTTGGCATTGTGTTGTGTGACAAAACTGCACATTTTAGTGGCCTTTTATTGTCCCCATCACAAGGTGCACCTGTGTAATTATCACACGGTTTAATCCACTTGTTGTTATGCCACACCTTGTGTGTGGATTGATTATTTTGGCAAAGGAGAAATGCTCACTAACGTGTGATGTATTGTCTACTTTTTTGCCCTTTGTGCTGTTGTCTGTGCCCAACAATGTTTGTAACATGTTTGTGTTGTCATGTGTTGCTGCCATGCTGTGTTCTCTTAGGTCTCTCTGTATGTAGTGTTGTGGTGTCTTGCTTGTCCTGATGTGTTTTTCGTCCTATATTTTTTTTTTTATCCCAGCCCCTGTCCACACAGGAGGCCTTTTGCCTATTAGTAGGCCTTCATTGTAAATAATCATTCATTAACTGTGTTACGTAACTAGGAGTGGTGGGTGCGGAGTCAGACACAGAGAGCAGTAGAGAAATGCTATTTCTTATACAGGTGACCAAACTATTGTTAATACAGGGCTACAACTCAAAGTAAAGCCTGTGGGGTCCCCTACAGGATAGCTCCCGCATTACACTAATTGCCAAAACCAGCGCACACACACATAATCTCCTTTGTAGCTGAACATTGTGTGCCCGAAGAGGATTCTACGATGACGGACAGACAACTGAGCCAATGGCGGAAGACTACAGACTACACCCCAGCTGAACCAATCCAAAGATCCGATCTTCCAGAATCAACCTACTTTCTGTTCTATATATAAGTGGTGTATTGATTGTAACGGTCTCTTTGCCTGCAGTTCCGTACGAACTAGCGGAGGAGCCGTATTACGCTGTTCTAGATATCTTCACTCTGAATAAACTGTCGCTTGTCATACAATTTACCACCTTGTCTGAATCGATCCTTGACCGACTCGCCCGTCTACATATCTAATTTCTAACAGAACTTGGTAGGCAGAGGATGGTTTACTAACGATCCAGTCGAAGTGAGTTGATTTGGGTGTGAGAAGGCGAGTTGGTGAAAGGACGGTTCACGGAGGACGGGTGAAGACTTTCGGGGGAGGACAACAATTCTGCTCAACTCGGAAAACTGATCTCAAGGTGCACCATAAAAAAGGTAGGCAAAGCCTGTTAAATCAAACTTTGCATATTGTCGTATAGTCTGTCCAAATTTTGATCAGTTTTTTTTTCCCGAGTAAGTATGAATTCTTGTGTAAATTTATAATTTGCTGACGAGTCGAAAGAACAGTGTATGTGAACATATGTAGTAACGAACCGGCGACGGCCGGTGTGATTTAAATCATTGATGAGATATCAGTAAGGGGATAGCTAATTACTATTCATTAAATCTGGCGCCGAGGGGACAAATTGTAATTTTGGGACCCGTGACCCGGTCAGCACAGTCTGCTAGCTTTCAATGATGAGTGATCACTTTTTGGCCTGGATAGTTCCGATAGGGGTCGGGAATAGAGATCAGTAGGGGATAGCTAATTACTATTCATCAAATCTGGCGCCGAGGGGACAAATTGTAATTTTACCCGTGACCCGGTACGGCCAGTCTGATAGAGATTCACCGATAGGGGTCGGACATGTGTGATAGTTCTGATAGGGGCTCGGGGAATAGAGATCAGTAGGGGATAGCTAATTTCATTAAATCTGGCGCCGAAGGGGATAAATTGTAATTTTATCCCGTGTCCCGGTACGGCCAGTCTGATAGAGATTCACCGATCATAGGGGATAGCTAATTACTATTCATCAAATCTGGCGCCGAGGGGACAAATTGTAATTTTGGGACCCGTGACCCGGTACGGCCAGTCTGATAGAGGTTCACTGATAAGGATCGGCTTTCAGGGGTCAGAGATATAACGTGTTGTTTTGTCTTGTTTTGTCTATTTGTAACTGTTTATGTTAAAATGCAATGTGCTTGTAATTGTTTCCATTAAGATTGTTGGTGGTTAGATAGAGGGAGAGAGAGAGAATTATAATAAGGGGTATTGGATAAATCCGAAACTTCTATATTGTATGTACCTATGTTAATAGGTACATGTATAAATGTATAATCAGGAACGAAATGACTGATGTATAATTGAAATAATATCTGAATATAATATTTAAATATTGAGACTAAATAGTCGAATAGATCCCTTGGTTGTGCGCTCCACAAATGCAATACCAACCCATGCGTTTTTTCTCAACCTGAATATTCGAAGGAGAAGCTCTGAGATAAGGCAGAGTACGAGCAATAGTGTCTTCGAATACATCGTGGGTATTAATCAACGTCGGGCGAAGTATATGCTAACTATATTCAGATGGAAGGAGAGAATTTCGATTAAAACTACGATTAAATTCCGATTGAATTAAATTAAATTACGTTTAAAGCAAATTCACAATGGCGACCCCCAATACTCCAAAGCTGAGGTTTAATGAGTTCCTAGAACAAAAAATAGAATATAGATCAGGGGGAAAGGAACGATGGAAGCCTATAAAGAAAGTTTGGGAGGGATTGAAGTTAAGATGGACACAAGCAGGTTATCTAGGAGGGGGGCCGCCAACAGGGGCCCAGCTGAAAACGAGGGAATGTGAGTTGAGAGGGACGTGCAGGAGGAGACAGAGACAAGGAAGTAGAAAAGAACAAAAAATCACATATTTAAGAAAAAAGGGACTAAACGGAGAGAAAGGGCAGAAGTGGAACTGAAGATAGGAACTTGGGCCATCGAAGAGACGCTAAGAGCACAACTGAATAAAAAAACGGAAACGGGAAAAGGGCCGGGCCCGCGTCAACACAGGCCCCTGTGTTCCTTGTAAAAGAAGGAGTACTCCAAGGGGATACGCTGATCAAAGGGGGCCACCTGGAGTGTGAAGAATTAAAGCCTGGCCCACAGGGTTACTCCACAAAGGTGCACACCAGGGCCATCTGACATGCATGCCCCTCGATCTATGCGAGAACAGCTCCGCCCCAGTGGCCACACAAGGAATCCATTCATAGATGGAGCAGGGGGCAACGGGAGCAGCTTGAAGTCAGAGGGGAGGGGAACCCCCACCTCCTGCACATCCAGTGTGCACAGAGAACATAGAGGGGAACCAAGGAGCGATATTAGTCTCTGAAGGCTAAGATAGCCAAGGTGTGTGCAGGTACAAAACTGACATGGGTGGAGGCCCTGCCACTGGCGTTGATGGCCATGAGGTCATCACCTGGGGCAGGGACTCATCTCTCACCCCACGAAATAATGACAGGAAGAGTAATGCCAGGTCCACCAAGAGAGGGAGGTCATATGCCCCCTCTTGATGTACACCAGATAGGTATGACTGACTATGTAAGAAAATTGACGGAACTGTCCGCAGCTCTTTCCAAACAGATACACAAAGTCCATGGGGGGGAGCTGACGGGAGATCCAGAGCAACCAAGGGTAAAGGTCGGAGACTGGGTAAGGATCATGGTCCACAAGAGAAAGTGGCAGGATCCCAGGTGGACTGGACCGTACGAAGTGAAGGAGGTTACTTCACACTCGGTCCAGGTCAAAGGTAAATCAGGGGCGCCTTGGCACCACTTGACTCATTGTGCACCAGCTTCGATACCCAATAGAACACTGACAGAGGTCAGGGTCGACTTGAGCGACTTGAATTCGGCTCCAATACAACCCGATTAGCAGGTGACGATGTGGACCAGACTCCCATCAGCATCGGCTAATAGGCCTCCTAGAGACAGGGGTTATCCCTGGACTAGACTGGGCATATCTGGCCCCGGTTTATTCGTGTGTTTGTAAATGCATATGTCTACTGAATGATAAATTGAACGAATGTTTAGACAATGTTTTAGATGTGTTGACTATATTGAGTGAATGTTCAAACAATGTTTTAGATGTGCTCTGGCGTAAATGAAGATTTGTGAGACTCAAATCGTGTGCATGAAATATGCTTGATATTCAGTCGGGGACTAATATCGGTATGAATGAGGTCGGGGACCAAGCGAGTGTGGTACATTAGGTATTTCAGTTGGAGCTGGTACCGGTGAGTGTTGAAAAAGTCGCAGGCTTGCTGATGAGAGTTATATCATAGAATATTGAGGGGGTGTGCATGACTGTTGGGAAAAAAAAAAAAGTGTTCAACTCTATTAACGTGAAATTCTTTTTGTAGATTTGGGGAGACAATTTGGAGAAACACGAATAAGACATGAAACATCGAGACAAATTATTTGAGTTTGAGGGGATTATCATAATTATTAGGTTTTGTTTATGTAGTACATGTTTGGGTTAAGGGGATTTCCATGTTCCCAGAGACATGATATTTTAAAGAGGCACGCTCACATATGGAACTTTATGAGTTTTTATTTTTATGAGTTTTAATTACACAAGTGATTTTTATTTTATTTTAAGGATAAAGGGTTCTTTAATATGTCTAATATGGTATGGAACACGAATGTAGGGGGATGGTGTAACCTTGACCTGCTTTCATGGCTCTCTCGGGTGGTCTGATCAGCCACAAGGGGGTGCCATTTGAATAATGAATTTGTGGTCATGGGTAATACTGTCTAAAAAATAAATGAAAAGATTAAAAAGTTTTTTGAAATTTAATTTGTTTTTTAAAGGTACTTAATTATAGTGGAGTTTAATTAACCTATATAAAGACTTTAGAAATTGCCACCATAGACATGTTTTTCTAAAAAATAAAAAATAAATAAATAAAAAAATATAAAAAAAATCCATGAGTTTAGATAAAGCCAAACAGTGAGACATTTAGTTAAAATGTGGAAACATGGGAAAAGGCAGACAGAAGAGCCCTCCCCCGCACTGCAGAGACCTTGAAGGTTGGAGAGCAGAGAGGAGAAGTTTTAGAAGGGAGCCAGGACGAGCAAAGATAACAGAATGTGTAGATAACAGTCACTGAGTGGAGACAAAAGGGAGAATTGGACATGTGGAAAATTAAAGGGGCGCTCCTACATGATAATGTCAGAACAGAAGGATAATATACTAATCTTACCTAAGTCATTATTTAGAGTAGGTAAGGTTGTTACCTGGGCAGAGCCAGGTATCAAAAGGGGGATAGGTAAATTGTGGTCTAGGATAGGATGGGGCCTATTGGATAAGAAACTAATCATTTAAAAAAAATGTAGCTAAACAAATGGGCATAGAAGGTAAAGATATAATCAGATAAAACATATGAGAAACTGTTTGTTAACCAAGCCTGTATGTCCAGCATTTTATGCATTATAGGTGAACTACAGGTGAAGTCACTCAATCCAGTCCCAGAGGCTTGTTGGGGGGACCATACCAAGGTCTCCTGGTGACAGCTAGCTGAAAGAGCTACCCGGATTCATATCGCACGGCGGGAGGGTAAGACACATTTACACTGTCGAACAATAAACAGTGTTCGAGAGGAGAACTGGAATTAACAGAATTCCGGGGGCCATCTCTCGAATGAAGTAACCCTCCCTGTCCTGTCACCCCTGTTTTTGTTCATAGAAGTGAAGATGTGTCTGGCTCTTGCTAAGTGATGTGTTCTCGGGGAAAGGGTGGGGCTTCACATGGAAGCTGTTTGTCTGAGCTGTCTTATCGTGGGTGACATCCCAAATAACACAGCTCTGGACGAATCAGTGCCCGAAGCCTCAGCTGGTTTGACCACCCTGGCTCACGGGTTGACAGAAAACTCTGGGGTGGATACTTCTCTGATTAATTGGGTTTGATAGTATGTTCAGAAAATGGGGAAAATATTATGATCACTGTATTATGGGCTACATTCACCTGTGTGACTGTTTTAGTTTTATGGGGCTGTTGTCTAATTCCCTGTGGAGGCCTTATTTCCAGGACTCTGGAGAAATCGATGGAAATAGATGGTGATGTACCAGCGGATTCCAGGTTCTGACCCGTGGAGTGCTGAATGTATGTCTACAGAACAAGTGGACGAAAATTATAAATGAAATTATATTAAATTGGGAGGGTGTCCGTATGGGGATTACATGATAACCGACTTGGGACAGTTCTGGGATTGGAGAAGAGGGTATCCTTATAGCATAGGGGAAAACCTGGGAGCACTGTTGAACTTTGTAAAGGTGATGAAATCCTACTAACCATCAAAACTATTAAGCTCTCTGATGCAGACACTTACACCCTCGGACTACAAAGGACCGGGACAGACACGATGGGTGGGTTTTCTATTAAGGTGCTGCCAAAACCAGAGGTCCCAGACGAACCAGGGCCAGACACACTCCTCTACCACCCCTGGACCGAACCTGCCACCACTGTGTTAAAAATCCCATTCAGGTAATTAATGTTAGAGACTATTCAGCTATTGATCAATTAGACACTGAGACTGGTTTTGATGGTAGGGACAATTTGTGGCTGTCTTATATGAGGTATACAGCTAAGACCCTGAAAAGAAAGGACTGCATGAGTTACATGAAACATTGGTCATGCTAGACCTGTTCTGGCTACACACCCATTTGCTATAGGAGAAGGAGAGGGGTGGTTGTGTATTCTGAGAGGTTTTTACCAGGTTTAGCCCAATTCAACTCTCTGTTCCTCTTTGAGCCTTGTGTCTCCTACAGTACCTCCTCATCGGGCCCCTTGGGGTGTTGAGGCATATGGGGGCAATTACAGTTGCATCACGGGTACAGGTAATGGCATTGATTATGAGAGATTGCCTGAAGCTGATTGCAGTAGTAACATAGCCATTAATTCCACTTGGCCAGTTACAGGCCTAAACCAAACTAGTGGTCTGGCTGATGTGTGGTGGATCTGTGGACCCAAAAGAGTGCTGAGACCCATTCTTAGAGGAGACTGGCAAGGTACGTGTGCTCTGACCAGTTTGATAATTCCACTGACCATTGTTGATGTTACTGCTGAACAGCTGTTGGGTTCTGTATCCAGGGGACCTGAAAACATTCCATTCCATGGGAGACATAGACGTAGTGCTCCATGGACAGAGGATGTAGTTGACATACACACTAACCTGTTGGGAGTGCCAGTGGGGGTTCCTCATGAGTTTCAGGTCTTGGGTAGGAATGATGGATTATAGGTCCAGCCATAGTGGATGCAAGGCAGACTGCATGGATTCATTACATCTACTATGATCAACAGCGTTTTGTTAATTACCCCCGTGATGCACTCACTGGTATGTCTGAACAGTTTGAGGCCACATCTAGGGTTGCCAGACAGAATAGACTTGCTTTGGATATGCTTCTTGCCAGTCAGGGGGTCTGCAAGATGTTCGGTGAACAATGTTGCACGTAACACCAGTCCAGATGGTAGTATATCTAAGGCCCTTAGTGGGCTTGATGCACTTGATGCATTATCTGCTGAGATGAGGACCATGGCGGGGGTGGAGGAGTCTGGCCTGTTCTCTTGGGTGGGAGCCTGTTTTGGTAAGTACACTAGTATGGTGGTTACTGGATTTCTGACCCTAATTCTTGTATTTTTGTTATTGATGTGTTGTGCTGCTTGCATCATACCGTGTTTCAAGAAGTCTGTTACAGATGTGGTGAAGGCTTCAGGCATGATGATGCCTTTGCTTGATGCTCCAGTTGGAGATGCTGATACTGAAGCATGCTTTCAGGGGAGGATGAGACTGACTGAGGATGACCCATGGTATGCTGTGGGTGTAGTAGAATAAATCTTACACCACCACAGTTCCTTGTTATACATTTTTATGATAGGTTTTCTTTCCAGTATGTTTGTTCTCCCTGTTGTGAAGGTTTCGAGTCCCTGGGTGGCATGAAGCCCAACTGGTGCAGGATAGGAGTAGATGAGGACCAGATGGTTTATAATAATGCTTTGCTCTGCTTTACTCTGTTTTCCATGACCAAAGTTTTATCCTGTATCTTACATGTCAATAAACAAAGTGTTATCCTGTTTTTGCTAAGTGACACCCTTGTGGGTGTCAAAAGGGGGACTTAAATTTCACACCATTTTCTTTTGTTCTGTTTTTGAATGAGCTGTTCTCTTTTGACATGAAGGTATTTTAAACTTTGTGACTGTTATATGATTCATTGCTGAATTTTTGTTCACACCCTTGGGGGTGTGAAAAAGAGGGATTATTGGATCCTGTGTTTTACATTATAGCCATTACCATATATATGATTGAATATTATCTGCTGTTGGCTTGTGTTGATGTATGTAAGTGGTATGCAACATAGCTGACTTGAAACATTGTTAAGAGTGTCAGGGCCAGGGGACTTTCTCATGCTGAAAAAAAAAAATAATAATAATAATACAGAAGGGAGGGCACATTCAGAGCGTGGGGTTGCGAGAACAAGCGGTCTTTTGTTAGATAACAGGAGCCAGGTGCAAGATAACGGTATGGAGCATGAGAGCCTGGCTGCAACTTCTCTTATGACATTCCAGAATCGTATTGCCATTGATATGTTACTCTCTGAGAAGGGCGGAGTTTGCTCTATGTTTGGTGACCAGTGTTGTACTTTCATCCCTAATAACACAGCCTCGGATGGTAGCTTGACCATAGCTCTGGAAGGTCTGCGGACGCTTAATGGTAAAATGAAATCTCATTCAGGGATTGATACCTCGATGTGGGACTCCTGGATGAGTGCGTTTGGTAAATATAAAACCCTGGTGTCCTCCATTTTGGTATCCATTTCGGTGTTCGCTGCCATTTTAGTTCTCTGTGGATGCTGTTACATTCCATGCATCCATTCCCTTACCACTAGGGTTATCTCTAGAGCCATTGACCCTTCCTCCCCTTCCCAGATGTTTCCTCTGCTGGATAAAGACCTACTTGAATTCGAGGATGAGGAGGAGAGTGCCTATTAGGTTTACATATATCTGCTGTTGCCTGATGGGGATGTATGTATGTGTTATGCAAGTGGATCATTCCGCCTGACTTGCCTAGTTTAATTCACATCTCTTTGGAGATGTGAAGAGAGGGAATCACAACTTTTTCCTGCGGGAAAAAGTTGGCTTATGTAGACAAGCATTTTACTTTTATTTTGAGCTGTTGTTCTCCGCTCTGTTAAATGAGGGTTGTAAGTTCCTAGGTGGCTGGTAGCCAACTTAGTACATAGTGGGATGTAATGGAGAACATGATGGTAATACATATATATCTATTTCTGTTTAATACCGTGCCTTATTTCATAGTCCCCTTGGGAGAAGTTTCTCTTTGTGTCTGAATCTAGTTAGTTGTGTCACGTCTCTGGTGAGACGTGAAGAGAGGGTTTTGTAGAGAAATGCTATTTCTTATACAGGTGACCAAACTATTGTTAATACAGGGCTACAACTCAAAGTAAAGCCTGTGGGGTCCCCTACAGGATAGCTCCCGCATTACACTAATTGCCAAAACCAGCGCACACACACATAATCTCCTTTGTAGCTGAACATTGTGTGCCCGAAGAGGATTCTACGATGACGGACAGACAACTGAGCCAATGGCGGAAGACTACAGACTACACCCCAGCTGAACCAATCCAAAGATCCGATCTTCCAGAATCAACCTACTTTCTGTTCTATATATAAGTGGTGTATTGATTGTAACGGTCTCTTTGCCTGCAGTTCCGTACGAACCAGCGGAGGAGCCGTAATTACGCTGTTCTAGATATCTTCACTCTGAATAAACTGTCGCTTGTCATACAATTTACCACCTTGTCTGAATCGATCCTTGACCGACTCGCCCGTCTACATATCTAATTTCTAACATTCCATTTTGACCTTGCAAACAGTGTCGACAGAGAGGGGAAAAAACTGCTCAATTTGAAGACACCTTTCAGTCATGCGAATAGACAAATTGTAATTATCACAAAAATATTCAACATGATTTTTTACTCCTTATCCCAGGATAGACCAGGCTACTTTGCTTTAGAGATTAAACCAGACCCATTAAGATGGAGATGGAACCAGACTCATGTCAGACGCTCACTCACTCACCCCACCCATTGGTCCAAGGCCAAAATCCATGTTTTTTCCACTACTTTCAATTATCTGCCTTACAATCCTCATGAGCCTCATATGGAAGTGTTGCACCTTTTCTTTTTCAGGTCAACCAATACAAGAAACATTTTAATACAACGTTGCCTTTATGGCTCCATTTTACATACAGTTGAAGTTAGAACTTTACATACATGTAGGTTGGAATCATTAAAACTCGTTTTTCAACCACTCCACAAATGTCTTGTTAACAAACTATAGTTTTGGCAAGTCGGTTAGGACATCTACTTTGTGCATGACACAAGTCATTTTCCCAACAATTGTTTACAGAATATTTCACTTAATTCACTGTATCACAATTCCAGTGGGTCAGAAGTTTACAAACACTAAGCTGACTGTGCCTTTCAACAGCTTGGAAAATTCCAGAAAATGTCATGGCTTTAGAAGCTTCTGATAGGCTAATTGACATAATTTGAGTCAATTGGAGGTGTATCTGTGGATGTATTTCAAGGCCTACCTTCAAACTCAGTGCCTCTTTGCTTGACATCATGGGAAAATCAAAAGAAATCAGCAAAGAACTCAGAAAAAAAATGGTAGACCACAAGTCTGGTTCATTCATTTCCAAATGCCTAAAGGTACCACGTTCATCTGTACAAACAATAGTATGCAAGTATAAACACCATGGGACCACGCTGCCGTCATACTGCTCAGGAAGGAGATGCGTTCTGTCTCCTAGAGATGAACGTACTTTGGTGTGAAGAGTGCAAATCAATCCCAGAACAACAGCAAAGGACCTTGTGAAGATGCTGGAGGAAACCGGTACAAAAGTATCAATACCCACAGTAAAACAAGTCCTATACTGACATAACCTGAAAGGCCGCTCAGCAAGGAAGAAGCCACTGCTCCAAAACCGCCATAAAAAGCCAGATTACAGTTTGCAACTGCACATGAGGACAAAGATCGTACCTTTTGGAGAAATGTCCTCTGGTCTGATGAAACCAAAATAGAACAGACTATCGTTATGTTTGGAGGAAAAAGGGGGAGGCTTGCAAGCCGAAGAACACCTTCCCAACCGTGAAGCATGGGGGTGGCAGCAACATGTTGTGGGGGTCCTTTGCTGCGGGAGGGACTGGTGCACATCACAAAATAGATGGCATCATAAGGGAAAATTGTAGATATATTGAAGCAACATCAAGACATCAGTCAGGAAGTTAAAGCTTGGTCGCAAAGGGGTCTTCCAAATGGACAATGACCCCAAGCATACTTCCAAAGTTGTGGCAAAATGGTTTAAGGACAACAAAGTCAAGGTATTGGAGTGGCCATCACAAAGCCCTAACCTCAGTCCCATAGAACATTTGTGGGCAGAACTGAAAAAGCTTGTCTGAGCAAAGAGGCCTACAAACCTGATTCAGTTACACCAGCTCTGTCAGGAGGAATGGGCCAAAATTCACCACAACTTATTGTGGGAAGCTTGTGGAAGGCTACCCAAAATATTTGACCCAAGTTAAAAAATTTAAAGGAAATGCCACCAAATACTAATTGAGTGCATGTAAACTTCTGACCCACTGGGAATGTGATGAAAGAAATAAAAGCTGAAATAAATCTCTACTATTCTGACATTTCACATTTCAAAGTGGTGATCCTAACTGACCTAAGACAGGGAATTTTTACTAGGATTAAATGTCAGGAATTGTGAAAAACAGTCTAAATGTAGTTGGCTAAGGTGTATGTAAACTTCCACCTTCAACTGTATGTTCTGGTCTTGTGTAGATATTACAGATAATACAGTCCCATACTGTTATCATATCTAAGTGTGTTGGAATTCAAATGTCACAACCTCCAACATTTATGTCTGTTGGGAAACAGTAGTATGGGCACTCCAACATTATTCCCCTGGTTTAATGAACTGTCCAATTACAGATTCAGGAATGTGGTGTGGCATGTAGTCCACTATTACTGAAGCATGACACTTGATATTAATGAAAAAACAAGAGTGAATTTAGTTGAGTAATTTTGTTATTACATTGGTTAAAATTATTACATTTATAAGTTACCCACTTCAATGTGATAATCAATGGATAATGTAATAATTTCATTATGCACAAAAACTAGCATTTTAAACATTGGCAATCTACATTATCGGCATTTATTAAATTATAAATGAAAAAGCTATTACATTATTGGCTGTTTTTACATTGTCCAGCTTGAACAATGTAGCAACTGACAAACTTCATATGCTAAAGTACATACTTTCACAATGACAGAAAATCCTAATATTTAACTATAGTCAACTACACATCAGAACACAGATACTTAGTTTTTATTTCCAATCCTTTTATTCCCTAAATTTGTTATCCTTCAGATGATATACTTAATGTATTTGAAACACATGATCATGTTACACAACAGGCAAAAACAAAGCCATAGGGGTCCTGGGAATGTGCTCCATCATATGACTCAAGACAAAGTCTCAAGCAATTGCTTTTTCACTTAATTATTGGGGAGGGGCAACAAACTCTTTCAAAGATGGCCACTATAATGAGTTTGTTTGATTTTGAAACATCCAATATTTCTGTACGACCTTCCTTGATCAACTCTGACCTAAAACCACAAAAGTGTACATGAAAATACATCCACAAGAAAATATCAGTATATGATAAACATACATACACACATACATATACATATATATATTGGTCTGAAACAACATCAAAAAGTGACAAATAATCCTCATCAGTCCCAACCAGATGTGTTCTCTACAGGTTATGGAACAACAACCTTCTCCCACCTTGACGAACAACCCCTGCCAAGTGTTAACTGGGTGCACTGGGACATCTGTAGAGTTCTGTTTCTTTTTGGTTCAGTTGAGCTGTCGTAGCAGGAAGGTCTGACCTGAGCCGTGAGTTGCCTCACAGCAGTAACGATAGTCTTTGGTGCCTAAGTATGGTCAGGTTTTCAACTCATCCCGTGTTGCTGTAAAACAGTGACTGTTTAGCTGTTTCACCTGACTTATGTAAAGGAGAACGGTCCAGAGTGGAGTGAGTCCTTATCGGTTGATGGTGTTATAGGAGGTCTGGGAGGCTGGATCCAGGGGCTTGGCCGAGGCCTCTGCCTCATGCTGGTCCTCAGGGTCGGCCTCGATAATGGGCTCCTTATCCTCCTCTGTATCCTCGTCACAGTGGGGGAGCTGGAAGAAAGAAGTCAGGCCATGCAGGTCGGCCATCCGGTGGAAGGCACGCAGGACCAGGTACATCATCATCAGCCCGAGAAACAGGTACACTGCAGAGGACAGAGAGTACAACATTAATTCAACATCAGCTCCTTGAGCTGTGGGAAGAAGCATTATACATGGACATAAGTCACTTGTCTCACAAAGCACAAACTCACCACACTGGTGTGCTCATGGTGCATTCCTGATGGACAAGGCGGCCAACTGTTCAACAGGCTTCCTCACGATATAGTTATGATTTTATGCCATATCATGGTTCATTTGTTTCAGTGCAGGTCAATAAGCAGAGTAGACTTACACCTCCCTTGTGACTTAAATTCTGTCATGCCATGTGGGATAGATATATATATATATTTGTAAATACTTTTTCCTCCCCAATTTCGAGATATCCAAATTGGTTGTTATTGTCTTGTCCGATTGCTGCAACTCCCATACGGACTTGGGAGAGTAGAAAGTCGAGAGCAATGCGTCCTCTAAAACACGACCCTGCCAAGACGCACTGCTTCTTGACACAATGCTTGCTTAACCCGGAAGCCAGCCGCACCAATGTGTCGGAGGAAACACCATACAACTGGTGACCGAAGTCAGAGTGCATGCGCCTGGCCCACGACAAGGAGTTGTTAGAGAGCGATGGGACAAGGACAACCCGGACGACGGGTTGTGCGCCGCCTCAATGGTCTCCCGGTCGTGGCCGGCTGTGACACAGCCTGGGATCGAGCCCGGGTCTGTAGTGATGCCTCTAGCACTGGGTTGCAGTGCCTTAGACCGCTGCGCCACTCGGGAGGCTTTGTAGGGTATTGACAGGAAAAGTGTATTCCGATATGAACAAAACAACCTATTTTCTAGTAGTTGCTAATCCTCCTAGGAAACGAGAACAACCAATCAGGAGGATCTGGCATACATAGTCAGGGCCCTATGTTTTGGTTGATCATGTCAGATGACAAGAGAATTACACCCAAAATTAAAGCAATCGTCTGAGGATGGTGCTGGACCATATGACATAAAAAAAAGGGAACGAACAAGCTTTAAATAAAAGTTAAAATCCAGGTCATGTGACATGATCAACCAAAACACAGTGCCCTAAAACAAGGCAACAAGTTGCATATTGAAACAACGTACGTGCGGGCGGACCCCGAGACAACGCCACAGAGCCAGCCACCACAATGGCAGTACAACAAACAACTAGGCTCTAAACAGTGAGGTTATTTTGAGAGAGAATAACAGGGTAATTCAATTATACCTTAAACTGAAAGCATGACTCTGATAAAATGTCATGTGACAATATGAAATCCCTCCCAGTGCAAGTGGGGTAGATGGTGGTGTGGTCTCGTTATCTCCCTACTGCAACATGTCCTTAAGATGAGCGCAATCACACCACACATTGCACTCTTCCCAAAACAAGAAGCCCACTTCAAATTCACACATGGAGTATACCAACCAAATCACAGACATTGTGAGATACATGGAGGGGGCAGTGGCGCGACACCGTTTAGTTTCCTCCTGAAAACCACAAGAGGGCCTCCTCAGACTTTTACAAATATATTCAAAAACGATAAACCGTACTGCATCTATGCAGTATCAGAATTACATGTCTATGGTCAACACAGGGATAAGGAATGCATACATCAGCTGAGCCAGGTTAAAAATCGGGAAAGTCACGCCAAGTCATCATTCTGAACTAATATCTCCTGACATTTGGCCCATAAGAAGTCTAGACACTGAGCACAATGTAGAGCAGAGGTGTCCTGTCCTTTCTCCTCTTCAAATGAGGGGTATGTCAAATAGATCTTACAATAAGCACATTTAAAAAACTAGAACAAAACAGCATTTAGTAGTTCTTAAATCGCTTCCTTGGACGTTATGGACCCTTTTGACCGGAATGCACTACCTGAGGGGAGGAGAAGCACTCAGGAGGCGCCATTTCTCACATCCGAGACGTGAACGTGTCTGAGGTCTCATTGAGACAAAGGACCATATTCCACCAGAGGGCCTAGCTATCTCAGTGCTGGAGAGGTGGTGTTGGGCCGAGCGTCTCCCACTTCACGTCAGGTGTCTGCACATGGTCAAAACTGTCAAGTCCACTTATTCCTATACAAATCCCTGTGCTTAAAACATTGATGCAAACTCCACCCAATCATTCCCATCACTGTTCACACTATTATTTCCTTGTTTTCTATTCATAGGAAAGAGACTTCAGGGCAAACAATTCTAACACGACATCGTGAACACAAATATTTAAGTTGAATGTGTAATGAGTATCACAGAATTTATATGACATCAGCCTGAGCAGTGTCAGTGTGCCACGCCCTGTTGTCAAACACAGACTAGTTCATGACTCACCCATCACAGAGATCTTATAGAGCGACCTGAACTTCTGTCCGGGCTTCTCGCCGGGCACGTAGTCGCCCAGGCCGATGGTACACAGCGTGATGAAGCAGAAGTATATGGCGTCCAGGAAGGACCAGGTGTCCTCGATGTGGCTGAAAACCACGGCGGGTACCACGAAGAATCCCAGTACCACCAGCAGCAGCAGGATTGCAAAGTGGACGGCAGTGGCGGCGAGAGGGTCCAGGCCGATCCTCTGGCGGCACATGTCGATGGGCCCGTAGGTCACCGGGTGCATGAGCCTCTGGACGCAGGCGGTGAGCACCAGCATGGTGAAGGGCACTCCCAGCAGGGCATAGAAGATGGAGAAGGCTTTGCCGGTGTCCGACAGGGGCGTAGTGTGCCCATATCCTGGGGAGGGTGAGAGAAAGTATGAGAGAGAGAAAAAAAAAGAGCGAGAGAAAGTGTAGAAGTTATTAGGATCCCATACAAGCAAACACAACATAATAGCAGATAACATGCCATTGCCTGAGGTTACTGATCTCACAATCCAACCAATTAAAGCTATGATGGGAACAAGTCGGTTAACATTGAACAAAATCAAACACAATCCATGATAGAATCCGCAAACAATCAAAAGGTGAACCAGTAATAAGCTGAAACTTTATTAAAGTAGGCTACCTAAGGGCTGATTTTCTTCATTTAAAGAATAGCCTGTTTTGAATAATCTGAAAAGTGTGACTCACTCACCCCTCTCAAATGTTAATTTGTCTAATAAGCTAAGCTACCTCCCTTTTCCAACCAAAAAAAAAAGAGACATTCTAGAAAGTCCTCTCACTCAACAAAAACGAGCTGATCGTGGACTACAGGAGACAGCAGGAGAGTGAGCAAGCCCCCATCCAGACCGGATGGAAGAAGAAATTTGACGAACTGACTTGTTGGAAAGATGGCACCCTATGACGGTGCCACTTTAAAAGTCACTGAGCTCTTCAGTAAGGCCATTCTACTGGCAATGTTTGTCTATGGAGATTGAATGGCTGTGTGCGTGGTTTTAATACACCCATCAGCAAAGGGTGTGGCTGAAATATCTGAATCCACTCATTTGAAGGTGTCCACATATAAAAAAATATAACACAACATGTAAAGTGTTGGTCCCATGAAGAAAGTAAAAGTGCAATATGTGCCATGTAAGAAAGCTAACGTTTCAGTTCCTTGCTCAGAACATGAGAACATATGAAAGCTGGTGGTTCCTTTTAACATGAGTCTTCAATATTCCCAGGTAAGAAGTTTTAGGTTGTAGTTATTATAGGAATTATAGGACTATTTCCCTCTATTTCATTTGTATGTCATTAACCTTTGACTATTGGATGTTCTTATAGGACTTTAGTATTGCCAGTGTAACAGTATAGCTTCCGTCCCTCTAGTTAGCGCGCGCTAACTAGCTAGCCATTTCACTTCGGTTACACCAGCCTCATCTCGGGAGTTGATAGGCTTGAAGTCCTAAACAGCGCAATGCTTGACGCACAACGAAGAGCTGCTGGCAAAACGCACAAAAGTGCTGTTTGAATGAATGTTTACGCGTCTGCTTCTGCCTACCACCGCTCAGTCAGATACTTGTATGCTCAGTCAGATTATATGCAACCGCAGGACACGCTAGATAATATCTAGTAATATCATCAACCATGTGTAGTTAACTAGTGATTCTGATTGATTATGATATGCCCGCAACATGATATAAGATAAGTTTAATGCTAGCTAGCAATTTACCTTGGCTTACTGCATTCGCGTAACATGCAGTCTCATTGTGGAGTGCAACGAGAGAGAGGCAGGTCGTTATTGCGTTGGACTAGTTAACTGTAAGGTTGCACTACCCTCTCCAGAGGGTAGTGAGGTCTGCACAACGCTTCACCGGGGGCAAACTACCTGCCCTCCAGGACACCTACACCACCTGATGTCACAGGAAGGCCATAAAGATCATCAAGGACAACAACCACACGAGCCACTGCCTGTTCACCCGCTATCATCCAGAAGGCGAGATCAGTACAGGTGCATCAAAGTAGGGGCCGAGAGACTGAAAAACAGCTATCTCAAGGCCATCGGACTGTTAAACAGTCACCACTAACATTGAGTGGCTGCTGCCAACATACTGACTCAACTCCAGCCACTTTATTAATGGAAAAATTGATGTAAAAAAGGTATCACTAGCCACTTAATATAATGTTTACATACCCTACATTACTCATCTCATATGTATATACTGTACTCGATACCATCTACTGCATCTTGCCTATGCCGTTCTGTACCATCACTCACTCATGTATCTTTATATGCATATTCTTCATCCCTTTTCACTTGTGTGTATAAGGTAGTTGTGAAATTGTTAGGTTAGATTACTCATTGGTTATTACTGCATTGTCGGAACGAGAAGCACAAGCATTTCGCTACACTCGCATTAACATCTGCTAACCACGTGTATGTGACAAATAAAATTGGATTTGTCCAGGATCAGCTCCTTCAATTTGTTGATGTTGAGGGAGAGGTTATTTTCCTGGCACCACTCCGCCAAGGACCTCCCTGTAGGCCGTCGTCTGAAGGACAAAAAAAGTTAACATTATGCCTTCTCATTGCAGGTCGCTGTACTCATATGCAGGAGTACTATCGCCTTATGGTGAGGATAGCCGAGTTGCAAGCCCGGCTTCAGACACAATCATTAGGTGAGGGCAATTTAAGTGTAGGAAAGAATGACACAGCATCTTTGCCACCAGGAAATAAAGGTAGTAGTGTTAATAAGGCTGGGCGTGCCGCTAGTGACCCACCTCGACAACATCCTGTGAAATTGCAGAGCGCGAATTTCAATATACAAAAGTCGTAATATTAAACATGCATGAAAATACAAGTGTCTTACATTGTTTAAAAGCTTAACTTCTTGTTAATCCAACAGTTTTGTCAGATTTCAAAAAGGCTTTACGGTGAAAGCATACCATGCGATTATCTGAGGACAGCGCCCCGCAATACAAAATCATTAAAAACATTTTCCAAACCAGCAGAGGCGTCACAAAAGTCAGAAATAGCAATAAAATAAATCACTTACCTTTGAAGATCTTCCGCTGTTTGCAATCCCAAGGGTCCCAGGTACACAACAAATGGTTGTTTTGTTCGATAAAGTCCTTCTTTATATCCCAAAAAAGTCAGTTTAGTCGGCGCGTTTGATTCAGTAATCCACCTATTCCACTAGTTTAACACGCATACAAAGGAATCACAAACGTTAAGAATAAACTTCATCCAAACAAGTCAAACAATGATTCTAATCAGGTACCCTAATATGTAAATAAACAATACAATTTAAGACGGAATGTAGTATGTTCAATACCGTAGATAAAAAAAACGAGGTGCGCACCCTCATCCACACACGCCACAAGACTACAGTCAAAATTAGAGCCACCTTGAAAAACTACAAATTCTAGCTAATTTTTCAAAAAACAAGCCCGAAACCCTTTCTAAACACTTGACATCTAGTGGAAGTCATAGGAACTGCAATCTGGGAGGATTTCCTTTGAATTTCCCATAGACAGGTATTTTCAATGGGTGGTGTCATCAACAACAACAAAATTCCAGATGGATTCTCCTCGGGTCTTTGCCTGCCATATCAGTTCTGTTATACTCACAGACATTTTAAGTTTTATAAACTTCAGAGTGTTTTCTATCCAATAATATCAATTATATGCATATCCTAGCTTCTGGGCCTGAGTAACAGGTAGTTTACTTTGGGCACGTCAGTCATCCAAACTTCCGAATACTGCCCCCTAGCCTTAAGAGGTTTTTAATCCTCCTGCACAGTCTTAGCAGCCGGACAATTTTCTCAAGGCTTCTGGAAAGAAATGCTGTCGGCATGATCAACCGGTGTCACTCATTCAGCCGATAGAAACTGTCAACCGGTATTCACCACTAAGCAACGAATTTGAGTCAAATTGAGACAAAGAATTTGAGACAAATTGAAAACCCTAGGTCATTGGCGACTCCATTACCCGCAATATTAGACTTAAAAATAATCATCCAGTGATCATACATTGTTTACCAGGGGGCAGAGTTAATGACACAAAGTCTAATCTGAAGATGGTGCTGGCTGAGGCTAATACTGGTGAGTGTAGAAAGTATAGAGATATTGTTATCCACGTCGGCACCAACGATGTTGGGATGAAACAGTCAGAGGCCCTAAGTGCAAAATAGCTTCAGCGAGTAGCTTTGCTAGAAAGACGTTTTGGCATCGAGTAATTGTCTCTGGCTCCCTCCCAGTTACGGAGAGCTCTACAGAAGACTTGCACAACTTAATCACGGGTTGAGAACTGTCTCCCAAAAGATTGAATTTGTAGATAATTGGGCCCTCTTTCTTGGGACTCATGCAGTGGTGGAAAAAGTAGCCAATTGTCATACTTGAGTAAAAGTTTTTTTTAAATACCTTAATATAACATGACTCAAGTCACCCAGTTAAATACTACTTGAGTAAAAGGTCTAAAAGTATCAAAAGTAAATGTAATGGCTAAAATATCCTTAAGTATCACTAGTAATATTATAAATCATTTCAAATTCCTTATATTAAGCAAACCAGATGGCACTATTTTCTTGTTTTTATTTTAATTTACAGATAGCCAGGGGCACACTCCAACACTGGAGGGGTGATCTCATTTTATCTATCAACATAGACAGGGCTCTAACTCCTCTAGCTCGACAATGCGATAGCAAGCCTTAGTAGAGTTTACCATTAGCACAGCTCAGTTTTCCCCATCGAGACAGCGTCTGTGCCTCAATCTAGGTTGGGCAAAACTAAACATGGTGGTATTCGCTTTAGCAATCTCACTGGAATAAAGACCTCCTCCATTCCTCTCATTATTAAAAGAGATTGTGACATCTCACATCTCAAAATAGGACTACTTAATGTTTAGATACCTAATTTCCAAGGCAGTCATAGTCAATTAACTAATCACTGATCAAAAACTTGATGCCATTGGCCTGACTGAAACATGGCTTAGGCCTGATGAATATACTGTGTTAAATGAGGCCTCTCCTCCTGGTTACACTAGTGATCATATACCCCACACACACAAAGGCGGAGGTGTTGCTAACATTTATGAGCGCAAATTGACATTTACAACAACAACAAAAAAGACTGCGTTTTCTTCTTTTGAGTTTCTAGTCATGAAATCTATGCAGCCTACTCAATAAATTGTATAGCTACTGTTTACAGTCCTCCTGGGCTGTATACAGCATCCCTCACGGAGTTCCCTGAATTCCTATCGGAACTAGCAGTCATGGCAGATAATATTTACATGGAGAAGTCCAAAGACCCACTCCAAAAGTCTTTCAGGACATTCATCAACTCTGGATTAAAGAAGCCCTTTCAGACTCCCTCCACCTATCCAAGGATGTCGCAGTACAAACATCTGTTAACCCTTTAAACCCCAATAGAAATCTAGAATGCTGTCATAGATTACTGAGAATTTTCTAGATAAAACAAATTGTAGTAAATTTGACTAAATTACTCACTCAGAATGTATTGTAACAAAGTATAATATACTATTAACATAAATAAAAAAAATTAAATATTCTCTTCTTTTTTTTAACCAGAGGACAATATTCAGAAACTATTTCATAATCCACAAAGTAATTATTTGATTGTTACAGAAGTAAGAATTGTTGTCAATGTAAAAAAAAAAGCAAAAAACTATTCAGAGACTATTTCAAAATGTAGAGAACCTCTCTCAAAAAGATTTAGTACAAACCAGGCCTGACATAAAATGTAGAAATAGTAGCCTACTTTGACAACAATTCAGTGAATTGGATTTGGTGGCGGACAGGTTGGTGTTAAACACCAGATCTGAAAAAAAAATAAACAAACTCATACCACTTTTAAAAACAAGTCTAAAACCCCTGCCACTTTCACTTTAGGCCTAGGCTGGGCCTCCCATCATCTCCAACCCCTCTTCCTCCCTCCCTGCCTTCTGCTGCTGAGCCCAGACTCTACACATCATTTCACTCACTTTCACTGACCTAAGAGAAACAGACTGAGGGAGAGAGAGGAGCAGAGCAACCAATAGGATACAATTGTGGTCAGAAACGTCATCGCTCTCTCTCACACAGTCTCTCGACCATACACACTCGTCTTAATAATCACCTCTTAGGGGTTTCCATAATAAAATGTGTGATACAGTTACTCGCCTCCCACTCCACCCACCCGCACACATTATGATGCTGTACAGCACTTTCAAATCAACCAAAATGATTTATAAAACCCTTTAGTGGCCAGATTGCACACCACTAACTCAGAAACAAATGTACAGTGTGTCAGACTGATGGATAATCAGACAGGAGAGAGTACACAAAGACATTCATGAATATGTTCATAGATGGGTCAGATTATAACCATAAAGACTACATAGGGTTCGCACACTTCAAGACCCATGGTCAGATTACTTTCCATGGATGGTAAGTCAACGTATGTCACACAACAGTTTATAGATTCAACACAACCACAGTTTATTTATTTAGGATGTAGAAAATAAAAATGTTAAAAGACGACACTATGTGCAATTTAGCTAAACAGGTTTAGAATAATTCCTCATCTATTTTGATGGGCAAACAAAGTTAGCTGGTTGTCTTTGTAGGGAGGGAGCGAGATGATCCGGGAGTGTGACAGCGTTGTGAGCGAAGCACAATGTTGCCTCCAACTCTGGTTTTCTTGCCTGACAGGCAAACTACAGATGTTAGCTGCTTCGTTACAAAGCTAGGACAGTTTCGAAAATGAATCGCTTTGGTAGAAATAGGACAACAAAAGGAAACGTGTTAGCTGGCTATGTAAACAAATATCATTGCAACTCCACTGCACGGGCATCTACCCTAAAACTACAGATAAACTGTCAAATAATAGGAATGCGAGGCAATGTATAGCCTATAAATATCTATACCTTCCCCCCAAGTGAGGATGGCCTTCACTTCAGCAGTGATGCGTCATGAACTTCGAGGAAAACATCATGATCATTAGAAAACAAGATGAAGGACTCCTCTTAGTGTATGCATATTTCTCCAAAACTTAGTTGTACCGAGTCTGCACAGAACTGCCAGGACCACGGATCAATGGAGACAGTAGTTGTTTAAAAAATATATATATCCTGTATCTCGACACAGTAACCAAATACAGTCATGGCCTAGAAAACTTCCAGCTGTCTACTGGACGCTATTCCAACTAAACTACTGAAAGAGCTACTTCCTGTGCTTGGCACTCCTATGTTGAACACAATAAACGTCTCCCTATCATCCGGCTGTATACCAAGCTCACTAAAAGTGGCAGTAACAAAGCCTCTCCTGAAAAAAGCCAAACATTGACACAGAAGTTAAATCTCTCATTCCTTTCAAAAACTTTATTAGGAACACCGTTCCACAGGGATGTTGACCCATGTTGACTCCAATGCTTCCCAGTTGTGTCAAGTTGGCTGGATGTCCTTTGGGTGGTGGACCCATTCTTGATACACACAGGAAATGTGTGTGGAAAACCCCAGCAGCATTGCAGTTCTTGACACAAACCGGTGCGCCTGGTACCTACTACCATATCCCGTTCAAAGGCACTTAAATCTGAACTCATCATGAGGCCGCAGACGCTCACCCACACCCATATCCCCTACACATTGCTCGCAAAACATCTTAGTGACTCCCCCCTTGACAGTAGAGATTTTTTTTTTACATTTTAAAATTAACTTCATGCAATTCTACACATTTTGCAATGGGGCATAGAATAGATTAAGCAATGTTAAAACAAATTTCATGCAATTCTACTCATTTCGCCATGGGGTGGAGCGTCAAATTAGCGGTTTTACAGTTAATTTCCTGCAATTCCACACTAGTCAGTGTGGAGAGAAATTATATCTGAGTGAGACTAACTTACAAAATCAACAGGGGCCCCACGGCCAGTAATTCAACCATGATAACATCTATTAGATAGCTAAATTAGTTTAGCGGCTAGCAAAAAGATGTTAGCTGACATGGGCTAATTGACTCACTATCAGTGACTGAGTAAAACTGCTGATGCACAACCACATTTTGAAATTGTACCTTGTTTAGTGTAGTCAGTCTACTATTCTAACTTGCAACAACTTGTAAGTTGAGACCCTGAATGAGTCAGCGGAAATTGATCTGAGGGTCTTCAAAAGGAGGGCTGCCAGTTGCCCATCCCTGCTCTAATAACTAACCTTTACGGCAGGGGTGAGCAACTCCAGTCCTCGAGGGCCTGCTTGGTGTCACACTTTTAATCCATCCCTAGCAAACACAGCTGATTAATCAAATTGCATTCTGAACTGAAGATCATGATTAGGTGATTATTGGAGTCAGGTGTGTTAGCTGGGGAAAAACTGACACCAATCAGGCCCTCGAGGATTGGAATTACCCACCCCTTCTCTATACAGGATCGGTGTCCCCCCGTGGGACAGTTGAGCTAACGTAGGCTGATGTGATTAGCATGAGGTTGTAAGTAGAGGTCGACCGATTATGAATTTTCAAAGCCGATTCCGATTATTGGTGGACCAAAAAAGCCGATACTGATTAATCGGCTGATTTTTTAAAAATGTATTTGTAATAATGACAATTACAACAATACTGAATTAACACTTATTTTAACTTAATACATCAATAAAATCAATTTAGCCAAAAAATAAATAATGAAACATGTTCAATTTGGTTTAAATAATTCAAAAACAAAGTGTTGGAGAAGAAAGTAAAAGTGCATTATGTGCCATGTAAGAAAGCTAACATTTAAGTTCCTTGCTCAGAACATGAGAACATATGAAAACTGGCAATTCCTTTTAACATGAGTCTTCAATATTCCCAGGTAAGAAGTTTTAGGTTGTAGTTATGAATTATAGGACTATTTATCTCTATACCATTTGTATTTCATTAACCTTTGACCATTGGATGTTCTTATAGGCACTTTAGTATTGCCAGTGTAACAGTATTGCTTCCGTCCCTCTCCATGCTCCTACCTGGGCTTGAAGCAGCGTTACCCATGCAGCGCAAGGGGAATAACTACTCCAAGGCTCAGAGTGAGTGACGTTTGAAACACTATTAGTGCGCACCCCGCGAACTAGCTAGCCATTTCACATCAGTTACACCAGCCTAATCTCGGGAGTTGATAGGCTTGAAGTCATAAACAGCGCTGTGCTTAGAAAGAGCTGCTGGCAAAACGCACGAAAGTGCTGTTTGAATGAATGCTTATGAGCCTGCTGCTGCCTACCACCGCTCAGTCAGACTGCCCTATCAAATCATATACTTAATTATAACATAATAACACACAGAAATACGAGCCTTAGGTCATTATAATATGGTCGAATCCGGAAACTATCATCTTGAAAACAAGTCGTTTATTCTTTCAGTGAAATACGGAACCGTTCCGTATTTTATCTAACGAGTGGCATCCATAAGTCTAAATATTCCTGTTACATTGCACAACCTTCAATGTTATATCATAATTACGTACAATTCTGGCAAATTAGGCGGCCCAAACTGTTGCATATACACTCACTCTGCGTGCAATGAACGCAAGAGAAGTGACACAATTTCACCTGGTTAATATTGCCTGCTAACCTGGATTTCTTTTAGCTAAATATGCAGGTTTAAAAATATATACTTCTGTGTATTGATTTTAAGAAAGGCATTGATGTTCATGGTTAGGTACACATTGGAGCAACGATACGCACCGCATCGATTATATGCAATGCAGGACATGCTAGATAAACTAGTAATATCATCAACCATGTGTTGTTAACTAGTGATTATGATTGATTGTTTTTTATAAGTTTAATGCTAGCTAGCAACTTACCTTGGCTTCTACTGCATTCGCGTAACAGGCAGTCTCCTCGTGGAGTGCAATGGAACCAGGTGGTTAGAGCATTGGACTAGTTAACTAAGGTTGCAAGATTGAATCCCCCGAGCAGACAAGGTAAAAATCTGTAATTCTGCCCCTGAGCAAGGCAGTTAACCCACCGTTCCTAGGCAGTCATTGAAAATAAGGATGTGTTCCTAACTGACTTGCCTAGTTAAATAAAGATTAAATAAAAGGTGTAAAAAATTATATATATATATTTTTTAAATTGGCCAAATCGGTGTCCAAAAATACAGATTTCCGATTGTTATGAAAACTTGAAATCGGCCCTAATTAATTTGGCCATTCCGATTAATCGGTCGACCTCTGGTTGTAAGTAACAAAAAAAAATTCACAGGACAGAGACTGATATGGGCAGAAAGCTTAAATTCTTGTTAATCTAACTGCACGGTCCAATTTACAGTAGCAGTGAAAGAATACCATAATATTTGAGGAGTGCGCACAATTATGAAATTGAAAATGTATTAATAAACCAATTAGGCATGTCTTGATACAATATTCTGAACAGATATGCAATGGTTCATTGGATCAGTCAAAAGCTGCCATCTAGTGGCCAAACCCTAAATTGCACCTGGGCTAGAATAATACATTATGGCCTCTTGCATTTCAAAGATGGTAAAAAGAGTAAAACGCATGTTTTTTCTTTGTATTATCTTTCACCACATCTAATGTGTTATTCTCCTAGATTAATTTCACATTTCCACAAACTTCAACATGTTTCCTTTAAAATGGTATCAAGAATATGCATATCCTTGCTTCAGGTCCTGAGCTACAGGCAGTTAGATTTGGGTATGTCATTTTCAGCGAAAATGGAAAGAAAGGGTCCGATCCTTATTAACGCACTGATACTGGGGCAAGGCTACCTGAAAATCACAAGGGCCCATTGATGCGTGGTATGTTTTGGTCACGGAATACAAAAAAAAAAAGCCCAGTTGGAACTGCAATTGTAATCTATAAACAATCGGTGTTTCCTTGAGTATCTTGCAATATTAGCACTTAAATGGTTTAGAATTGTCTTATATGGACCAACCGAAACGATGTACGCCTAACAAAGACAAGTATAGGCTATTTACTTACCGACTGTCGTTACTAAAGTGTTGGCGAAGAACAAAGAGGAAGCCAAGTCCCAATTTGAACTCGCAGAAGAATTCGGAAGGATAGATATTCCATACTTATTGGCTTGTAAAACTTTCTCCAAAAAGTTTTCAAGTGATGTTGCATTGACGCAACTTTGGTTGAGAAACTCTTCTTTCAGGACTTGTATGTCACTTTTTAGTTTGTCCTCCACCGGCCGTTCGATGGTGGAGAAAACGAGCGCTCCGAGCAACAGATAAGCAACATAGAACAGTATAAAACCTGTAAGCAGTATCCAAGATTTGTACCCCGAAGACATTTCCCCCTTTTTCTGCTTGCAATGTCATCTGCCAAACTGTTACTTTGTAGCCTACTTCCGTGGCCCCGTCTCCTCAAGTTAAGTTTAGGCTGTCCTCCGCCCCACTGGTACAAGTTTGACAGGGGTGTGTTCAAACGCCTAGAACTCTGCAGATAATCATTTTGAGAGTACACTGCTCCCTGCCGTTCCTAATGATAACCGCATGTTCTTGGTCTTTTACGTTGTATTTCGATGTCAACGTTTCAATCCTCTGAATAAGCCCCAGAAAATAGACCAAGAACTGATCCAGAAACAGTGAGGAGGGCTACAACACATTTCCTTTTCTGCCTACTCTATTACCCTTTTCCCCAGAGTGTTCTCTTTGGGGTTTACAAAACTGGATGGGGAAATATAGGGAAAAGGCTCCAACAATCCCTAGGTGAAGCCATAGACTAAATTATCCAGTCAGTCTCAGATTTGTGAACACTGAAGTGAGGCCAAAGGACCAAAAAGGAACTAGAGCATATCGCCTCACCCTCCTAGTTTCATATGTCCATAATGGCTTCATATGGTTATTGCAGACAGAGATTGCTTCTCCTTGAGCTTTTATGTAAAACTAATACATGTGATTAGGGGAGCCATCGGATCACATGCTGCAGCTGAAGAAAACAGCATCACCAGGATATGTTTTTCTTCTTGCCAGCCATGCACTGAACTATAGCAGGGCAATGTGCACAGTGCAGATTAGGCAAACACACTGTTGACTTTATTTGAGAGCTTGCCAAAACGTAATCTACGACCACTCACATATTTTCACAATAACACAATCAATGCCACATTATCAGGTGAAAACAGAGCCTCTGACTCAGCAAGTTCCTGTTAACCAATTCAGCACCACAGACAGCCCTGGACTACTGCATTTGAAACCCAGGGGGCCCCAAAACAGATGTTCTTTTAGGAAAACAGCTAACTTTCTGCATTTCAACACATTTTGCCACGGGGCAGAGAGTACAAATGTGCAGTTTTATAATGCTATTGTACACATTTTATCATGATTTAAAGCAAATTTTCTGCAATTCTACATATTGTGCCATGGAACAAAGAGAAAAATGTGCTGTTTTATAGCTCATCTCATGCTATTCTTCACATTTTGCCATGAGGCTGAGAGGTCATTGTGCAGTCTTAAAGCAAATTTCCTCCAGTCGGTTAGGGGCCCACTGGAGGTTAGGGGCCCCGGGGCACGTGCCCGTTCGGTAAGCCGGGCCTGACCACAGAGACCAGCATCCAGTACAGGACCTCCCCTTGGGCCTCTTACCTGTCATCATCATTCATCGGAGAAGTCACAAATATGCCATTCTGATAGGGGACATACTTGGCCATAAGGTTAGAGTGGGCATAAATCGAGAATAGCGTTACGCTGTCAGTTTCCCTCATTAGCAGTCTTAGGATAATGACTTGAAGGCTTACTTTGCAGTCTTGCCAGTGGTAATGGTGTGCTAATTCAATGTATGTCACTTGGAAGTGTTGATTTGCCAGTGCAGTTTCCCTTTGACCTGTGATACTTCATTCTAGCGCCGTACACCATTCTAATTGACTGACACATGTAGCCTGTAGAAGTACTATTTTTTGCTGTTTTGGTTTATAGTGAGTATTGTGTCAAATACGCAAATAAGATGACCATTTAGGTACTTCTAAAAATGACACAGCAACAACATTAGCAAAAGCTTTGAGGATGGAAAACCGCAATCACCGTGTCATTTTATTACATCAATGAACAAGTTGACAATCTCTTTTTTTTATCCATTTGAACCACTCAGAAAAAAAATCTGTATTTTCCCTTGGAATTATGTACAAATGACAAACATCAAATACATTTTCTGTAGACCTACTGAGTTGCCCAGGGTTGCCCCCACAAAAACAAATGGAGTCTTAATAGGACATGATTGCATTTTTGTGATCTAAAACAAACTTGTACTGGTAAAATAACACTTTCTCTTAGCCAGTACAAAACGTAATTCTGACAGACAGAAACACCCCAATTTAAAAAGGTAATCATTTCAGTAAACATGGTCATTATGTACTGAAATAATAAGAAAAGGAGCTGTGATCCATGTGAGCTCCAATGTTAGCTAAACCAACAGAATATATTCTGCTCCAGAGTTGTCACTGGCACACAGTTGAGCCAGACCACATGATGGGAGAGGACAGTGTGTGTTTGTGTCCAAGTCCGTGTGTGTGTGGGGGAAAGCGGGTGGGAGTGAACGAAGGGGGAGGGGTATAGACATCCACTTCTCCTGACAAACAAATTACTTTAACATTTCATAGAGTCCCTAAAAGAATGAGATTAATAAGAATGTAAACATCTGCATGTATTTTAGGAATATTTGTGAGACAAAAATAATCATTTGTGCTTCATTTTATCCAATTAGTCACAGGTATGCATCTATTGATCCAACTCCAGGGAAATGTCAAGCAAAACAGGGCATTATTAAGGGTCACCATATAGTCAGCTGGTCCATCCTCTGAGTTCTGAATCTTGTGACATTTTTTTGTTATTTCTCCCCATGGAGATGAAGACCGTGACCCATTAGTGGTTTGGCATAGAAGGGCATAGTAAAGACAATGTGTTGTTGACAGTCAGGGAAAGTGGAAATCTTGGTTATTCCATGATGTTCTTGTTGACATCATAAGATAACCGTCTCTTCCCACAGGCCTGTGCATGCTGACTGGACGAGGGGAGGCCAAGAGAGGGACTGTAGTTGGCTGCTCTATGCCCAGTCATATTTTCCTGCAGACGTGAACAAATGATGACTCTTCTAAAAATTTACATGAACTGTAGTCGTGATCCCATTTGCTTGTTATCCGAGTGCCAGTGCAGATAACAGTCAAATGACCACATGACGAATGACCCATTTATACATTCAGTTTGCTCGAACATGCTGTAGCATTTGTCATGGTGATAGTATAGCTTTTTAAGTTAAGGCTGTAACATAAGATTAGGCTGTATCATTTCTGCCCCATAACAGGAAACAGAGCAGGCCTGTTATCACATTCAACCATGCATTACACTGACTACATGACACTCACCGTGTCATACTGGCCCAAATGTAGCGACTGTAGAAGCCGTCCACGGGAAACAGCATTTGCCCTCTTATATTTCAAGCCAAACATCTTCTTCAGGTCATGGAACCCATCAAGTAAGCTACAGCGACAAACAAAGATATGTAAATGAATGGAACAACTGAGCTCCACAGTTATGAATGACACCAAAGCCTAGTAAATCATTGTGAATCTATCATTCAACCAATACCGATTCAGTGCATGAAATATTGTCTGACATGCAGCTTATCTCTGATACAGCAGGGTCATTGTTGGGTGGCGGTGACATTTCATGCTATCTTGAAGGTCATCATTTCTTCCACTAGATGGCAATATTTATAACCACCATCTCAGAATGCTAATTCCAATTTCATGAATTGTAGAACTATAAAGATTCCAGATTATGCTTCCAACGGACTTAAACATGCAAGCTGAGAAGAAATACGAGTCGGATTTTCTGCTAATGCAGGATCAAACTTCCAAATCATTCCCCGAGCTGGATTTTAATAAAATATCATTGTGGTCTCTTGACCCACTTACCCATGATCCTCTGCAGAGCTTTCATGATCCAAGATGCCTCTGAGGAGCTGGCTGAGCATGGGAACAGCATCACGGTCATACAGGGGAGTAGACAGTGACGGGAAGGACTCCACAAACACATTGTTCTGACAGATGGAAAAAATGAAAGATGAAGAAAAAGATTGTATGTATCATTTACAGTCAGTCCCATGGACCATGTATTCCTGGAGATATAGGAAATAGGAATATGCAAGAAGTTGACTCCTGGACTTTGTAGTCACTTCTGAGGAAAGATTTGAAGGCCTACCACATTTCCCTTGGCAGAGAATCTTCCCCTCGTCTTCTCCACAGCATTTGTGGGCCACCACTGTCCTCTTGTGTCTTGTCCCTCTCCCTCTGAATCCTTTGGGAAGGCTGTCCAGGCATCCTCTGGTGGTTGGAATGAGCGGTCTGGCCAACATGAGGTCCAATGGGTCGACTCGTTGGTGATGGAATGGTTTTCAAGTGCTGCATGGGAACATTAAGAGGGCATCAGAAATGTATTGTTAGACACTAGCTAGTTTCTATTGATTCGATATGATCGGTATTCCATGCACTGAGTCGACCTTAAAGTGCAGGGACCTGGTGTATGCTCCAAATAGGCAGCTAGTTCACATACCGTCCTCATTCAAATGACCTGAATGGCCAACAAATAAAGTACTTTGTTTTGGTAGGTGACGTGTTTTTGAAACTTTGTGGAGTGTCATTAAACACCTGATTACACCTTGGTTAAAAGCCCATGCAAGTGCCACTGCTTTAACTGACATATGACAATCATGACAACAAAGCTTCTATATATATATATATATTTTTATTGCCATCAGACACGAATGATTAGGAGTTTTGTCTTTGAGGTTCCATGGGGATGGAAAGTTTGGATGGATGGGCTCTCTCCCTGCGTGGTCCAAATCGCGGAGGAGCCGCCTGCCTGGGTCTCTGTCTCTTTAAACATGGAGCCCCAGGTCCTGAGGCTAACACGGCTTACATCTCAAAGCCGACAGCACTAGCACTACATTCCCGGCAGCGCTTTCAATAATTAATACCTTCACATGAGCTTGGGAGAGGGCCCTCAAGAATCCAGGTCAGTCCTGACTAACTGATTAGTAACGGGAGCAACACGTCTACATGCCCTGGCTGCCGCATGGTACAAACCACAACAAAGAGAGTTACCACTACTGTTCACATTATGCAAATGTAACAGAGGCAGCAGTAATCTAACTGGAGCATGTGATAGTCACTAGAATTTTCTGTTGCATGTGTGTCGATGTCTTTAACATGGCTCAAAGCACATTTCTGAGGTGCGGTAAGCTAGGGACTTACCAACACTCTCACTTTTCCCAGAAGGCACTAGGGGTGATGCAGTGAAGCGGTCGTCCCAGGGCGGCTGCTCCTCTGCCTGCATGAAAAGCCCAAAGTCATCCTCCGCCCCCGGCCCCCCATCCAGGAACCCACCGTTGGAGGCCACCTTGCTCTCGTCCCGGCCCCTCTTCCACTCCTGCTCCCCTGGGCTCCGTAGCAGAGGCACCAGAGCCCAACCTCCAGCGTCTGTCTGCCCCCCATTTGGAGCAGGGAGGCCTGTTGTCATGGCTCCTGAGGAGGCCGGATTAGGCGGAGAGTGTGTTACAGAGGTAGCAGGGCCAGCAGCAGCAGAGGCTCGTAAAAGGGAATTAAACTGCCCAGCCCCTGCCTCCCTCCACCCTCCTACGGCCTCCTCAGTCAGGGTAGCTGATAAATCTGAAAAACACCTCTCTTCCGTGAGCACCGTAAACACCTCTCTACATGTGAGCTCGGACTCATGCTCCTCCGTTGCCCAGCGAGGCCCTCGCTCAGTTCTCTGGGATGTGAGGTCTCCCCCTACCAGCCTGGTCTCATTGTCTGTGCTCCTGACCTCAGGCAGTATCTCTCCATGCTCCCCACAGAGTTCCCTAATTTCTGATGCTGTTGACTGGATTCCCTCCTCTCCCTCACAGAGGCCATGCACAGATTTATGGAATACTTCTTTATCCACTGCCACAGGATATTTTTCTTCTGGCAGACATTTCACACAAAGCTTATTGTATTGACTATCTGATTTACTTTCCTGATTTATCTGACCATAGGCAGTCTCATCAGTAGCAGTTGAAATGCTGCCCCCTGCTGGTCTGGGTGGTTGAGTGGAGCAGTCTTTGAGGCAGCCTCTCTCAGAGCAGCAGTGTCTCTCTGAAGTTTGAACATCGATCCACCTCTTGGGCAGCTCCCCCTCAGCTATCCCCCCATTCCCCCCTAGACTCTCAGAATCACACTTTGTGGACTTGATATGATCCACAAACCCAATCACAGCACCCACCAAGCCATCAAAGTCTTCCACATGTCTCATGACACCACTGGCCACATCCTTGCCTCCAGTATGGATGTCTGTATCGCATAGTTTGTCCTGGAAGTGCTCCTTGTCGAGGGAGTTTTCAGGATGCAGCCCCTCCTGTGCGTGTGGGCTGTCTGGCTTTCCCTGGTCCCCGACGTCACTGCTGCAGTTTTCTGGGTCAGCGTTGTCTGGAGGCAGGGAGGAGTCACAGGGCTTTGACCGGGTGAGACCAGTCCTGTCCTGGACTTTCTCCTTAATCCCCTCCACACCGCCGCTCGACTGATCCTGCTCACATACAGAAGCAGTTTCCCTCTGACCCCCGCTGCTCTCCTGTCCTCCTCTCCGCCCGTGACACTGGGTGCAGGTCTTGGTCTGAGCGTGACTGCATTTGGGGCTTCTAGTACTCCCTCGGTCTTGTTTTCCACTCAGAGTGTCCTGGCCAGTTGTGGGAAACTCCCCTTTGTCCCTGCTTTCCTGGCTCCCTTCCAGGGTGCTCTCACCAGAGTCCTCCGTGCTCTGGAGTGCTCTCCCCTGGATGGGAACCACAGGCTTGCAGGACGTCCTCCACCTCCGGGCTGACCTAGATTTGACCTGGTACAACGCTGAGGCCCCTCCCATATCCCACACCCCCATTTTCCCAACTGTGGAAGAGTCCCTGACCCCTCCCACTTTATCCCTCAGCCAGCTGCCCACCAGCGTGGAGGGGGACTGAGGAGCTAGACCTTGAGTGCAGGGCCTTGGGCTGCCCGTGGAGTAGAGGCACCTTCCACCCTCCGTCTTGAGGAACAGACAGCTTGTCTGAGTCTGACCACCTCCCTCAGAGGCCTTCAATGTTGCCACAGTCACCAGTGCCCCCAGGCCTGTCTGTCTGGGGTTGGAGGCATAGTTGGAGTCCAGCGGTAGCCCCAGACCATAACCCAGCCTGCCCCACTGTCCCACTGGGTAGCCATCTGTAGGCCTGGGGCAAGTTTCTTGGGACCTGGGGGGAGGTGCTGCCCTCCCGCGGTTCTTGGAGCACGCAGCCCAGGCCCGAAGGCCCTTGACTAAGGGCATGTCCCCAAGCTCCAAGCGTCCTGTGAAGTGAAGATCGCTTCTTTGGCACTTCTGCAGCACCTCCCTGGGGGAGCAAGACATCTCCAGGCATGGGTAGTTGTTGTTATTGTTCTGCTGAATCATTTTTGCAGCCTTCAGATGATTAAGATATGTTTGATACTATTGGCTAATGTACAAATCTTCAAACTTCAATGTACCAAGGAGGCTTCAACGACTGAAGAATAGACACTCAAAGTAATGACACGCTGTGTATTTCGGGAGTAATATTCAGTGACAGTGCTGTCAACATTGTTCTCCATCCAGATACACAGCTTCAGAGTATTTCTGTCATGGGGTGTCAGGCATGTAAAGACAGTTCAGACTAAATAAAACAACCTAGGAGGAGAAACAAATATTTGATCAGAGATATATCATGGAAGACATTTATGCAATAACTAATTTCATTTTTTGGAAGGGACGTTACTGTACAAAGACTCTCAAAGTCAAATGAAGCTACAAATCAATATCTGCAAGAGCCCACAAGAAAGATTGAATGTAGCGATCCTCACACAATATTTACTACCTATTTTTGATTGGTGTTTTGGAGCACAATCAAATGCCGTATTTTATGATCTCAAGTTAAATTTTTTAAATATATATATATATATATATTAGAGAACCTCATTTTTAACCACAAAGAGCTTACATTTGTTAACATAGACGGTATAGTTATAGTGGACATTATCATGATATATTATGAAGTAGAGGTTCTTGACCAAACAAACCATGTTAAATTCATATATGCCGTGGTTGATAGGGCACAGTAGGCTATATAGGTGATGCATGTATGATTAGCCCAGAACCAGAGTTTTAATCGGCTACGGGCATTCAACATGTATCAATTGCTTTAAAGCCTACCCGTATTAATATTTAATAAGGACGGTGGCTATAGACAATACAAATCATCAGAGTTTCCAAAACAGTCGCAATATGTTTTTTATTTTAAACGGACGCTGTTAATATAGCCACCACAACTCAATATTATCGTCATCCTTGCTTGCTTATCTTACCTTATCATACCCAGATTCTCAGAGCGAGACGTTGCCAGACGTGTAATTGCCTTTGCGTGTTGTTTGCTAAACCTTAACCTTCATTTGATAGGTCTTGCAAAATAATTTCGTGCGTCTCCCACGAACACGACTCCCTGAACATCGGGCGACGAGGGTTTCTATAATCTACTATAATTTGTTTAGAGGTGGAAAAGGTCCACTCTGCCTGCATCGAAGTCAAAAAGGCTGTTTTAAAAATGAAATCAACATTTTCTGTGAGTCTCTTTGATCAGCTTATTCAAGCCAGCCAGCAGCTGCGTCCTTACCGCAGTAGCCTACAGTACGTGCGTCCAGCAACCAGAATGTCGACGGCAAGATACTTCCATCCATCCCACTCACACACGTAGCCTAAGCATCATCGCTGTAGCCCACTCTTGAGGTGTGCTGCGTTCATGTGCTAGTCGGAACTAATGTAGTATCATGTATACCTATAACCAGTTAGCAAACCGGAAACTCGGAAAAGTTCGACTAGCTAACTGATGGTAGTTAAACACGTGCTGCGTTTCAACCAGTTAGCAAGTCGGAAATGTCCGAGTTTCCTTGTACCGACTAGCACTTGAACGCGGCATAAAATCGAGTAGACACAATAGCGACAGGTGACGATGGTTACAATTACAGCTATTGCGTAGACAAGACTAGAATATGATTGTACATTAGCACATTGTACTGCATTAGGATGTATGCCTATGCACTAATGACTAATGTGCCATATGGGCTCCAGAGTGGTGCAGTGGTCTAAGGCACTGTATCTCAGTGCAAGAGGTGTCACTACAGTCCTTGGTTCACATCCGGCTGTGATTGGGAGTCACATAGGGCGGTGCAAAATTGTCATTGTAAATAAGAATTTGTTCTTAAATGACTTGTCCAATTAAAATAAAATGATGTTTTGGGATAAGTAGGCCACTGAGTGTACAAAACATTATGAACACCAGCTTATTCCATTAAATAGACAACCAGGTGAATCCAGGTCAAAGCTATAATCCCTTATTGATGTCACTTGTTAAATCCATTCTAATCAGTGTAGCTGAAGGGGAGGAGACCGGTTAAAGAAGGATTTTCAAGCCTTGAGACAATTGAGACATGGATTGTGTATGTGTGCCATTCAGAGGGTGAATGGGCAAGACAAAATATTGAATTGCCTTTGAACCGGTATGGGAGTAGGTGCCAGGATCACTGGTTTGTGGCAAAAACAACGCTGCTGAGTTTTTTATGCTCAACAGTTTCCCTTGTGTACCAAGAATTGTCCACCACCCAAAGGACATCCAGCCAACTTGCCACAACTGTGGGAAGCATTGGAGTCAACATGGGCCAGAATCCCTGTGGAACACTTTTGACACCTTAGAGTCCATTCCCTGACAAATTGAAGTTGATCTGAGGGCAAAAGTGGGGGTGCAACTCAATATTAGGAAGGTGTTCTTAATGTTTTATACACTCAGTGTAAGCAGATGAACACGACTCCCTGAGCAAAAGGTCGTGCATGTTGCCAGCAAAATATTGCATTTTAAATAAGATATCACTCAAGTTGTATGAGGCTATACTGTAAATCACAACATTTGTATCAACCTTAACTGATCAAATGAATTAATGTGGTAAAAATGATCAATTATATATTCGGGTTATACAGTACATGTACCTAGAAGTGAAGTGGTATGGTTGGGTCAACCTGAACCTTCACTAGGTTGGATAACAGTCTATGGGATTTTCTAATTTGGGCAAAAGACTTTCCTCTGTCCTCTCTCCCACGTCCTCTGTGCTACGTGACCCGGAAAGCGATAAGTGGTTGAGTGGTCGAGGAGTGTGTCAATCATAGAGATTGAAAGAGGCCTCATCATTGTAACCTTGCCATTATGGCGTTTGTGACATCTCCATTTTAAAGTAATCAATTTTCATCTTCACTATTGGCTGATCCCTCCTGATGACCCGGTCGGACATAACTCCAACGGGGTCACTAGGAGGGATCAGCCAATAAAGTTGGAAATCTCACCCAGTTGACTACATTAAAATGGTGGAAGCCCTCAATTGCATATGCCCATGCTAATTCAGTAACATTGGGAAGTATTCAGACCCCTTGACTTTTTCCACATTTTGTTAGGTTACAGTCTTATTCTTAAAATGTATTCAATTGTTTTTTCCCCTCATCAATCTACACACAATACCCCATAATGACAAAGCAAAAACAGGTTTTAATAAAGGTTTACAAATGTATAAAATAAAATAAACTACAAGATCACATTTACATAAGTATTCGGTCCCTCTACTCAGTACTTTGTTGAAGCACCTTTGGCAGCGATTACAGCCTTGAGTCTTCTTGGGTATGACTCTACAAGCTTGGCACACCTGTATTTGGGGAGTTTCTCCCATTCTTCATTGCAGATCCTCTCAAGCTCTGTCAGATTGGATGGGGAGCATTGCTGCACAGCTATTTTCAGGTCTCTCCAGAAATGTATAATAGGGTTTCCGGGCTCTGGCTGGGCCACTCAAGGACATTCAGAGACTTGATCCTGAAGCCACTCCTGCGTTGTCTCGGCTGTGTGCTTAGGGTTGTTGGAAGTTGAACCGTCACCTCAGTCTGAGGTCCTGAGCACTATGGAGCAGGTTTTTATTAAGGATCTCTCTGTACATTGCTCCATTCATCTTTCAATTCATCTTTGCCTCAATCATGACTAGTCTCCCAGTCCCTGCTGCTGAAAAACAACATCCCCACAGTATGATGCTGACACCACCATGCTTCACCTTAGGGATGGTGCCAGGTTTCCTCCAGACGTGATGCTTGGCATTCAGGCCAAAGAGTTCAATCTTGGTTTCATCAGACCAGAGAATCTTGTTTCTCATGGTCTGAGAGTCTTTAGGTGCCTTTTAGCAAAACTCCAAGTGGGCTGTCATGTGCCCTTTACTAAGGAGTGGCTTCTGTCTGGCCACTCTACCATAAAGGCCTAATTGGTAGAGTACTGCATAGATGGTTTTCCTTTTGGAAGGTTCTTCCATCTCCACAGAGGGACTCTAGAGCTCTGTCAGAGTGACCATTGGGTTCTTGGTCACCTCCCCCGATTGCTCAGTTTGGCAGGGCGGCCAGCTTTACGAAGAGTCTTGGTGGTTCTAAACTTCTTCCATTTAAGAATGATAGAGGCCACTCTGTTCTTGGGACCTTCAATGCTGCAGAAATGTTTGGTACCCTTTCCCAGATCTGTGCCTGGTCACAATCCTGTCTCTGAACTCTACGGACAATTCCTTCAACCTCGTGGCTTGGTTTTTGCTCTGACATGCGCTGTCAACTGTGGGACCTTATATAGACAGGTGTGTGACTTTCCAAATCATGTCCAATCAATTGAATATACCACAGGTGGACTCCAGTGAAGTTGTAGAACCGGCTCAATGATGATCAATGGAAACAGTATGCAGCTGAGCTCAATTTCGAGACTCATAGCAAAGGGTCTGAATAAACTAAGTAAATAAGGTATTTCTAGTTTTTGTTTTTAATATACTTGTACACATTCTAAAAACCTATTTTAGCTTTGTCATTATGGGGTACTGTGTGTAGATTACTGAGGAAATCGTTTTATTTAATACATTTTAGAATAAGGCTGTAACGTAACAAAATGTGGAAAAAGTCAAGGGGTTTGAATACTTTCCGAAGGCACCATACAGCCTTTGGGCCACCAGAGGCCTTTATAATTCTCTATGGTGTCAATTTGTTAGTAGGCAAGTGGAATTGTTCTCCCCTCATCAATAGCCACCTTTCATCAGGATACTCAGGTGTATCCTACCATGGAAGCATTTTGAAGTCTGCCACACCCCATTTGAATCAGCTTTTGTTTTGTTGAGAGGAGAAAAATATACACAAGTTCAAAAACAATATGCTACTTATTGTTTTATCTATAAAATGTATTGCACAACTAACTTAATTTGTTTTGATCACTTTGCACATTTATTTGGGGATCCAGACCTGTAAACGTAATTTGCCTAATGACACTCTTGTGGAGACAACCTGAACTCAGGGGTAAACATAACATCGTAAATGTAAATCCAGGACACTCAAAGAGTATGATATGTTACATTTCGTATGGTATGTATTCATTTGTAGATGTCCATCATCCATTCCGTATAATATGTTACGAATGACAATTTGTATAATACGTTACGAATTGCAATTTGTAAAATATGTTACCAATTGCAGTTCGTACGATATGTTATTAATTTGAAAAGTCAAAGTATGTCAAAGTATGTGGACACCTGCTCATTGAACATCTCATTCGAAAATCGTGGGGATTAATATGGAGTTGGTCTTCCGTTGAAGCAATAACAGCCTCCACTCTTCTGGGAAGGCTTTCCACTAGATGTTGGAACATTGCTGCGGAGACTTGCTTCCATTCAGTCACATGAGCATTACTGGGGTCGGGCAGTGACGTTGGGCGATTAGGCCTGGCTCGTAGTCGTCGTTCCAATTTATCACAAAGGTGTTCAATGAAGTTGAGATCAGGGCTTTGTGCAGGCCAGTCAAGTTCTTCCACACTGATCTCGACAAACCATTTCTGTATGGACCTCACTTTGTACACGGGGGCATTGTCGTGCTGAAACAGGAAAGGTCCTTCCCCAAACTGTTGCCACAAAGTTGGAACCACAGAATCATCTAGAATGTCATTGTATGCTGTAGCATCAAGATTCATACGTCGGACTGCCAGATGGTGAAGCGTGATTCATCACTCCAAAGAACACGTTTCCACTGCTCCAGAGTCCAATGGCGGCGAGCTTTACACCACTCCAGTCAACGCTTGGAATTGCTTATGGTTATCTTAGGCTTGTGTGTTGCTGCTCGGCCATGGAAACCCATTTCACAAAGCACCCAACGAACAGTTATTGCTCTGATGTTGCTTTCAGAGGCAGGTTGGAACTCGGTAGTGAGTTTTGCAACCGGGGACAGGCGATTTTTAGCACTCGGTGGTCCTGTTCTGTGACCTTGTGTGGCCTATCACTTTGCAGCGTATGCCAATGTTGCTCCTAGATATTTCAACTTCACAATAACAGCACTTACATTTGGAAAGTTGGCATCCTATGACTGTGCCACGTTGAAAGTCACTGAACTCTTCAGTATGGGTCATTCTCCTGCCAATGTTTCTATGGAGATTGCATGGTTGTGTTCCCTATTTTATACACCTGTCAGCATCGGGTGTGGCTGAAATAGCCAAATCAACTAATTTGAAGGGATGTCCACATACTTTTCGCCATGTAGTGTATCTTACAAATTACAATTTGTTGTGGCTAATGTAAGCTAAGTGGCTAGGGGTTAGCGGTTAAGGTTAGGGTTAAGGTTCTTCAAATAAGTTTAGACATGGACCTCATCAAGCTAGTGTTATCAGTGACAGCACCAGTGGAGACTAGGACTGGAGAAAGCACCATTCACCTTGACCCAGACGCAACTCCTGTGGAATACCCACCGGGAAAGATTCCCCTTGCTCTCCACACCCGTCTGAAGAAAGAGTTGGAGAGCATGGAGCATTCTGACATCATCACCAAGGTTACAGAACTGGCAGATTTGATGGTGGAGAAACCATGCACAGGCAAGCTCAGAGTATGTCTCCACACAGAGACTTTAACAAGGACATCAAACGCCCCCACTACCCCTTACCGACGCTACATGATATCACACACAAGCTAGCGGGAGCACACTACTTCAGTGTCATGGCTGCCAGATCAGGCTACTGGTCTGTCAAGCTCACAGAAGACTCATCCAAGCTCACAACGTTCAACACACCATTAAGCGAAAGATTGACGAAAACATATGAAGGCCTCGATGGAGTCGTGGCGATTGTTGATGAAATCCTCATCTATGGTCAAACCAAAGAGGGACATGACAGAAATCTCCACGCAATGCTGCAAAGGTCCCGCGAGGGGGGAGCATAGCTCAACCCTGTGAAGAGCAAAGTCGGCACCACCGAGGTCAGCTACTTCGGACATCATCTCACAGTGGATGGGATCAAACCAGATCCACAGAAGATCTCAGCCGTGAAGGAGATTGAGCTACCAAAGAACCGCGCCGTGCTGGAAACAGTGCTTGGCATGGTCAGCTACTTGCCCCTAGCCTCTCCGACGCCAACGCACAGCTCCGTCAGCTGCTGAAGCAGTCCAGTGAGTTACTCTGGGACAAGCAACATGACATTGATTTCCAGAAAGTGAAAGACTTGATCACAAGAGAACTAGGACCAATCCTTGCCTACTACAACCCCAACAAAGTGCTCGGACTCCAAGTGGACGCGTCAAAGTATGGACTAAGTGCATTTCTACTGCAAGAAGGAATGCCCAATGGCTATGCTTTGAAATCTCTCACAGACTGTGAAATCAACTACGCTCAAATGTAAAAGGAGCTGTACTCTATTCTGTTCGGATTTAAGTAGGCTTGGGCGATATCCAGATTGTCACACCTTCATACCGACTTTGTGCCATACCAAGAGATTCGGTAATACCGGCACTGAACACAAGGGGCGCCACTATCTAACCCCACCGAGTCTCTGTAATCCGAAGGTTAGCAATGCTAACAAGTTCATGCAAAATCCCATAGAGAATGCTAACGAGTGCATTGCAAACCTTTTATACAGTTGCTGAACCTTAAATATTTGCCAGACAGACAACCCAGCTCATAATGTTTTACCAGTAACTAAAGAATGCTACTCACAGTTTGCTGCACGCACAAACAAATATTAGACAGCAAGGCTCTTGGTCCTGGGGCAGCAGGTAACATAGTGGTTAGAGCGATGGGCCAGTACTGAAAGGTTGCTAGATCGAATCCCCGAGCTGACAAGGTAGAAATCTGTCATTCTGTCTCTGAACAAGGCAGTTAATCCACTATTCCTAGGCCGTCATTGTAAATAAGAATTTGTTCTTAACTGACTTGCCTAGTTAAATAAATAAATCTAGGAGGGGATTCTTTGCTATTACCCAGCAAAGCTTGATTTTGGAAGAAGCTAACCACTTAGCTAGATAGCTAACTAGCTACTAAATTAGCAAACCAAATGCCCAATTGCAGGGCATTTAGCACATTTAAATCAGTTAACTTAATAGTTATCAGTTACCTTGCAAACATTTAGTTGTGAATTCCATACAGTAACTAGATCACCTGGCATGTACTGCACAACAGTGAGTGACTCACAAGGCTCCAGTCGCTTGTTAACAAACACCACTTGACTGGGGACTACAGGAAAACTTCATAATGAAACATTGTGACAGGTGAAGAGATTTTCTTTATCTCCTAACGTATTGCAGAAGTTGACTGCAGATATTTACCTGACAGTTTTAAACGGTATTGACGGTTTTGAAAAAACATCCTGTGTCTATTTCCAAATACCCCGGTATACGGTATACCACCCAACCCTAGACGTAAGTGTTTCCATTAGTATGTCTATGGATGACAAGCCATTGTGGAATCCGACCACAAATCCGACCACAAACCCCAAACCCTCAATCACGAGGAAACTGCTAGCAGCATGTCCACCAAGGCTACATAGAATGATCCTTTAAGTATGACTTCATAATCATTCACAGTCCAAGCAAAGACATGCCTGTAGCATGCGTGTAGAAGTCTCTTACCTACAATGACAGCAGCCTCAGTGAAGGCGTGGACATGTAGATGCACACTATGTACAGGATCTTACCTGTTAGTGACACAAAACTGAGGCAGATCCGAGCAGAAACAGAAAGGGACATACAATTCACACAGCTGAGGAAAGCCATACAGGATAGATGGCCTGAGAGGAGAAAATTCCCTCAGAGCATCTTACAGTTCTGGAACCATTTTGATGAACTGTCAGATCAATGGAATTGTTTTCAAGGGAGAGAAAATCATCATTCCTGCCACTCTCAGAGAAGAGATGTTGGTAAAGATCCATGCTGGACACATGGGCATGGAAAAGTGCAAACAGATCACAGGATATTTTGTTTTTGCAAACATATAGAGGACATTGTTGGAAAATGCCCAACCTGTCTTCAATGACGTCCCTCAAACACCAAAGCACCCATGATACCTCACCGTATCCCAGACAGACCCTGGCAGGTCATGGCAACTGTCCTGTTTACCTGGAACAATGAGGACTTTGAACTCAACAATCTTCACAGCACCACATCCACAGCTGTGATCCACAAGCTGAAAGCAGCCTTTGCCAGGCATGGCATCGTAGAGACTTTAATATTTGACAATGACCCCTGTTACAAATTCACAGGAGTTTGAATCCTGAATTCCCATGCGTTTGAATTCCCATGCGTTTGAGAAGGATTCAAACTCCTGTGAATTTTTAACAGGGGTCATTGTCAAATATTAAAGTCTCTACGATGCGTCTCTACGTCTCAAAGCCTTGCTGAGAAATCGGATTAGATTGCTAAGTCACTCATGGACAAAGCAATAGCAGACAAGAGAGACCCCTACCTCAGTCTTCTTGAGTATCGCAACACTCCAGTTGACAAATTCAAGTCACCAGCCCAGCGTTGATGAGCAGCAGACTTTGCTCAATCCTTCCCAACACCAACCAGCAGCTACAGCCCGAGGTCGTCAGCACAGGAGGTTGATAACACCTTAATTGGGGAGGACGGGCTCATGGTAATGGCTGGAGCAGAACGAGTGGAATGATGTCAAATAAATCAAACATATGGTTTCCGTGTGTTTGATGCCGTTTCATTCATTCCGTTCCAGACATTATTATGAGCCGTCCTCCCTTCAGCAGCCTCCACTGGGCGTCAGCTACAGTACAAGGAAGTGCATGCAAAATGTGCACAGAGACCGCAACAGAAAAGGGGTACTATGACAGGTCAGCAAGACCACTGCCACCACTGCACGATGGAGAGTCAATCAGAATCCAGGAGCATGGCTACTGGAAACCAGCAGTCGTCATCCAACCTGCTGACACTGAACGGTCGGTTGTATCACGTCCGCACCGCAGAAGGAGATACGTTTTATAAAGATCCTGTCATCCTGCATTTATTATTTTTATACAAACTGTGCAAAACAAGACAGTTAGGGTTAGGTTTAGGGGAATGGTTAGGGGAAGGGTTCACTAACATACTAAGTAGTTGCAAAGTAGCTACAAAGTGGTAAGTAGTTGCAAAGTTGCTCAAATCCAAAAGTTGTTTTTCGGTTGCTAGACATTCATGTTACGCCCCGCCCCTCCCTCCCTCATTTTTGAGTTAAGTAACCTTCTGTATTATTTAACCATACCAAATGTAACATATCCTATTCATTTAAGTGTCCCGGATTTACGTTTACTATGTTACGTCTAGTCTATGAAACCAGGCTGGTGGAGAAGGACAATCTCATTTCAAGCAAGCACATTTCTATCCATGTTTACTCTCCTCGCTGACTCTCCTCAATTAAATTTGACGTTTTTCAAAAGGAGGCAAGAGAGGACTGAGGAGGTGAGCAAGTCTAATTGATAAAAGGCCCGTGACTATGGTGTGACAATGCGTTGAAGTACGTTCAAATTGTCTGCTGTATTTGACAGGAGAGGGCGCTGTTCGCCTAGAAAGACAATAAAATGGAAGACAATACAACTTTTTTAAAATTTTTCTTAGGAATATTAAGGTTTATTAATAATATGATCTCTTAACAACATTATTTATAATGCCACTTGATAACACTTTGCTTTGAAAACTGCATATTGTGAAACCATATGCACTGAAAACATGCTAATCACAAAGGTATTTGTAAAAATGTCTCTATACATATAAATACTGTGTTATCTGGTCATGTTCTCTCCTTGTCATGTACCATTCTATATGGTTATTTCTATATGGTTATTTGCTCCAACAGATGTTAAATCTGGTTAATGAAACCTTGTAAACTTGTTTGACAGAGGATTGCTGAGACTCGTCCAATGCAGTTTAGCACACACATTAAATTTCTACTTTCTAATTCACCAAAAAAGAAAAGGAACAATAAACTGTCTCAATGGAGACATTGAGACATTGTTTTGTCTGAGAGGTTTTGCATTCATTTTGAAATATTTCAATTAAAGAGAGTACATGTTCTGTTTCTTTAAACCATTAACCTTAATATCAGATGATAGTTTCCTATTATTTTATCTTGATTCTCATAGAGAGTGTTGAAATGTATTGCACTGTAGAAGCCTTTAATATTACATTTCAATGTATGGTATAATTACAAAAATCTTAATATATCAGAAAGAAAAAACAAGCTTAAGAAAGTAAATAATTAAACCACAAATCTCACACCATCCTCAAGCCTCAGATACATTAACACAAACCATTAATGTCCTTGTTACTATTCCTATCATCGGTAATATGAAAATAATGACATGTTTTTGTATTTACATACAAATTGCTTTTGATAAATTGGTTTGTGTTCTTTGTCAGTCTAATTCTACAATCATGCCCAGGTAAATGTCGGTAAATCAAATGGGAAGGCATTGAAAAAAAGACATTTCCTTTTGGAAATTAAAATGTGTGGTATTTTTGCCCCCCAAAAATATATGAACAACAATACATAATTAATTGATATTCAGATTTAAACCAGTAAAACCATCAAATATGATAAAGACTAAAATAGAAGGGAGAAAAACGTGGCGGAACAATCACAAAAACAGTCGTCACAACAGGGCAGAGGAAAAATATATTACTCTCACATCTCTTCGGACTTTAGTCATTACAATGGGATAGCGATGTGTGGGTTTGACCAGTTCTGGACTCTGTTACCGTATGTTTTGTTGTCTTTGTCACCACGGTTACTGTTCCCTTCTTTGTTGTAGTAACATTCTCCTCAGACACCTCGTGGGTGGAGAACCGCATGCTTGGCATCTGGAGCCGGAAGGTACCAGCAGTTTCATCTAAACCCTGGCACTGGAGCGAGGATCTGCTACCCTGGGGAGAACCTTCTGGTGTAATGTGGAGGATTCCTGTTGAGTGGGGTTTCAGGTTGAATTTGGGGGCCTTGAACCAGGTTGACTGCTCTCCTTCCTCCATCTCCGTTTTGCTGCTCTCAGCCACTGCCTGCCCCCTAGACTTCCCTGGTACAAAACCAATGGAGACCATGGGCGTTTGGGATTCTGAACTATCCCGATCTAGCATTTCTGTCCTGGCCGATGAGGACACCACATTGTCTTGAGTTTCCTCCTCTCCTTTTGCTGTCTTCTTCTTAAATCCCGGCTTGAGCTTCCCTAACTTAACTTTATCCTCCTTGGATTCATTCTGGAATGTTGGATCTTTCTCACCATTGAGGCTGGAACTAGATCCCTCACTTTTTAGGGTTACATCAAATGAACCTGTTTTGCCCGGAGAGAAGGTGACTTTGGGCATTTTTAGCTTTGCTCCCTTTGACTTGTCATCTCCATCCACATCTCCTTCAATGCTCAAAGCAGCACTGTTTTCCTTGGATCCTGACTTTCCAAACGATGGCTTCATTTTGATCTTTGGCATTTTGATTTTTGCCTCTCCAGACTCTACACTGGTGGACATAGTGGAGTGGTCTGTTTGGGGATTCACCAAAACAAATACAGCTTTTTTAACTTTGGGCATTTTAGGGCCTTCATACTCAACATCTGGGTCCTTCAAATGTACTCTGGCTCCAGGTGAAGAAATAGCAGGTAAAGCCACCCCGAACTTGGGTATTTTCATTTTTTGTCTCGTACTTGTATCTGCCCCATGGTCCCCAGTTTGAGATGCTCCAATATCAAAGTCTGTATCTGGTATTTTGGGGGATTTGATTCCAAGATTAGGTAATGTGAATCCATTCTCGGTGCTGGCATCTGTGCCAGTGGACTCGGCAGGGCCTTGTTTACTCTTCAGCCCCACAGGCATTTGAAACTTGATACCACCTTTGTCTTCTTGTTGTCCGCTGTTGATCTGTGCTCCTCCTTGGCCTGCTACTGAAGGACCTAAGATCTCCACATTAGGGAGTTTGAATTTTGGAAATTTGGCACTAATCTCTGGACCATGAGGTTCACCCTCTTGGCTGGCTCCTTTGGATACTGAGAAGCCCACATCTGGGAGGAAGATGTTTGGCAACACAGAACAACCTGCCTCCGCATCTGCCTCCACATCTGCCTCCACATCTGCACCTTTGCCAAGCTTTGTCCTCTTAATCATAAATCTACCACTGACCCCATCATTCTCTATCTCAGTCTTCTTTGTGGCTGCATCTAATGCTTGATCTCCAGTGTTCTTCATTTTTGGCATTCCAATTTTGAATTTGGTGCCTTTGACTTTTGGCCCCTTAAATTTGGTACCAGAAGTTTTAAGGTCTAAGTCAGGCAACTCTATTATTTTTCTGTCTTTCTCTCCCTCAACTTTGTGGAAGCCTATATCCAGCTCCAGATCTCCTTTTGGGCACTCTATGTCTATTGTTGGCATTTTGATTTTCATCTTATGGTCTCCCTTTGAATGGGAACCAGTTTTGTCTGAACTATTCTCATGAACCTCAGCTCCATGGCTGGGTTTTCCAACATTCATGTCCAAATCAAGGTCGGGAGTTGTAAACTTTGGTAAGCCAATCGAAGGCATTTGAATCTTTGCTGCTGCCTCAGCGTTGGGCTTTTTGATTTCAGCATCAATGTCAGCAGATTTTCCCTTTGGCAATGTAATATCTATATTTGGCAGTTTGATTTCTGGCATCTTATATCTTCCACCCTCACCTTCAATTTCCAATTCAGGTGCATTAACATCTACACGTTTTCCTTTTGGACGTGATATGTCTACCTTTGGCATTTTCACATGTGGCATCTCAAATTTTCCTCCTTCGACTTCTATTTCTGGTGCTCTAATTTCTCCAAACGTTCCTTTCGGAAGGGATATATCTACCTTTGGCATTTTGAATTTTCCTCCCTCTGCCTGAATTTCCATCTCTGGTGCTTTAATCTCTCCAGTTTTTCCTTTGGGAAGTGATATATCAATGTTTGGCATTTTCATATATGGTATCTTGAATTTTCCACCTCCTTCCATTTCCATTTCTGGTGCACTGATTTCTCCAGACTTTCCCTTCGTAAGTGATAAGTCTACCTTTGGCATTTTCATATGTGGCATCTTGAATTTTCCTCCATTTCCCTCAATTTCCAAATTAGGTTCATGAACAACACCAGTTTTTCCTTTTGGAAGTGATATACCAATATTTGGCATTTTAATATGTGGCATCGTGAATTTTCCTCCCTCTCCATGAATTTCCATGTCTGATCCTTCAATGTCTCCAGTTTTTCCTTTTGGAAGTGATATACCAATATTTGGTGTTGTCATATGTGGCATCTTGAATTTCCCACCCTCTCCTTCAATGTCCATCTCTGGTCCTTCAATTTCTCTACCTTGTCCTTTAGGAAGTGATATACCAATATTTGGCATTTTCATATGTGGCATCTTGAATTTTCCTCCATCTCCCTCAATTTCCAAATTAGGTTCATTAACATCACCAGTTTTTCCTTTTGGAAGTGATATATCAACATTTGGCATTTTCATATGTGGCATCTTGAATTTTCGTCCTTCCATTTCCATTTCTGGTGCACTGATGTCTCCAGACTTTCCCTTCAGAAGTGATAAGTCTACCTTTGGCATTTGAATTTGTGGCATCTTGAATTTTCCTCCCTCTCCACGAATTTCCATTTCTGGTCCTTCAATTTCTCCACCTTTTCCTTTGGGAAGTGATATATCAATGATTGGCATTTTCATATATGGTATCTTGAATTTTCCTCCTCCTTCCATTTCTATTTCTGGTGCACTAATTTCCCCAGATTTTCCTTTTGGAAGTGATATATCAACATTTGGCATTTTCATATGTGGCATCTTAAATCTTCCACTCCCTCCTTCAATTTCCATCCCTGGTCCTTCAATTTCTACACTTTTTCCTTTTGGAAGTGATATATCAACATTTGGCATTTTCATATGTGGCATCTTAAATCTTCCACCCCCTCCTTCAATTTCCATCCCTGGTCCTTCAATTTCTACACTTTTTACTTTTGGAAGTGATATATCAACATTTGGCATTTTCATATGTGACATCTTAAATTTTCCACCTCCTTCCATTTCCATTTCTGGTGCACTGATTTCTCCAGACTTTCCCTTCGTAAGTGATAAGTCTACCTTTGGCATTTTCATATGTGGCATCTTGAATTTTCCTCCATTTCCCTCAATTTCCAAATTAGGTTCATGAACAACACCAGTTTTTCCTTTTGGAAGTGATATACCAATATTTGGCATTTGAATATGTGGCATCGTGAATTTTCCTCCCTCTCCATGAATTTCCATGTCTGATCCTTCAATGTCTCCAGTTTTTCCTTTTGGAAGTGATATACCAATATTTGGTGTTGTCATATGTGGCATCTTGAATTTCCCACCCTCTCCTTCAATGTCCATCTCTGGTCCTTCAATTTCTACACTTTTTCCTCTGGGAAGTGATATATCAACATTTGGCATTTTTATATGTGGCATCTTGAATTTTCGTCCTTCCATTTCCATTTCTGGTGCACTGATGTCTCCAGACTTTCCCTTCAGAAGTGATAAGTCTACCTTTGGCATTTGAATTTGTGGCATCTTGAATTTTCTTCCCTCTCCATGAATTTCCATTTCTGGTCCTTCAATGTCTCCAGTTTTTCCTTTTGGAAGTGATATATCAATATTTGGCATTTTCATATGTGGCATCTTGAATTTTCTTCCTTCTCCCTCAATTTCCAAATTAGGTTCATTAACATCACCAGTTTTTCCTTTTGGAAGTGATATATCAACATTTGGCATTTTCATATGTGGCATCTTGAATTTTCCACCTCCTCCTCCAATTTCCATCCCTGGTCCTTCAATTTCTACACTTTTTCCTTTTGGAAGTGATATATCAACATTTGGCATTTTCATATGTGGCATCTTGAATTTTCTTCCTTCCATTTCCATTTCTGGTCCTTCAATGTCTCCAGTTTTTCCTTTTGGAAGTGATATATCAATATTTGGCATTTTCATCTTGAATGTTCCTCCTTCTCCTTCCATTTCAATTTCTGGTGCACTGATGTCTCCAGACTTGTCCTTTGGAATTGATAAGTCTACCTTTGGTATTTTCATATGTGGCATCTTGAATTTTCTTCCTTCTCCCTCAATTTCCAAATTAGGTTCATTAACATCACCAGTTTTTCCTTTGGGAAGTGATATATCAACATTTGGCATTTTCATATGTGGCATCTTGAATTTTCCACCTTCTCCTTCAATGTCCAATACAGGTGCATTAACATGTCCACTTTTTCCTTTTGGAAGTGATATGTCTACATTTGGCATTTTCATATGTGGTATCTTACATTTCCCATCCCCTCCTTCAATTTTCATTTGTGGTCCTTCAATGTCTCCAATTTTTCCTTTCGGAAGTGATATATCAATATTTGGCATTTTCATATATGGCATCTTGAATTTTCCACCTTCTCCTTCCATTTCTGGTGCACTGATGTCTCTATGGTTTCCCTTCGGAAGTGAGAAGTCTATCTTTGGCATTTTCATATGTGGCATTTTGACATTTCCGCCCCCTCCTTCAATTTCCATCTTTGGCCCTTCAATCCCTCCACTTTTTCCTTTGGGAAGTGATATATCAAAATTTGGCATTTCCATATGTGGCTTCTTGAATTTTCCACATTCTCCTTCAATTTCCACCGTGGATACATCAATTTCTCCATGTTTTACTTTTGGAAGTGATATGTCTACCTTTGGCATTTTAATGCCAGGCATCTTGAATTTTCCACCCCCTCCCTCAAGTTTCACTTTGGATGCATCAATGTCACCAGTTTTTCCTATAGGACGTGATACATCTATATCAGGCATTTTGATGTTTGCCATTTTAAATTTGCCTCCCTCCCCGTCAATGTTTGTTTCATGCTTGACTTTAGGCAGAGTTACATCTAGATCAATATGGGGGGCTGATACATCAATAGTTGGCTTTTTAGGGATTTTCAGGTTTCCTTCATAACCACTGATGTCAGCCTCAGATACATCTGGGATTAACATTTCTTGCTCAGATGTCTTGGCAGCTGGCAAGGATATCTCCACTGATGGCATTTTGACCTTTCCTTTAGCTTCTAGTTCAGCACTGGGCCCACTCCTGTCAAAGTCTGTCTCCTTTGAGCCAAACCCTGGCATGGAGAACTTGGGCATTTTGATTGTAACATCAGGTGCATGAAAGCCAGCTTTCCCTTCCATTCCACTATCCAATGAGGCATCTATCTCTCCCTCTGGTAGTTTACCTTTAGGAGATGACTTCTTAAACTTTGGGAATTTTAGTCTATATTTTCTATTTGTTTTGTCTGCTGGATTTTCTACACTGATCCCTGGCGTTGGAATGTCAACTTTCCCCTTTTCTGTCTTGATTTCCATATCAGGGCTGGGTATTGATACATCTTTCTTAGATATTCCAAAAGTTGGCATTTTCATTTTGGGCTTCCTTAGTTTACCTTTTATTTTTCCATCTCCGCCTATTTCCACTGATGCTGGTCTGCCCTCACCATCCACTCGTGGGGGGCTAATATCAATATCGTCCTCTGTGCCATATCCTTCTAGGTTTACATTTCCACTAGACTTTCTACCAAATTTAGGGAGAGAAAATCTTGGCATTTTGAGAGAGACATCTGGCATGTCAAAACTTGACCCAGAGGATGGCCTACCACCCTCTGCTTTTAGTAGCTCCATCTCTTCCCTATCATCTCCTTTAGCTTTTGACAGCCCAAAGTCTAAGTCAACCTTCGGTGCAGATATGTCTACCGTTGGCAGTTTAACAGTTGGTAACTTGACTCCACTCCTACCCTCTGCTTCAATTTTGGGCATTTCAAACTTCCCACCTTTGACTTCAAGGCCTTCTTTGACATCACCCTCTGGGTGCTTCATCTTTGGTAGTGACACATCAAACTTGGGCATTTGAAACTTTCCTCCTTTGCCAGAATGTCCTTCTATGTCAGTTTCTCCCTCTGTTTTTCCTTTTGGAAGTGAAATATCAATCTTTGGCATTTCAATCTTTCCCCCTTTGGCTTTTGGACCTTCTACTTTGACTTCACCTTCAGGCAACTTCATTTTTGGAAGGGAAATGTCAATTGAGGGCATGTGAAACTTCCCCCCTTTGCCACCATGCCCCTCAACCTCAATATCACTTTCTGTCTTCACCTTTGGAAGAGAAATGTCAATATTAGGCATATGTATTTTACTGCCTTTCACTTCTGGACCCTCTAATTTAATGTCACCATCTTTTGACTTCATTCTTGGTAAGGACATGTCGAATGTGGGCATGTGAAACTTTCCTTTTTCTCAGAATGTCCTTCAATGTCTATGTCCCCTTCTGTTTTTCCTTTTGGAAGTGAAATATCAATCTTTGGCATTTCAATCTTTCCCCCTTTGGCTTTTGGACCTTCTACTTTGACTTCACCTTCAGGCAACTTCATTTTTGGAAGGGAAATGTCAATTGAGGGCATGTGAAACTTCCCCCTTTGCCACCATGCCCTCAACCTGAATATCTCTTTCAGTTTTCCCTTTGGGAAGAGAAATGTCAATGTTAGGCATATGTATTTTACTGCCTTTGCCTTCCGGTCCTTCTAGTTTGATGTCCCCCTTTGGGAGCTTCATTTTTGGTAGCGATACATCAAACTTGGGCGTATGAAACTTTCCTCCTTTTCCAGAATGTCCTTCTATGTCAGTTTCTCCCTCTGCTTTTCCTTTTGGAAGTGAAATATCAATTGTTGGAATTTCAAACTTTCCACCTTTGGCTTCGGGGCCTTCTACTTTGACTTCACCCTCAGGTAACTTCATTTTTGGAAGAGAAATGTCAAGTGAGGGCATGTGAAACTTTCTCCCTTTACCACCATCCCCCTCAACCTCAATATCACTTTCTGCCTTCACCTTTGGAAGAGAAATGTCAATATTAGGCATATGTATTTTACTGCCTTTCACTTCTGGACCCTCTAATTTAATGTCACCATCTTTTGACTTCATTCTTGGTAAGGACATGTCGAATGTGGGCATGTGAAACTTTCCTTTTTTCTCAGAATGTCCTTCAATGTCTATGTCCCCTTCTGTTTTTCCTTTTGGAAGTGAAATATCAATCTTTGGCATTTCAAACTTTCCACCTTTCACCTCAGGGCCTTCTAGGCTGACTTCCGCTTCTGGTGTCTTCATTTTTGGAAGTGATATATCCAATGCTGGCATTTGGAACTTGCCTCCTATTCCAGAATGTCCTTCAGTGTCAATCTCACCCTTTCCCTTGGGAAGGGAAAAGTCCATTTTTGGCATTTGAAAGTTTTCTCCTTTGAGGTCTGGTCTTTCGAAACTGACATCTGGTTCTGGTGACTTTATTTTTGGAAGGGAAACGTTGAATGTTGGCATATGAAATCGTCCTCCTTTACCAGAATGTCCTTCTATGTCAGTTTCTCCCTCTGTTTTTCCTTTTGGAAGTGAAATATCAATCTTTGGCATTTCAATCTTTCCCCCTTTGGCTTTTGGACCTTCTACTTTGACTTCACCTTCAGGCAACTTCATTTTTGGAAGGGAAATGTCAATTGAGGGCATGTGAAACTTCCCCCCTTTGCCACCATGCCCCTCAACCTGAATATCTCTTTCAGTTTTCCCTTTGGGAAGAGAAATGTCAATGTTAGGCATATGTATTTTACTGCCTTTGCCTTCCGGTCCTTCTAGTTTGATGTCCCCCTTTGGGAGCTTCATTTTTGGTAGCGATACATCAAACTTGGGCGTATGAAACTTTCCTCCTTTTCCAGAATGTCCTTCTATGTCAGTTTCTCCCTCTGCTTTTCCTTTTGGAAGTGAAATATCAATTGTTGGAATTTCAAACTTTCCACCTTTGGCTTCGGGGCCTTCTACTTTGACTTCACCCTCAGGTAACTTCATTTTTGGAAGAGAAATGTCAAGTGAGGGCATGTGAAACTTTCTCCCTTTACCACCATCCCCCTCAACCTCAATATCACTTTCTGCCTTCACCTTTGGAAGAGAAATGTCAATATTAGGCATATGTATTTTACTGCCTTTCACTTCTGGACCCTCTAATTTAATGTCACCATCTTTTGACTTCATTCTTGGTAAGGACATGTCGAATGTGGGCATGTGAAACTTTCCTTTTTCTCAGAATGTCCTTCAATGTCTATTTCCCCTTCTGTTTTTCCTTTTGGAAGTGAAATATCAATCTTTGGCATTTCAAACTTTCCACCTTTCACCTCAGGGCCTTCTAGGCTGACTTCCGCTTCTGGTGTCTTCATTTTTGGAAGTGATATATCCAATGCTGGCATTTGGAACTTGCCTCCTATTCCAGAATGTCCTTCAGTGTCAATCTCACCCTTTCCCTTGGGAAGGGAAAAGTCCATTTTTGGCATTTGAAAGTTTTCTCCTTTGAGGTCTGGTCTTTCGAAACTGACATCTGGTTCTGGTGACTTTATTTTTGGAAGGGAAACGTTGAATGTTGGCATATGAAATCGTCCTCCTTTACCAGAATGTCCTTCAATGTCAATTTCCCCCTCCATTTTTCCTTTGGGTGGTAAAATATCAGTCGATGGCATTTCAATCTTTCCCCCTTTGGCTTTAGGGCCTTCTACTTTGACTTCACCTTCAGGCAACTTCATTTTTGGAAGGGAAATGTCAATTGAGGGCATGTGAAACTTCCCCCCTTTGCCACCATGCCCCTCAACCTCAATATCTCTTTCAGTTTTCCCTTCAGGAAGAGAAATATCAATGTTAGGCATATGTATTTTACTGCCTTTGCCTTCCGGTCCTTCTAGTTTGATGTCCCCCTCTGGGAACTTCATTTTTGGTAGCGATACATCAAACTTGGGCGTATGAAACTTTCCTCCTTTTCCAGAATGTCCTTCAGTTTCAATCTCACCCTTTCCCTTGGGAAGGGAATAGTCCATTGTGGGCATATGAAACTTCCCTCCTTTGACACTCGGTCCTTCTAAACTGACATATTCTTCTAGTGACTTCCTTTTTGGAAGGGAAACGTTGAATGTAGGCATATGAAATCGTCCTCCTTTTCCTGAATGTTCTTCAATGTCAATTTCTCCCTCCATCTTTCCTTTGGGAAGTGAAATATCAGTCGATGGCATTTCAATCTTTCCCCCTTTGGCTTTAGGGCCTTCTACTTTGACTTCACCTTCAGGCAACTTCATTTTTGGAAGGGAAATGTCAACCGAGGGCATGTGAAACTTGTCCCCTTTGATTGCATGTTCCTTAGCTTCTCCTTCCATTTTTCCTTTTGGAAGAGAAATGTTCATCGTTGGCATATTAATGTTCCCCCCTTTGACTTCAGGGCCTTCTAGGCTGACTTCACCATCTGGTGTCTTCATTTTTGGAAGTGATATATCAAATGCTGGCATTTGGAACTTGCCTCCTTTTCCAGAATGTTCTTCAGTGTCAATTTCTCCCTTTCCTTTTGGAAGGGAAAGGTCAATTGTTGGCATCTGAAACTTTCCTCCTTTGAGGTCTGGTCCTTCTAAAAGGATATCTGCTTCTGGTGACTTCATTTTTGGAAGGGAAATGTCAGAATCTCCTTCAACTTTGATGTCACCTTCCGCTTTTACTTTTGGTACTGAAATGTCAATTTTAGGCATGTGAAACTTCCCTCCTTTGACTTCAGGTCCCTCTGTGTTGACCTTACCCTCTGGTGACTTAAATTTCGGGAAAGAAATGCCAAATTTGGGCATCTTAAACTTTCCCCCTTTACTGACATGGCTTTCAACATTAACTTCTCCCGCCGTTTTGCCTTTTGGAATGGACACATCGATATTTGTTATCTCGACCTTTCCCCTTTTGATTTCAGGGCCTTTTACTTTCGCTTTACCCTCTGGGAACTTCACTGTCGGAGGAGAAATATCAAGCGAAGGCATGTGAAACTTTCCGCCTTTAGATGCTTCTCCTTCAACGCTGATGTCAACTTCTGTTTTTCCTGTTGGAAGTGAACAATCTATGGTGGGCATATGAAATGTGATGCCTTTCACATCAGATCCTTCTATTTTCATGTCACCCTCTGCTGACTTTATTTTTGGAAGTGAGACATCAAATGAGGACATTTGAATCTTCCCTATTTTTTCAGACTTTCCCTCAATGTCAATTTCGCTTTTTCCTTTGGGAAGTGAAATGTCTACTTGTGGCATGTGGAACTTTCCTCCTTTTACATCAGGCCCTTTTACATCAACTTCTGTTCCTGACGACCTCATTTTTGGAGGAGGAATGTCAATTGTGGGCGTTTTGAGCATTCCTTCTTTTCCTATATTTGAATCAATATTGACTTCACCCTCTGCTTTTCCTCTGGCAAGGGAAATATCAAGTGTGGGCATTTCTAACTTTCCCCCTTTCAATTCAGGTCCCTCTAAACTAGCATTGCCCAACATTTTAGAAAGAGAAACGTCACACGAGGGCATTTTGAACTTGCCCCCTTTTCCAGAATGTCCCTCAATGTTCATTTTCCCCTCTGTTTTTCCTTCGGGGAGAGATATGTCAGCATAGGGCATTTGAATTTTGCCACACTTCACTTCAGGTCTTTCTACATTAATTTCTCTGCCTGATGACTTAATTTTTGGTAGAGAATTGTCAAATGTGGGCATCTGAAATGTACCTCCTTTTCCTAAATATCCTTCAATGTCCACCTCACCTCCCGCTTTACCTTTCGGGCGTAAAAGGTCAACTTTTGGCATGTTGAACTCTCCTTTGACGCCAGGCCCCTCTATATTCATGTCCTCCTCTGAAGACTTGAATTTTGGAAGAGAAACATCAAAAGTTGGCATTTTGAACTTGCCTCCCTTTCCAATGTGTCCTTCCACATCAACATTTGCTTCTCCTGATGTCATCTTTGGCAGTGAAATGTCAACAGCTGGTAGGCTCATTTTCCCACCCTTTTCTGGACCTTCAATATCCATATCAGATGATCCAATCTTTGGTAGTGAGATGTCAGTTTTTGGCATGGATATATTTGGCCCTTTAAAAAAGGGTCCCTCTATCTCGTCTGGCACTCTACTCCGGGTGTCCAGCTGCAGATCGATGTTGGGTGCAGAGATGTCAATAGCTGGCATTTTAATGCCAGACAGGCCTGTTGACCCTTCAACTCCTTCAGCTAAACCTTTTGCTTTTATCTCACCATCAATTTCATCAGAGGGTCGAGCTGAGGGGAGTCCTAGTGAAAGCTCTACCTCTCGGTGCATAAACTTTGACCCCTCCTTGACTTTCACTTCTGGTTTCTGTAAGTTGACTTCCTTGTTTCCAGATGGCGAACTGAATTCCACTGAGGGTGGTGTGAATTTGACATCTGGAGGTTTCAGCTCCAGAGACCCTTCAGACAAGGCAGTGTCCGATGTTGTCTTTTTTGTTTTAGGGAAATGAATTCCGAACCTGTGGCCCTTTCCTTTGACTTTGACCTTAGCTCCAGGCACGTCTGGCAGGGAGACGTCAGCCTGTCCCTCTGGTTGCGTCATGTCAACTTCTCCTGTAGCCACCTCAGCACCCTTTGCGTTCATCCTGGGACACCTTATCATCCTCTTCTTCCTGCCAGTGGCGACCACTCCTCCATGCTGCTCAGTTCCCTCTGCCTTCCCATCCTTCCTCAGCTTGAACTTGGGGAAGGCAAACTCCACGTCGACGGGGTTGAGCTCCACTTTGGAAGGCGATCCCTCCATCTCCAACTCTGCTCCAGTGCTCCCTTTCTTGTTTTCCTTCAGCCTTTTCAATCCAAAACGTCCTCCCCTCTTTTTCTTTGCTTTGAAAGGTTTGATGCTCTTGACACTCTGCAACAGACATGCAAGTATGAGTTAGGTGGACATGAACCTGATGAATCTGGAATAACCAGTTCTATATCTCAATGCCAAATTGGCAATTACAAATACGATCATAGCCGTACCATTTTCTGCATCTTGGTTTTGGGTCCTTTCAGTTCCAAGCTGGTGGTGCCAGGGTGCATGGTGACATCAGCGCCGGCGATGGTCCTCTTCAGGAAAAAGGAGACTTTGTAAGGCTCTGCACACTGCAAGATCTTCAGGGCATCCTCATACTTCACATTGTCAAAGTAGACTCTTGCACTGAGCAACTGATCTCCTGCAAGGAAACCAATCATCAGCCAGACAAAAGTTAATGTGCACACAGCACAAATGAGATAAAGAGAACAGGGGGAAATATGGAAGTCTTACAGTTGTGGTTTGCTTTTGACAATGAAAGGAAGGGTGTGAAAGGGCATGGCATTTTGATGTTTACATTTTATACGCACAAGATAATGTACCGTTTGCACGTCAGAACAGGTGATTGATCAATGACTTTACTTGCAATAAATTACACACTACACTTAATGGAAGTTACACAGGGAAGGGATACAGATGGGGAGAAACAAGGTGATTTCCACATTGAATTTTTTTCAGTTATTTCTATGTATGGAATGAATTTATGTTTGAATAGTTTACTGTTTAACATTCTCATTTCTATTTCTATCTATTAAACTAGTCCATAACTAATTTACCTCAGCTGTGTCTCATGGCTTTATATTCATGCGACTCTAATCTCCCCGTCCAGTTACCTTGCTGGAGGCTAAGATGCTTTGCTGCAGTGGAGTCTTTAAGGACGTCCTTAATGAAGAGGCCTCGCTCCCCTCCACCTGTGACACTGTAGCCACTGGCTCCAGCCTCAGCCTCTGTCTCTACCACAACCTCTACCTCCTCAGATGCAGTCTCCTCCTGTAAAGACACACCAGAGGAGAGCGTTTCCTCACAAAGTCCATTGTCATGTTGTGTTGCTACCATGCTGTTTTCATGTGTTGCTGCCATGCTTTGTTGTCTCGGGTCTCTCTTTATGTAGTGTTGTGGTATCTCTCTTGTCGTGATGTGTGTTTTGTCCTATATTTTAATTTTATTTTTTTATTTTTAGTGCCAGTCCCCGTCCCCACGGGAGGCCTTTTGCCTCCCGGTTGGCCGTCATTGTAAATAAGAATGAGTTTTTAACTGACTTGCCTCGTTAAATAAAGGTTCAATTAAAATAAATAATAATAAATACAATGAAGGTCTCGTCTTCAGATGTGAACAGTAGAATGGCATGCGATTCTGAGTGTTTTCTAGGCCTGTGTAAATGTTCCTGTTTCATGAGTATTAGTGGTTTCTTGGCTCTTTACCACTGCGTGGGCCTCTGAGGAATCCATCTCTGCTTGGGCCAAACGAGACGACTCTTTCAGGTGACTTCTCTTCAGACTCAGCACCTGTTTCAGCTCTGCATGCAGTTTCTCTTTCTGAACCTAAAAAGAAGGATGCATTGTGTCTGTGTTGATGGCTCAGTTGATTGGACCATGATAGTAACAATAATAGTTACTTTATGGGTTCAAATCCTGCATGGGCCACACACAATATATGTTATTGTGTGTTAACTGTAAGATACAAGTATTTGGCAGGTAAATGACTTTGTAAGCATAGGGGATTGAAACCCAATGAGCTTGGTGTGTGTGTATATGTGTGTGCTTGCGCTAACTGAATTAGCCAATGAACGCTTTGGGATATGGAGAGAAAATATCTATTAGGGATTGACAGAATACCTTCATTATAGCCACACTCTTGAGACTAGAGACATTATTTCTCTCATCACATGGGCTTTGACATACTCCATAAGCTCTGTGTTAGCTGCAGCCCTGACCCCAACCTCACTGACTGAAGTACAATGACACAATCAAAACCTGCTGAGGTCATTCCATTCCCCCGGCCGCTTCTGTCAACATAAACAACCATTCATTTAGCCAAGCTCAGCAGAGATACCACATCTTCATACAGCATGTGGCAGGGCACAGTGGCAACAACAATTGACCTGTTGTGTTAGCACACCTCAAAAATATGCTGGGGGACTAGAGGATATGTCTGAAATGGTTCAAACATTTTTTTTATAGGATATACGAGTGACGTGAAAATATTATACACCAGTAAGTGCATGTCCATAAACACACAATATATTGTTTTGCTTTCCTTATTTGTATTTAGACCCCTCCCATGAACCTAATTCAGAGTATCAGCTCCTCCTCTCAGACGCTATAGGATCCCTACATGTAAGCTGAACAGGTCTAAGCACTCCTTCATTCCCATGTCTATCTTAAAATGAGCTGGGTTAGTACGCCACGGACAGAATGTGGGGGTAATGTGCAATATGTATTATGTACAGTGCCTTGCGACAACAATATGTACAGTGCCTTTTTTAACAAATCAAAAACTGAAAAATTGGGCGAAAGTATTCAGTGCCCTCTCTCCAGAAGTTGAACTTTGCGACCTTTTGCCACATTTCAGGCTTCAAACATAAAGATATAAAACTGTATTTTTTTAAACATCCCAAGTGAAGAATCAACAACAAGTGGGACACAATCATGAAGTGGAAACTGACATTTATTGGATATTTCAAACTTTTTTATCCAACAAATCAAAAACTGAAAAATTGGGCGTGCAAAATTAGTTCAAGGGGGCCTGCCTTCAGAATACTTTCTGCCTGAAGGCACTGTATGTGAAGTGTACAGCATGCATGACAGGGATAACATGCAATATGCATTATGCTGAGTGTGTAATGCACAGGGCTTGAGTGTGTTAGGATATCCAAACAGTCTCCACTTACCACTCTCTCCGGGCTCTCCTGGTCCTCTGGGGAGGCACTGTGGTGAGGGTTGGCGTGGGGGGAGGTGGGAGGCCTGTCCGAAGGGGGAGACCGCCTTTTGTCTTTTACCTGGCTCAGTAGAGGAGATACCAAGTTCAACAGGTCAGTAAACAGCACTGCAGTACACCACCTCAGGTATGGTAAATAGCGTGTCTGGAACAAGTGAAAGCCAGATAGTGGCTACTCACGGCTGGTTCTCTGGCCTGGGTAGATACATGACTTTCTTCCAATTCTCTGTCAGAGTCTGCAAACAGGAGGAGATTATGTCAATGTTGGCGTGTGACGCACTGACAAGAGGGCAGAGGTCAACAAGACTATATCACTTGACCCCACTGACACATTGGCATGATATAAGGTCATGGATACAGCACATGGACACACACATGCATATACTGTAAGATTATACCTTCTCTATTTTATATATATTTTTTCGCTTGATGCAGGTATTGCGGCATGCCCATGGATTTCCAACCATTTGGTTTAGTGACCGGCCTCTCAGACTGCGGTGCATTGCTATGGCACTCTTGGAATTATTTCCATGGTTTTGCATATCCCTGCACCAACCACCCTAGCCCCTCAATAGCCCTCTACTTATAGGCAGGAGGCACTTGACTTTTTTGCTGGTCCCCAGCAATGTCATGCGTGTCCTACCCTTTTGGTTTCATGCGATGGCTTTTTGATCAGTCTTGGCATGTGTGTTTATGTGTGTGTGTGTGTTTGTCAAGTGGGGGGATCCAGTACTCAGTATCAGCGTATTTCTCATGCCTCTATCGGGTGTCAGAGTGTCGGGTATCTCAGCCGTCACGAGAACAAATTACAGACATTCAGAGTGCTCCTGCCCAGGATGGCTAAACGTTGTGAAAGCAGGGACACCCGCCTTGGATAGTATGCTTCATGAGTACTGGACATTGCAATAATAAGGCTGTTACGCATCTGATCTATTATGATCTGTACAATGTTAATACCGGTATCAAGAAATAACTAAATGGCTCTAACTTCTCGACATAGCTAAATTAAACAAACTTTTTTGAGCTGATTTAAAAACATGAAATACTTTAGAGCTTGTATCCATAATATCCAGGTAAAGCAGAGTTCAAATTATACCATGACATTTGGGGAGGTCTCTATTTTTTTCATGTGACCTCCTACTGTATGCGTGCATGAGCTTGACATTTTTTGATGGGCCGAATCGTAAAGACGTCACTTAGCGGAAGAAATTGTATTACCTTTTAACGTGGCATGAACACGTGAACACAACCAGTCAGCATGTTTTCATCTGATTGTCAAACAAATCACTTCAAAAGTAGGCTACCTGCTCATGTTTGTCCACTCTAAAATTATTCCAGCATCCAAACAGTGCACTGTTCAAATGATACTTTTTAAAACCATGACACAGAGGTGGGGGGTGTTTGTTTCATTTGGAATAAGCTTTTACTTGAATATTTAACACTGTAGCAGTAGGCTACAAATGGCATTTTAAACAAATAGGCGAATGGTTAAATTGGAATTATTTAGAGACCCCCTGCCCCTCCCCCTTCCCCCACCATAATATGTGTATGAGTGAAAGAAGCAGCTGACCAAGAGTGCTCCCTGCTCTGCACAGTGAGTGCTCCACATAGGTCAGACCACTTTCTTTATATAGAGCCAGCTCTCTCTGACCCACATCTGCATGCTTACTACTGACTGATCTATACGGCTTGGATCCCTTCCATTCAGCTTAGAGGGAGCTGCAGACTACAGTCCAACACAGCAAAACAACCTAACCTCCAATCTGGCAACCCATCTGCTTCGTTTCGCATTTTGGGATTGACGTTCTGTGGTAAACGAAAAGGTTACGAATTAATGTTGGAGAAGGACATGGTACTGTCTGCGTGCGTCTGTTCTCGTGATATGTTCAGCTGGTCAGATTTGGTGTCCTCAATGTTCTCAATGTCTTTTTAAATGCATTGGTCCTATACATTGAGACATTGCACCTAATTCGTCAAAAAAGGTTCACGGGATTAGGTTTCCCTCTTTTAGATTTGATAATGAAGTAACAGACCTTGACTTGGTGGTCAGCTATTTGCTACTAGGATATGGGAAAGGACAGGACAGTTCACTACCATTCTCCCAGCATCAAACAGCCTGATCCCAGTCTCCGCAGGGTATCAGCCAGGACCCTAGTTAGAAACGGGATAAGAATGGGATCTTGTGACGTGTGGCTTTGTTTTTGGCGGATTGTGCAACAGCGACAACAATGCCAGAGTAACGATAGTGATATGAGCTATCTAATCTCCAATGAAGCAATATCTTATTCAATTATAATTGGAATATGTTTCTATTTGGCTACACTGTGGAGTGGTTATGAAGTCAGGTTCCTGCACAACGGAACACATAGACCTACCCTTTTCTATCATAGTGTTTGATACTGGAATTGTATTTCTGAACAAGAATATTGTTCAAGGCAAAGAACGACAAGCAAAGAGAACAAACAACCAGATCTAGAGAGGTCTCAGGGACATGCTTTCAGCAGTGGAGACCAGGCTGTTTCACTCACAGCGTGCCAACAAATACACAGTGTGGGTATAGTATGTAGTAGGAAATGGGCCTAATATATTCACCTTATGAATATTTAAATGTCCCCACATACAGTAAACATAGCTTTGATACAAAGCGCTGTGTGTCTTGTTTGCTCTGTATATATTTTGCAGCAGTTGAATCCTAGGGGCTTCCAGGTCAGTCACTTTAGACACTGATTTGGCTAGTCATATAGACACCATGTCCATATACTAATGGAATTCTGCAGAGGATCAACTGTGTTTGTTTTTCTCCATCATTTGGAAAGTTACAGTAATTGGGTTAGCAACTAGGCAACTAAAAGAGCGTCGTCTGAAGTTGCAAAAAAATCTATTTCCCTTGGACTGAGAACGTTGGAGAGTCATCTACTGTAACCATCACATTGACAGTCTACCAGAAGTTACCCCATACGTACAGCCATAGTATGTAGTATTAAGACACACACTTAGCAGCTACAGACCTGCTGTGTAGAGAAAGCTGACCTGATTGGTGCTAATTCGATGAGGGTCATGAGACCCAGGACGAAGAGAAAGGACCCTTTGTGTACAACGAACCTTTGTTAATCAATACTATTCCGGTAATAAGTTGACGTGCAAATATATCTACCAAATAGCATCAAGATTTACAGAGAAAAAGTGGTACGTTTGTGTACAACTCAGGGATAAAGTTAGTCTAAAGCTATTGGATTTGAAAAACAGTTTATTCAAACAGTTCAATGCCGAGGCACATTATGAATCATGAAGAGACCTCCTAAAACTGCTACATATAGATTTTAGTGTTACCAAATTCCCCCATCTGTTTTCGTCAGTTATTGATCTCTACTTTCCCATGAAGATGAACTACTTCTACTAGAGGGGACCTATGCCAGCTTGAGTTGTGGTGAAAAAATCCTAAATGTATTCCCCCAACTCTGTCCAAAACAGACCCACGTTAGACTCCACAATCTTCGCTGCTGGTTGTTGTCAATTCCCTATTTAACAGGCCAATGAAGGGAAAGCCCTACTCGGCATAGCTGGCATTCCCAGAAATGTCACAGACTTTAAACCATACAGATTATTTTTGGTTTAAAAAACCCCCACTCCAGACAACTTTTGAATGTCTAAAACTAAACTGAAAGTATGTAGAAATTATAATGGAACTATACGTTTTCAAATAACTGCGCTTTTTTTCTGGCCCGCAAATGGCTTTTGATGAACAAATCGGTCCAGAGAAAAATCTGCGCTGCCCTCTGCTGCATTTTGAAATGTGACCCTAGAGCCAAAACTACTGCCCACTCCTGCTTTAAACTGATCATTTGGACCCAACTGTGCTACTGTTATACCATAAGGTACACAGATATACCTCAGATACAATATCCTATTTAAAAACCGTACATTATGAAACAAGAGACATCTATAACTAATTGCGGTATATTCTATTCTTCACTAACAGTTGCCTTGGACTGTTAATAGGTCAGCATGTGGACAGAATCAGGTTTCAGTGTCTGTGTGACTTGTGAATAACTCAAATCAAATTTTATTGGTCACATACACATGGTTGCAGATGTTAATGCGAGTATAGCGAAATGCTTGTGCTTCTAGTTCTGACAGTGCAGTAATATCTAACAAGTAATCTAACAATTCCCCAACAACTAATTAATACACACAAACCTAAAGGGGTGAATGAGAATATGTACATACAAGTATGTGGATGAGCGATGGCCAAGCGGCATAGGCAAGGTGCAATAGATGGTATAAAATACAGTATATACATGTGATATGAGTAATGTAAGATATGTAAACATAATTAAAGTGGCATTATTTAAAGTGGCATTGTTTAAAGTGACTAGTGATCCATTTATTAAAGTGTCCAGTGATTGGGTCTCAATATAGGCAGCAGCCTCTCTGAGTTAGTGATGGCTGTTTAGCCGTCTGATGGCCTTGAGACAGCTGTTTTTCAATCTCTTGGTCCCAGCTTTGACATACCTGTACTGACCTCGCCTTCTGGATGATAGCGGTGTGAACAGGCCGTGGCTCAGGTGGTTGTTGTCCTTGATGATCTTTTTGGCCTTCTTGTGACATTGGGTGCTGTAGGTGTCGTGGAGGGCAGGTAGTTTGCCACAGTGATGCGTTGTGCAGACCACACCACCCTCTGGAGAGCCTTGTGGTTGAGGGTGGTGCAGTTGCCGTACCAGGCGGTGATACAGCCCGACAGGATGTTCTCGATTGTGCATCTGTAAAAGTTTGTGACAAGCCAAATTTCTTCAGCCTCCTGAGGTTGAAGAGGCACTGTTGCGCCTTCTTCACCACACTGTCTGTGAACACCAACAACAACGAGACAGCCAACAGGGAGGAGGTGAGGGTACTCGGAGTGTGGTGTCAGGAAAACAACCTTTCAGTCAACGTAAACAAAACAAAGGAGATGATCGTAGACTTCAGGAAACAGCAGAGGGAGCACTCCCCTATCCATATCGAAGAGACAGCAGTGGAGAAGGTGGAAAGTTTTAAGTTCCTGGGCGTACACATCACAGACAAACTGAAATGGTCCACCCAGGAACTTAACATTTTCCACCTTCTCCACACACCCTTGTGAGGCCCCAGTGTTGAGGGTCAGCGAAATGGAGATGTTGTTTCCTACCTTCATCACCTGGGGGTGTCCCATCAGAAAGTCCACAACCCAATTGCACAGGGTGAAGTTGAGACCCAGAGACTCCAGCTTTTTTTAACCTTTATTTAACTAGGCAAGTCAGTTAAGAACAAATTCTTAATTTCAATGACAGCCTAGGAACAGTGGGTTAACTGCCTTGTTCAGGGGCAGAACAACAGATTTTTACCTTGTCAGTTTGGGGATTCGATCTTGCAACCTTTCGTTACTAGTCCAACACTCTAAACACTAGGCTACCTGCCACCCCGAGGAGCTTGGAGTGTACTTTGGTGTTGAATGCTGAGCTGTAGTCAATGAACCGCATTCTTACATAGGTATTATTTTTGTCAAGATGAGATAGGGCAATGTGCAGTGTGATGGTGATTGCGTCATGTGTGGACCTGTTGATGCGGTATGCAAACTGAAATGGGTCTAGGGTGGCCAGTAAGGTGGCAGTGATATGATCCTTGACGAGCCTCTCAAAGCACTCAATGATGACAGAAGTGAGGACTACGGGGTGGTCATTTAGTTCAGTTATCTTTGCCTTCTTGGGTACAGGAACAATGGTAGCATCTTGAAGCATGTGGGGACAAAAGCCTGGGATAGGGAGCGATTGAATATGTCCGTAAACACACCAGCCAGTTGGTCTGCGCATGCTCTGAGGACGCGGCTAGGGATCCTGTCTGGGCCAGCAGTCTTGTGAGAGTTAACACGTTTAAATGTTTTACTCATGTCAGCCACGGAGAAGGAGAGGGGGAGGGTGCAGTCTTTGTTTGTGAGCCGCGATGGTGGCACTGTATTATCCTCAAAGCTGGCGAAGAAGGATTTTAGTTTGTCTGGAAGCGTGATGTCGGTGTCCGTGACGTGGCTGTTTTGGTTTTTGTAGTCCGTATCTGAGCCGTTGAATTGTGACTCCACCATGTCCCTGTACCAGTATTTTGCTTGTTTGATTGCCTTGTGGAGGGAATAACTACACTGTTCATATTCAGCCATAATTCCAGACCTCTTTCCATGGTTAAATGCGGTGGATCGCACTTTCAGTTTTGCGCGAATGCCGCCATCCAGCCACAGTTTCTGGTTAGGGTAGGTTTTAATCGTCACATTGGGTTCAACATCTCCAATGCACTTCTTTATAAACGCACTCACCGAGTCAGCGTATTGGTCAATGTTGTTCACTGAGGCTGACCAGAACATATTCCAGTCCGCGTGATCAAAACAATCTTGAAGGGTGGCTTCCGATTGGTCAGACCAGCGTTGAATGGTTCTCGTCACTGGAACATCCTGTTTGAGTTTCTGCTTATAATACGGTATGAGCAAGATGGCGTCGTGGTCGGATTTGCCGAAGGGAAGAGAGGAGAGAGCTTTGTATGCATCACGGAAGTTAGAGTAGCAGTGTTTGAGAGTATTAGCCCTGTGTGTCGTGCCATCAATGTGCTAATAGAATTTAGGTAGCCTTGTTCTGAAATTTGCTTTGTTAAAATCCCCAGCTACAATAAATGTAGCCTCTGGATATATAGTTTACAGTTTACATAGAGTCCAGTGAAGTTCCTTGAGGGCTGTCTTGGTGTTCGCTTGAGGGGGAATGTACACAGCTGTGACTATAACTGATGAGAATTCTCTTGGTAGGTCGGGTGAGCAGAAGGACCTGAGTTCCTGTATGTTGTTATGATTACACCATGAGTCGTTAATCATAAATCATCCACCCCCGCCCATCCTCTTCCCAGAGAGGTGTTTATCTCTGTCGGTGCGATGCATGGAGAAGCCGGGTGGCTGAATCGATTCCGACAACATATCCCGAGAGAGCCATGTTTCTGTGAAACAGAGAATGTTACAATCTCTGATGTTTCTCTGGAAGGGAACCCTTGCTCGAATTTCGTCTACCTTGTTGTCAAGAAAACTGGAGTAGTTGGCGAGTAGTATACTCGGGAGTGGTGAGTGATGTGCACATCTACGGAGCCTGACCAGGAGGCTGATCCGTCTGCCCCTTCTGCGGTGCCGATATTTTGGGTTGGCTACTGGGATTAGATCCATTGTCCTGGGTGGTGGTCCGAACAGAGGATCCGCTTCAGGAAAGTCGTACTCCTGGTCGTAATGTTGGGAAATTGACGTTGCTCTTATATCCAATAGCTCTTCCCGGCTGTATGTAATAAGACTTAAGATTTCCTGGGGTAACAATGTAATAAATAATACATTAAAAAAACAAAATACTGCATAGTTTCCTAAGAACTCGAAGCTGGTCTAAGCATGGAGTTAATCAGCCCCATGACTCAGGTGAGAGACATAGCATGGTAGTACCCAACCTGGATTCCTAAAGCATCACGTGCTCCCTGAACATGAATCAGACACTAGAGTCTTTGCAGAGTCTGTAGTCTCCTCAGAATTGTAAGGTGGAATCATGTAATGCACAACCTGAATACACAAAACTAAGATTGAACTGAATATGGGATTGAACTGAATATGGGATTATATGGGATTGTTTTAGCCAGTCACACTTATAAAGGCTCCTCATCCAGAATATGTCTTTGAAGAGAACTATGGGAACTGAAGATTAGAGATAGAGAGGGTCTTCTTGTCCTTTGAAAGCTCAGATGGAAAAATCACATCCTGAGGCGGACAGGAAATGCCTCTTTATAAACCGGAAACCGAAATATTTTGTGAGATAAATACTCAACAAGGAGGGCAAGACACAAACAACCCTCCTTCTCCCATAATAATGTCAAATATATCACTGTTGGGTGATGAATAAATGTATTTAAAGCACTGACATTAATCTTAAATTCAGTTTTTATCTGTGTATTTTGATGGCATTTTCCCTGTGTCTAACTGTGTTTCCTTCTGAGCTTCCCCAGCTTCCTCCAAATCGCCCAACCACCTCTTGACCCTGTTACTTCCTCGTCTACTACCGACCCGCACCACTGCTCAAGAAACCTGTCGCTAGGAAACTGTAATAATTTGTTTTCTTATTCACATGAATTCATACTAACTCTGTCACACTACCTTACAGCTCAAAGAGAATAGGATTCCTATGATATTATACCCTGGTATCCTACACTTTCCCAGTAAATAAAAACTCCCATAAACGCTCATATTTACATAAAAATCAGTCTTGTGATATACAGAGGGGCAAAAAAGTATTTAGTCAGCCACCAATTGTGCAAGTTCCCCCACTTAAAAAGATGAGAGAGGCCTGTAATTTTCATCATAGGTACACTTCAACTATGACAGACAAGATGAGAAAAAAAATCCAGAAAATCACATTGTAGGATTGTTTATGAATTTATTTGCAAATTATGGTGGAAAATAAGTATTCGGACCACCACCCATTTTTTTCTAATTTTGTCTGCCATAGTTGAAGTGTACCTATGATGAAAATTACAGGCCTCTCTCATCTTTTTAAGTGGGAGAACTTGCACAATTGGTGGCTGACTAAATACTTTTTTGCCCCACTGTATCTATAACCCTCTGGCTTGTCTGTAGGGGGTCAGATACAGTCTGCCTATTTCAGACTGGATTTGGGGAGGGTGAGCTGCATGCATTACACTCTGCTACGCAGTGGCATAAACATCTATCTATAGTTTATCAACAACATTCATAACAGGTCCCTGCAGTGATGATAACTCCAGAGCAGACTGTCCCCCCCCCCTCCCACCCCCGTGGATGGTGCTGGTGTCCCATTAACACGTTTGACCCCTCAGTCCTCAGAGGAATGGCAGGGGGATCACACACACAGACATTCAACACATGCCATCAAAGGGAGGAGAGGGCTATGGGAACACACACAGTTCAAAATCAGATAGGAGTTGTTACCGAACATTCTAACAAGCAGCCATGTAAGTTGTTACATTCATTGGCTGAGATAGATTCAAAAATAAGCATAACCTTAACGTTTTTAAGGTTTTTAAACCTTAAGATGCTTTTTAAATAGCTACACAAAAAGACTCCCAATGAACACATTAACATCTCTAAAATGACCAACACATTCACATTTTTCCTAGGCAAACGGTCGCTAGTGGCCTGAGAACCAGAGGGAGGAAGAATAACTTGAAAATAACTTTTAGATTATACTTTTACGTAATACTTATATGCCTGTTACTGTCATTCAAACCTAGCCTTAACTCTGGGTGGGTCTTGCCCTCCATACCGAGTTTACCATTCTACCCAACTTGCCATGGCATACCAAGCTATTGGGCTGGGGTGCAACACTCAGATCCTGTTGCCCGTGTGTAAAATGAAGATGGAGTGTTTGAAACAATCGCGTGCTGCTACTACCTCATCAATAATCTTTGCTAGCAGGAACAGCAGCAGACAGCAGCAATCCACAAGGACCATGTTGAGCATATTGTATGGTAACATAGCCCTATGCTATCAACAATACCAGTGGCGTTTGTCCTTCTATACGGCCTGTGTACTTATCCAACAAATAATAGCTACGTTATCAATACCTAGCAATGTGCAGTGTCTCCAGACGTCAGTCTATGCTGCACAACACAGTTAGACAAATGTTTTTAATAAAATAATGGGGGTGAAAGAACATTCTCAAACAACGATGCAGATAACTAGATTTACAGATATGACATGAACAAGACTGAAGTATATTATCACCAGTGGACTTGATTCCATTCTGCACTATGTACAAACAGTTGAACAGCCATAACACCGAGGTTAAAAAAGTCCTGCCACTCTCCTAACCTGAGATACATGCACCACCGCACCTACCCACCACAACAATCCCACTCTTCCACATGTACTGTCCACAAACTCTCAGATCTAAGAAGTCACAATGAGTCTGATCTAAGACATTTCCACTGTAGTGAGATGGAGACTAATCCTACCTGGTTGATACCGCTGTCACAGTGTGCTACCTCCCTGGGTGAGAGATTCACCTGGTAGAAGATCTGAAATCACACACTGCTCTCAGTCAAACTCTCACTCACTCACTCTCTCCTGATCACACTGTTACCAGCCAGCCTGTCCCTTCACTGAAACCTCAGTTGGGAAATCTGGACAAGCCCCATGGCATCTCTAGGTGGGACGTAACGAGAGTAATGATTGGACGAGGGCAAGGGGATGCCCCCATATTAGGAAGGTGAGGGGCAGGACTGTCAAGATAGGGGGGAGGAGGAAGGGGCCAAAAACTTTGACAGGATTCAGTCAGATTGTCATGAGCTTTCTTCTGCTGCATATTTGAGAAAAAGACTGGAGACCACTCTTCTTCAGCGACATGTAAACTACCTACCTGGCTGGCTGCTGGTGACATTGTTTAAATTCCCTGAGGAGTCAAACAAAGTGGAGAAATAACAAGAGGAATTATCTTCAGATCTGGGATAGCGGAGCTAATGTTGTGTGGCTATTTTTATCCCTCGAGATCAAAATAAGAACAGGCCTGGGGTCTTAATTTAGAGAAAGTGTGACTCTTCTGGGGAGAGCATCTGTTGTTGTGAGCTTAACACTGAGTGTACTGTGTGTATCGATGGCCTGTTATTAACGTCCCTGCTTGCAGAGCTGAGGTAGTTAAAGTGAGTGCTGTGGTGGTTCATAACCACCATGCCTGCATAGACATGGAGTAATACCATCCCCATTCTGCCAGCTGGACCCCCATGTGAGCCACACAGGTGGTCCCATCGAGCCCTGGCCAGGGACACAAGCCTGCCACTGAAGGCTGCCAGGGAGATCAAGCCGCTTGCATTGTGTTAACGCTGTCATTGTTGCATTCCGCCGCTGACACAAAACTAGGATTTAGACAGGGAGGCTCGGAGCATTGGGGGGTGAGGTGAGGTGGGCAGCTGGCTTGGCACGGGACAGAGTGTCCCAGTGGCCCAGCAATCCCCTCATGTCAGCGGTTCGCTGTGCCAGGGGCCAGAAAACTGGAGCAGGCTGGCTGCGGGGGGCTACAGGGGAAAACATCCCCAATGGGATCTGGGATGGGCTGTGCTCTGGGGACAGCTGCAGCCCATAGTATTGACTGTCTGCTGTTGTGACTCCAGAGGTTGGTCACATGTGGTCACATGATGGCTGTCTGGTCTTTGACAGTGTGTGTGTGTGTGTGTGTGTGTGTGTGTGTGTGTGTGTGTGTGTGTGTGTGTGTGTGTGTGTGTGTGTGTGTGTGTGTGTGTGTGTGTGTGTGTGTGTGTGTGTGTGTGTGTGTGTGTGTGTGTGTGTGTGTGTGTGTGTGTGTGTGTGTGTGTGTGTGTGTGTGTGTGTGTGTGTGTGCGTGGGCATGTGCGCGTGTAAGTTTGTGTGTGCGTACTGAAAAGAAACAGAGGCCGAGCAGAGAAAAGCCCAGCATCTGTAGATGATGGGATGAAAAGCATTTCTTCAAGTTAGCCAATATGACCGCACTTTGTGAGGGCAGAAACCCAGACCGTTTAAATGAAATGTAGAAACATGACAACCAGAAAACATAAATCTACTGAGCATCCCTTCCAACTGTGGATCCCTGTCTCAGGTCAGGACAACAACATCCAAGTGTTCAGGAAGACACAAAGAGGAAACAGTAGATAAGCCAGCACAGACGTCATATAATACCAGGAATGTCTGCCAGAAAAGGTTACACTAACTTAACACAACTGTCAGCTAAACAATGCTCATATCCTCTTCTCATTTTGCCTTGAGCTGGCCCTCCGTCTAGGTGTATTTATAGTCAAGGGACTTGGTCGGGAACCCCTCTTTAACATAAATAACAAGAGCGAGAGATGGAATTTGTCTGTGACATGTTTCAGCAGGGAGGTCAACTGGAGTGGGAGGGGTTGCTAGTGCTACCATGTAGCATGGCATCGAAGCAAGTCTACGGTTTAAACTAAGAACTGATTTGAGCTGAATCTCTTCCGAAAAAACTGTTCCTGTGAAATAAAAGACACTTTGGAACACACATTTCCCCCAATAAAATTGGATTGGATTTGCCAATAGATCTGATTCAAGACAGAAAAAGTCAATGATGTTGTTACTCATCAATATTGTGTCTCCAGAATCTATTGAATGCAGCTCGACAAAGCAATGTCTATCACTAGGAACCACAATAAGGCTAATGAACAGCAGATCCCCCATCACTCGTCCCCCATCCCTACTGACCTGCATTGGAAGAGGGTGTCCAGGTGACTCTGAATATCCCACGCAGACACTCACACATGGTCCAAAGAGACGCAAAACCACAGAGCACATGCACACAAACACACTTTGACACACTGAAAAAAAGGGGAAAAAAGAGAGATGGGTGCAACTGGATGGACAGATAATTATCTGAAGGTTAGCACTCTTGTCTGTCAGTAGGCTGGTGGAAGACCTAGCTGTTTCTGGGCTAGCGTGTAGAAAGAGGGTCCCAGGCTGGGAAAGAGAGAGAGAGAGAGAGAGAGAGAGAGAGAGAGAGAGAGAGAGGAGGGAGGGAGGGAGGGAGGGAGGGAGGGAGGGAGGGAGGGAGGGAGGGAGGGAGGGAGGGAGGGAGGGAGGGAGGGAGGGAGGGAGGGAGGCCGACAGGACCGAGACGGAACAGAATGGGACCGCATTAGCTCAAGTTGACAGTCAGCAGTTTGCGTGTCCCCCTGGTAAAGCCCTGCTCTTTTGTTCGGTGGCGGGACGGCTTTAGCCGGCCCAACACGGCCTTGTGAGCAGGCTTAGTGTTAACTGGTCAATGGACACCGTGTCAGACAGACCTCAAAACAAGCCACAATATAATCAAAAGAAAAACACATTCCCCCTGCCTGGCCTGTGGTAAACAGGCCAACGGGTATCGTAGTAAGATGATCGTACTGTACAGTCAGTCACACACTACTACCACTACTAACAGAGCTTTGAGGCTGAGGGACAACTTGAGAACTTGGGGAAAGAGCTCAACAATCTTTTTCATGCTTGATTCCAAACAGTGTAATAACTTCAGTGGAAGCGAGAGTACTTATCAATGCAATGAAGTACTACCCGAGCACATTGTTGATCATGTAAGTCATCTGAAGCATACCCACTGGGCACAGACGTCAGTTCAACTTCTTTTTTAAAATGTATATTTGGTTGAGTTGTCAACTTATTCCATGTAAAAATTAACAAAAAAAATGCACAATGTCATTGAATTTAGGTTAAAAGCTTGGTGAAAAGAAGACTCAACTCCCTTAGGTTGATGACTTTTTTCAAATCTAATCCATTTTCCCACATTGATTCTATGTCATCACAACATTCACCGTTTGAGTTATTCTACTTTGGTGTAGACCAAGGATCATCAACTAGATTCACCCGTGGGCAGATTTCTACATGAGCGGATGGTCAGGGGGCCTGAAAATAATCACAAACAAATTTGTAGACTGCAAATTGACCGCAAGAAGTCCAAACAGATATAATATTTGACTAAAACATAATAATTTCAAACCTTGCTTACTTTTGTATATGGTCACAAATATCTCTCTATTTTGCGTGGGAATACTTTGGAACAGATTTCCAAAACTAAAATCACTTCGAGCTGATTTGCTGGCGCTTTTTGCTGGCGATATAGTATCGTTCAAAAGTTTGGGGCCACTTCGAAATTGTCACGCCCTGACCTTAGAGATCCTTTTCATGTCTCTATTTTGGTTTGGTCAGGGTGTGAGTTGGGGTGGGCATTCTATGTTTTGTGTTCTATGTTTTCTATTTCTGTTCACCTACTCTGCATCTCACAAAGACACAGCAGTTGGAACAAACATCTCAAATTTGGACTCATCAGACCAAAGGACAGATATTTCCACCGGTCTAATGTCCATTGCTCGTGTTTCTTGGCCCAAGCAAGTCTATTCTTCTTATTGGTGTCCTTTAGTAGTGGTTTCTTTACAGCAATTTGACCATGAAGGCCTGATAAACATAGTCTCCTCTGAACAGTTGATGTGGAAATTTGTCTATTACTTGAACTCTGTGAAGCATTTATTTGGGCTGCAATTTCTGAGGCTGGTAAACTAATGAACTTATCCTCTGCAGCAGAGGTAAATCTGGGTCTTCCTTTCCTGTGGCGGTCCTCATGAGAGCCAATTTCGTCATAGCGCTTGATGGTTTTTGCGACTGCACATGAAGAAACTTTCAAAGTTCTTGAAAAAAGTTAGGCATTGACTGACCTTCATTACAGTAATGACGGACTGTCGTTTGTCTTTGCTTATTTGAGCTGTTCTTGCCATAATATGGACTAGGGCTCTCTTCTGTATACCACCCCTTCCTTGTCACAACACAACGGATTGGCTCAAATGCATTAAGAAGGAACTTTTAACAAGGCACACCTGTTAATTGAAATGCATTCCAGGTGACTACCTCATGAAGCTAGTTGAGAGAATGCCAAGAGTCTGCAAAGCTGTCATCAAGGCAAAGGATGGCTACTTTGAAGAATCTCAAATATAAAATATGTTTAGATTTTTTTTACACTTCTTTGGTTACCACATGATTCCATATTTGTTATTTCATAGTTTTGATGTCTTCACTATTATTCTACAATGTAGGAAGTAGTCAACATAACAAAAAACACTGGAATGAGTAGGTGTTTCCAAACTTTTGACTGGTACTGTAAGTACTCAGACCCTTTACTCAGTACCTTGTTGAAGCACCTGTGGCAGCGATTAAAGTCTCAAGTCTTCTTGGGTATGACGCTACAAGCTTGGCGCACCTGTATTTGGGGAGTTTCTCACATTCTTCTCTGCAGATCCTCTCAAGTTCTGTCATGTTGGATGGGGAGAGTTGCTGCACAGCTATTTTCAGGTCTCTCCAGAGATGTTCGATCGGTTTCAAGTCTGGGCTCTGTCTGAGCCACTCAAGGACATTCAGAGACATGTTCCAAAGCCACTCTTGTGTTGTTTTGGCTGTGTGCTTAGCGTCGTTGTCCGGGTTGGAAGTTGTTTTCTTCTTCTCTGAAGTAGGTTTTCATCAACAATCTATCTGTACTTTGTTCAGTTCATCTTTCCCTCGATCCTGACTGGTCTCCCAGTCCCTGACGCTGAAAAACATTCCCACAGCATGATGCTGCCACCACCATGCTTCATCGTAGGAATTAATCAATTCAGGTAGCGTTCTCCTGGCATCCGCCAAACCCAGATTCACCAGATGGTGAAGCATGATTCATCACTTCATAGAACGCATTTCCACTGCTCCAGAGTCCAATGATCTTAGGCTTGTGTGTGGCTGCTTGGCCATGTCATGAAGCTCTCGACGAACAGTTCTTGTGCTGACAAGAAGCAGTTTGGAACTCGGTAGTGAGTGTTGAGCTTGTGTGGCCTACCACTTAGCCTACCACTTCACGGCTGAGCCGTTGTTGCTCCTAGATGTTTTCACTTCACATTATACTTACAGTTGACCGGGGCAGCTCTAGCAGGGAAGAAATTTGACAAACTGACTTTTGGAAAGGTGGCATCTTATGGCGCTGCCACGTTGAAAGTCCCTGAGCTCTTCAGTACTGGGAATTACACTGCCAATATTTCTCTATGGAAATTGCATGGCTGTGTGCTCGATTTTATACACCTGTCAGAAACGAGTGTGGCTGAAATAGCTGAATCCACTAATTGTGTATATTACCATTTGTAAAAAACATTCCAATATTCTGTAATAACATTTATTTTACACCCTAAAATGAATCCATTTGAAGTAATACAAGGCTATTGCAGATTGCTTTTAAATCCACACTTGATCAGCTCTGAAACGTTCAGCTGGTGGTATCAAAATTCGAAGTGAGTTAGAGTCCATTCCACCGCTTACCTGATTTGCTGTCATGAGACTATCCCCTTAATGTGATCAAATCTGAGTGTTGCCGCTGACCATTCATAACTGCCAACAGACAATCCAATAACACTTGAAGTGGTGAAAAGGAAGTATCCTAATTGGATGATATCATTCAAAAGCACGAGGAGAAAAGGAACAGAAGTTCAGGGTCAAAACAGTACTTTATTTCCCACATCAGTGTATTATAAACCTGGCAGCAAATCCAAGGGTCATACATAGTTCTGATAGCACTCACCTCGGAACTAGAAGCACAAGCATTTCGCTACACTTGCATTAACATCTGCTAACCATGTGTATGTGACAAATAAAATTTGATTTGATTTGATTTTGGCACTTCCATAATCATGACTAATATTGTACGTGCCAGAACGGATCAAAAACAATCTGTTTATGACAACTAATGTAAACATTTTCACTGCTATGAACTGGATTCATTGTTAATAGTGTTTTGACTTTTAATAGCTGAGCTACTCATCTCAATGATGGATTGAGCTGGTCATCGTGTTAGAAAGGATTGGACCAGGGCTTTGGTATCGGGTCCTCTGCAGTGCCATGCCATCTCTCGCTTTGATGGTGTTTCCATCTGCCATCACTTGCTTGCAGATCCTCCAGCCACTGGTCCTACAGTTATGAGATAACCGGCATTGGATAGTCACAAAGCAGAATACACAACTAAGGAAAACGTGAAAATGGGCAGGGAACATCAGCAAGCAGCAAACCATGACCATACAGTAGTTCATCAAATAATGAAAGAAACCATTGTGGCTACAACCCAAATCAATTGGGGCCAAATGTAGCCACCATGTCTAAGGTTGTGGATTGGAAATTGTGTAACTGGAACTAAGTGACATAACTGGAAGAGAGATGCGGTTCCTGGCCTGTGGGTTGGGATAGAGGGAAGCCAAATTGCGGTGGAAGAGGAACCCACCTTCAAGCCATCTGCTGCCCACGGAAGAGCCAGACACCACCGATGGAGTCATCACAGACTGCGGCACTAGCACGGCAAAGGCATGCCCCTCGTCTGCATCTGGTCCAGCCTAAAGAATCTGGATAGGGAGAGGATCGGAGCGGATCAGAGGGGTAGAAAATGAGAGCTAAAATATTAGAGACAGAGATGGGGTGAAAAACTACAGTCCAGTAACTCCTCAGTACACTTTCCAGAGAGAGGGACACGCAATCATTCATTGATGTCAAGAGGAGAGATCAGGCTTGGTTTCTTAATGCTATGTTACTGTATATGGCTAGATATAAATTAAGATAGAGATCTCATTCCAGGCCATTTGGAAAGAGCACGCCCCAAACCCACCCCTTGCCTATACTCCCCTGGGTAAATAGAACCACCCAGATGGGTGGACACCCTGGGTTGTGAGGGAGTTCCAAAAGGCCCTGGGTCCGGCATGGGGAGAGCCAGGCAGGGAGGAGGGTGACGCCCATGAGTACTGTACACACCCTTGTCACCACACCTGCCCACTGGCACGACAGGATTATAATTAAAGTGCATTTGTTCTTTTGGTAGGAACATTTCTGTCAAAAGAAAACACATATAGGCTACTGTTCCTACACACAAACCAAGATCCTTCCTCCTTACTGGTATGTAAAGGCCACCTTTGTGGTCTTTCTTTTCCATTAAGGAGTCCAGTAACACCAGCACCTGTGTGGGAAAAGCCATATGACATCTATATCATCCAGACCAGTGGTTAGGTATTCAGCCCTACAGAATCAATATCACATTGGATGGGAAAGTTGGAGAGTGCAGAGTTGTCTCCCTCTAAGGGACAGGGAGCAGGCAAGTAGGGGGTAGGCTGAGTGATTAGGGGTGAGGAGGGTGGGCTGGCTGGGGGCGTGTCCAGGGTGGTGCTCGGAGCAGCAGCTCCTCTGTCAACACAGGACATTCAGAGAGAGGCATCCTGTCCTGATAGAGGACAGCGCCACCAAACGCCCACCATGGCTGTAGACAGTAGGCAAGTACCTCTCCACTCTCCCTCCTCTTCCCCACTGGGTGGAGGCACTGGCACAGGGAAACCAAAATAAACTCTGGGCTATGCTTTGCATACTTCTGCACCTGACTACATGGCATTACAGAAATTGTTCTGCGATCTGATCGTGATAGAGAGTGACACACACGTGTGTTCACGACAAAGTCCAGTGCATACCGTACCTTATCATGGGCATAGTCCAGTGCATACCTTATTCTGACTGATAGGGCTCTGAGATTAGTATCCTAGAGCGATTGATGAGAATGTGAAGCAACACTGCACGCCATGTGACATCACTGCGGCTATGGAAACTGCCTTAATGCTGCCCACCAGTGCTTAAACGCTGCTACTGCAATACACTCTACTAATAGGACTAAAACTAATGTTTAACATTCAAATGTATCTCAATCTCTAAATACTGAATGGCCAATTAGGTAATTGATCAAACTAGCAAAGGAAAAAACATACAGATTTTCTTTCTGGGGGTCTAAAATGGCCGGCACACAATAGCTGCCCATAATTTGCAATCGCAATGCTCTACTCTTGGCACTGGGAGCAGTCATCCAAGGCAGTAAACTGAATGATGAAATGGTTCAAATGAACCTAAATAAACTTGAAAAGAAAGTATGACTTCTTGTGAAAGTGATAAACGCAGAGAGAGAAAAAGACAACCTCATAGCTTTAATTCTGGGAGTATTTAGTATGTATTAAGAACCCCATTAGCTGCTCCACTGCGAGATATGAGGACTAATCGTGGTGTTAAAACTGGACCTGCAAGGAAATCATTTCCATAGATTAAAAGGGATTAGCCATGATTGATCAGCATTTTTTATAAAATAAGAAGTGACACGAACGGTGAGTTTACACCAGGAGGAGGCATCGCGCGGTGAAACATCGGAAGCCATTCACTTTCAATGGAAGGAAAGCAAGAGAAGCCGAGTGGGCGGGGGACCATTGAGCGATGAGAGCATTGGGCGATGGAGCTGAACTGGGCGGGACTAAAATTGGGGAAAGCTGAACAATATTAAAACCTTGTGCTCTGTTATTCAGGAACGTGTCAAGACCTGACCCTCAGAGCCTACCTTCTATTGACCCTGTTGACTCAGGGAAAGATTAGTAGGAAAGATTTGTTTATCTTTTGGTCCATTCAACAACAGAGCGATACGAACCTTGTTTCAGCAGGATGTTGTATCTATACCTTATGTTATGCCTTATTGGAATGGATTTATTGATAATATCTGTTGGAAAAAAGTTTGGATGTTGCCACACACATACCTACGTGTTAATGTAACAGTAGCATCGTTACCCATCGCTCCACAAAAGCCGCGGCCCATCTTAACAAAAATATTTCCTTGTTAACAAAATCTACCCTACCCTTAAGAAAAACATTGGTACATGGCAACAAAGCTATTAAGTACTGATAACACTACCTAGATTTGAATTTAATTCAACAACCACCAAGCTATTGCAAAATGTTGTTAAATTACTAGTACTTCACTATTCCCCAACACTGGTTCTGCGCATGTTTAGTCCACCAATGTTAGGCTACCCCAAAGTCACCTTGGCAGGTCATTGATGAGTCTACAATGAAGTCAAAGCAAACCACATCCATCCTATAATTTGCCTATGACTATGTCTTAGACTCAGTCCTGTAGTAGCCTATATGTTTCAATCGAAAATTATTTTATAAATTAAAATTAGTGTCACATCTCGAATTATTTAATACATTCATATGAAAGTGTGTGTGTGTGATCAAAAAGGTTAGTGAAAAACTTAGGCTACCAAATCACCAATAAAATAAAAGTTGTAACAGAAATACTTGTACTCTTACCTCATCTTTATGGTGGATGACTTGGCGCTGATCTAGAAGTTCGAAATACAATCTGTAAAAACTTCGGAAGCCTCACCCAAGGGCTCCACAGTTCGTGCGCCCGGCATCATTAGATAACGGGACGATTGTCGTGGATAGAGCATAAGCTGCACAATTCTATAGCCTACCAACCACTCCTAAAAAGAAAAACAATAAACGACTGCGATATCTTACTACAACCTGTAGGGCAAAAGTAACTGTTTTTGATATAGGCCTATATACCGTCATTTTCGCCCGGTCCCAAAGTAACTGTTGACATAATAGATGCCCCTCCTTCTTCTGATGATGTGGAAAAGGTTGGATAGGTGGAGGCCATTGACATCAGAATTCAATTGTAGTCTCAAGGATTTTGCATAGAGACGGGCATAGGCTACTGTATATATGCATTCGCTAGGCCAAGTCATTTTTTTTCAGGAACAAAAACAGTGAACAAATGTATTTCTTTATTTAGCCTATGTATTATTGTCATAATAATAATACATTTAATACTAATAATACTGTAATACTTATTTGTTCATCATGTATTATCATAAAGGCATATTGTTATCATTTTTAGTCTTATCAGTATTAGCCAACTAATATAATCGATGATGGTTGAGGATGATGATGATAATGATGATGGTGATTTTCTCAAAATCTCGGTCATTTAAACAAGTGAAGGTATTGCAACTTCTGCAAATAGTTTAGTTCTGATGAAACTTTCGAAATAGAATGCTTAGAATTGTTAGATCGCCCAGGGAACGTTCCATGGATTTAGAACTATTGACAATATGTTTATAATTGAAATTAAAATCACCACAAAGACCAGGAAGCAAGCTGAGAATGAGAGATATCTATTCTGAAACTGAAGTCTACCACACTTTGGATGTAGTGGGAAAGGGTACCTTCGGAAAAGTGTCAAAATGCTGGAGAGGGAGTGACGGAGAATTAGTGGCGGTAAAAATGATGAAAATGGATGTTCACAGAAATCGAGTGATAAAAAATGAATTAAAACTTATAAGTGCTCTTTCCCGGAATAATTTGAAGACAAGCCACATAGTTCAATTTCACGAGGCCTTCCGTGACCAAACGAACCATTACCTGGTTTTTGAACTATTGGAGAAGAACCTGTATCAGCTTCAGAAAGAGAATGGTTTCAAGCCGATGGCGGTCCGCAACATCAGGACCATCACGTGTCAGATGATAAAAGCACTAGCCAAACTGAAGGAACTCGCCATCATTCATGCTGATCTGAAACCGGAAAATATAATGATCGTGGATCATTGTCGCCATCCTTTCAGCGTAAAGTTGATTGATTTTGGTTCTGCAAGTATTTTCAGTGAAGTGCATTTTGTTAAGGAGCCATACATCCAATCCAGGTAGAGAGCATATGTTGCACCACATGCTTTGTGATGTCTTGTATTTGTGATTGTGATCATTAAAACAAATTCAGGGTATATGTGTGAACCCAAAATGATCACTTCACAAAAAACAAAAAAAACATTTGGGAAAGAAAATAACTACTTAAATTTGCACTTACCCTGTTTTTCAAATAACTCACAGGTTCTATAGGTCTCCTGAAATCCTACTGGGCCTTCCATTCTGTGAGAAAGTGGACATGTGGTCTCTGGGTTGTGTGATGTCAGAGTTGTTCCTTGGATGGCCTCTGTATCCCGGCGATTCAGAGTTCGATCAAGTAAGGTACATCTGCGAGACGCAAGGACTACCGCAAGCCCATCTGCTCAACATGGCCAGCAAGGTTCACAATTTCTTCAAGCTCACCACCAACAGTCGAGGAGAGAATAAATGGCAGCTCAAGCCCAACAAGAGGCGTCCCCCCTCAGGCACAGAAGGCCGTACCCAGGGGAAGCAGCTGGGGTCGACAGATCGGAGGAAGTACATCCTCTCCTCCCTGGACCAGCTGGAGACCATGGAGTTCACGGAGCACGACCCAGAGCTCCGCAACGAAGACGTGGCAGCAGAAGTTGAGGACCGCCGGAGCATGGTGCAGCTCCTCAAGCGGATGTTAACCTTGGACTCCCACCAGAGGATCCTACCCAATGCAGCCTTACACCATCCTTTTATCAACATGCACCACTTACGCATGTACCCAGACTACAACCGCTACTATGAGCAGTCCGCTCAGGCTCTCCGTGAAGCCCTGATTCAGGATACAGCTCCAGAGGGAGACAGCTGTCGGTCTCACCATCTGAATGCAGAGAGGGGCCAGCGGTTCCTGTACCCCAGGGAGAAGGAGGCCCACCAGTCATGTCCACGGGTTCAAAATCACCATGACCACCGGGAGGGCTATCCACCATCCTCAGAGGGTTTACAAGGTAACAATGGGGTTCTCTCCCAGCAGACCCCAGTCCCCAGTGTGCCTCAGTCCCCCACAGCACTGATTGAAGACCTGATGGAGAGCTTGTGCATTGTGGATGAGGCCAGCCTGGAGACCACCATGGGGGTATGGGCGGACAAGGATGTCCAGTGTGCCTTCCATCCGTCCAGTTCTGTGATACCTTCAGATCTCCAAGCTGGCCTCCAACCAAGTGAAAGCATTGCCTTCCAGGAGACTGAGCTAGACTGTCCTCACTTAGGCTCCACCAGCAGAGAGGAACCAGAGAGTGCCTCCATGCTGTCCTATTTCACCAGGCTGTGTGAGAGCCAGCGCCTGAGGCAGCCAGTGGCCAGGTCCTCGCGGTCCGATCCTACCCACAGGTTGAGCTACACCTCTGTGCCCCAGGTGGACAAAGCAGGTGAGCCCATAGGCTTCAGTTTCTTTTCTAGGGACCCCACCACCCAACAGGACCTTGCAGGGCCCAGGGAGCAGGCAGGGGCAAAGGAGGCAGCCCATGATTATGGTTTGGAGGTAAGAGTATGTCATTTTGGAGATACAATATCATTGTCAGTAGAGATTCAAAGCATAATACTGTATAAATGGTGTGGGGTTTACAATTCTGGAACATTTTTGTCATTTTACATTTTGCTGTCCCACTCTCCCACAGGATATCCAGTTTCTCAATTTTGAACCTGAAGGCTACACCTGTCATTGTGGCCAATGGTGGCCGGCGTGGACCACGGACCCAGAGGTGTCCTCCTACCTGGGCTACGGCCCCCCAGCCTGCTGTAGCCATACACAGCAGCAATGCCTCCACTACTGAGTCTCCTGGTGGGAGGGGGTCAACGTGATCTCCTCAATACAGCAAACAGACACTCTGCCAATGCAAAGCAGGCCTGAATAGACAAGTAGACCCGCTTTTTAAAACAGCCCTCTGAAAATGTTGTCATTTTGAGTTTCATATTGACTGCACAGTGGATAAATAAATGTATAATTTGCAAGACTGCATGCATTATTCATGGTAATGAAATAAGATAGAGAGGGAGGATAGACTTACTTATTCTAAACACTTGTGTATACAACTGCTAAAAATGAAATGACAGACAACTGTTTAAATTCAATTTATTAGGGACATTACCACAAAGGAAGAAGTGTGTACAAAATGTGATCAATATTGTACAGTAACAGTGCACGCCAAATAATACACAGTGCAGTGCTTTTAAACACTTAAGTACTTTGACAGTTGTTGTAACATTCTCCACTGTACTACTCATATTAGACCCTCCACGCAGTGCAAATTCCAGAAAAAGAAATTCTGGACTTAATTGTACACATGAAATCAGTTGCTGCACAATCCTATGGGAAACATACTAGTTTTAAAGCTAGGATTCAGAATGATTGAATTAAAAAAACCTAGAGTCTAGGCTGCATAGAAAAACGAGGCACAACACACCAAACATACATTATAATGAATAAAAGGATCAAACCAGCATGCCAAGAAACATCAGTCCAAACATTCAACACGTAATATAGCAACCTCCCTGAGATTCACTGGGATTTATTCCTGAGGAGTTGAAGCTGATAATGCCTTATTGCTAACACACAGGCTTGTCTTTTGATCATTGATGTGATAGACCCATTGACGCTGCAGAGGGCAGCATCGTTTTACACACCTGCTACAGTACATAACTCCTGCTACTCCTGCAATTATTTATTTTTTTAAAGTGCTGCAATTTAAGAAATCATCCCAGAAACACCTGCTGATTAGAATACATTCCTCCCCATGCTGGCTTGGAGGACACAGGCCCTGTAACATTCTAGAGTGGGGGTTCCAAACTCCAGGCTTCGAGTATCTCAAACAGTAGACTTTTGTATTGTAGCCCCAGACAAGCACACCAGATTGAACTTGTCAACTAATCATCAGGCCCTCAAGGAGTTGAATCCCCCCCAAATTTACCAGAGGCTACAGCAAAAATGTGTGCTATTGGGGGGGTACTCCAGGACTGGAGTTGGGAACCCCTGGTCTAGAGTGTAGTATTGTATCTAACACACCATTTTGAGGTCGGTGTGCTGGTGGATTGGGGTGCTGTAGCCGGAGTCCCAGTCCCTTTCGAACACGGCCTGTAGTTGTGCCTGGACCGTAGGCTCCACTGACTGGGCAGCCGTTTGGTTCACCACCAGAGCCGATCCAGCAGTGTTCACAAAATAGTCTCCAGACCAGTTAGAGGTACCTGGTGATCAATGGAAAACACAATAACGTTGCATTTTATAGTGCATGGGATCTGACTTTGTAGGTTGTGCATAACGTCTGAGATGTTACCTCTGGTTTTAACATCAGCAATTGTTGATTGGCATTTTACAGTAGCATGACTGGTGCACGTGTTATCTAGGAGAGAGTGGAATCACCTATGTAGGCGACCTTGTCCGTCACCATGTACTTGTTATGGTTGACCCTGGCAAAGGGGATTTCTTTCTGCTTGGGATTGGCTGGCACAACAAAGAGTTTCTGTGAAACAGTGAAGAAGAGTTTAATATTTAACAATTGCTCTTGTGGAGGACCTTACCATATCAATGATGATAAGTAAAGTGCATGAGTAGCGAGAGGTCCTACTCACCACCTGGACATCCAGCTTGGCCTTGGGTTTCTGCATTGAATCCAAGGCTTTCAGGAAGGGGATCATGACAGGCGAAGTGCTGGCCCAACAGCTGATGAGCAGACGCACCTTCACCCGCTTCTCGTATGCCACACGTCTGATCTGAGTGTCAATTTCTGCCCAGTACCTGCAGAGGGCGCCACACAGAGGGTTAGGCCAGTCATATGGGCAAATTATTATTTTTGTAGAAAATTGTTATCTTTATTTAACTAGGCAAGTCAGTTAAGAACAAATTATTATTTACAATGATGGCCTACCCCAGCCAAACCCATCCAATGCTGGGCCAATTGTGCGCCTCCCTATGGGACTCCCAATCACGTCCGGATGTGATACAGCCTGGATTCAAACTAGGGACTGTAGTAACGCCTCTGACACTGAGATGCAGTGCGTTAGACCGCTGCGCCACTCGGGAGCTCTAAGCCTTGTGTGCTTTATTCATTATAAACTGAATACATATCGTAAACTTTGGTGAGGTTAATACATTAAAATAGAAGGCTGACCGTTTGGGTCGCGAGAACTCCATGGTGGGCAGGTAGTTCATGACAGCGATGTAGATAAACTCCTGTGCATCCTCCATCACACTGAGAATAGACTGCAGGTCTCCGGTCCTCCCAGCAGCACAGAAAGATGGTGGAGAACTCTGAAGGTACAGCACAGTCAAATTAAGTATAGTTTTTAGTCTGGTCTAACATAGGACCAGAGAAAAATAAGATGGGGAATTCCATAACGAGACTTCACAAACCGGTACAATTTGTATTATATGATTAAATTATTGGATTATTGAAAATGTGCACGTTGAGTCAATTCTTACCGTCAGATACACGTGGGAGGCTGTGCCGTTGAGTGGTAACTGCAGGGGAGAGTCCTTATTGTAAAGAGTGTTGAAACTGCTGGGCCAAGGGGACGGGATGGGTGTGTCTTTTTGCCCAAGGTACCAGTAGGCCTCGAAGATCTTCCCCAGGTCTGCAGCCAAGCAGCTGCAGTTGTACACCACAGCCCCCAGCTCCTTCACCTAAACAGGAGAACAGAGGACAGACCGAACCAAAGCTACTTTCCCAACACTTGATGTGTACATTTTAGACAATACCCTGACACTCCAAACTTGCAATATAATGTTTACACTTTAAAAGAACAAGGAAATAGGATTACATCCTCCAAAAAAAACACAAGAATAACTTTTCGCATAGTTTAAGGAACTTGTATACCGTAATTGCTGGACTATTAAGTGCACCTGAATATAAACTGCACCCACTGAATTATTAAAAAATATGTATTTTGTACATAAATAAGCCACACATGTCTATAAGCCGCAGGTGCCTACCGGTACATTGAAACAAATGAACTTCACACAGCCTTTAAACAAAACACGGCTTGTAACAAAAATAAATAGGCTTTAACGAAACACGGCTTGTAACAAAAATTCAAACAGTAGCCTACCAAGAAAGTCATTGGTCAATATCTTCCTCCTCCTGTGCACTGAAACCACTGAAGTCATCTCCTTCGGTGTCGGAGTTGAATAGCCTCAGAATTGCTTCATCCGATGTTGGATCGTTTTCATTGTCGCTCTCGTCACTTTCATCCGGAGGCAAATACCCCGCTGAGCTCATGCTGCCCCTTCAACACGCAGCAGTCCAGCCTTTCGAAACCCGTTGATGATAGTGGATTTTTTGACAATACTCCACGCTGTCAGGACCCACTGGCAGACTTGACCAGAGGATGCTCTTCGCCTGCGGCCCGTTTTAGTGAAGGATTTCTCCCCACTTGTCATCCAAGCCTCCCACTGAACAAGGAGCGCCACCTTAAATGCACGATTTACACTGATGTCGAGTGGCTGCAAACACTTTGGGCCATCTGTTTTTCTTCCCTCTGAAAGCTTTTGTTGTCTTTCTGCAGTCAGTTCCTCACGCTGCTGTTTCCAACGTCCTTTCATCGACTCATTAAGGCCAAGCTCCCATGCAGCAGCTCCATTTCCTTTTCCAACAGCCAGATTTATCGCCTTCAACTTGAAAGCGGCATCATATGCATTTCTCCGTGTCTTTACCATGATGAGGGTGACAAAATTACTACCGTAATCAGAATGATGGGATGTTTGAGCGCGCTCGATTTACGTCACATTATGTGACGGTGCTCAGTTTTTTGGCAGCATGAATCTTGTGAAAGCGGGAAAAATCCATAAATTAGCCGCCTCATTGTAGAAACCGCGAGGTTCAAAGTGTGGGAATAAAGTAGCGGCTTATAGTCTGGAAATTACGGTAGTTACATTTTCATTTTTGAACAACACATTGTTTTATTGTTAACTTAAAAAATAATAATAATAATAATATGGGGGTGAGGCTGAGTGTGAAGGCACAGAGGAGACTCACCTGGGTAAGGGACCTCCAGTCCATGTTGGCACTGCCAATGTAGATGTGCTTCTTGTCCACCACCCAGAACTTGGTGTGAAGTACTCCAGTGGTCAAATCCCGCATGTTCACGGCTCTTACATCAGCACCTAAAAAAATGAGCTACCATTATCACCACAAAAAGCAAACAAAGTAATACTTCCTTAATTGTAGTTAGCAGCTTGATTGCGGTCAAATTAACTCATGCAAATTCAATGGAATTGAAAACATAAATGCACGGTCAGAGAACCCCTTACCAGAACTTTGTAATAGATTGAGGTCTTCGTGATGTTGGGACTCTGTTGGTGTATTTACAGCGATGCGGACAGAGAGCTTCCCAGACACCTGAGCTAGCCTATTCAGGACATCCTCACCCTATAGACGAAACAACTGTTTAGACTAAAATAAGCCACAACTGCCCACAGGTTAGAACTGCATCGCATTGCCTGCCAATCACAGAAAACACTCACCTTATCCGCCGTTGGCTCATGAGAGCCTGTGTCTTTGTTGGTGAGCGTCCAATAGAAAGACGCAATGTCCACGCTACTGCGAGCCTCACTAATCAGGTTTAGCCAAGCCTGGTAGATGGATGGGTTGGTGACACTAGAATTGAACTCTAACCCCTCTGGGATGCTCTCCAATAGAACGATTCTGGAAGAGAAAAAGGAAGCGTCATTGTTTTACTAAACCCTTGAACAGTTAAGGATAGCACCTGTTCTGCAAAACATGACAATGGTGGTTAACCACGTAACCACAAAGGAGTTAAAGCTGCAGAATGATAGAGAATGAATGAGCAGAATAAGATGTTTACAGTGAGCACCCAAACAGTGGGAAATTAGACATTGTACAGAGGCCCACTCACTTGCAGGGGTCGGTGCAGGTGTCAGTGAGAGGAAGTGGGAGCTGGAAGCCGGGCTTGTTTGGGGAGGAGTTAACCACGGGAAGCAGCAGGGTCTGGAGGAACACGGCAGCCAATAGCAGACTGACCACCCCAGTGAGACCCAGCAGACACCTATAATACTACACACAGAGATGGCATGAGCATAGTCATGTAGAGGTGACCCTGACCAGACCATCCTGACCAAAGAGGAATGAGATAACGGTTATGGAACTGAGGTTGAATAGAATCAAATCAAATTGTGTTTGTCACATGCACCGAATACAGGTGCAGTAGACCTTACAGTGAAATGCTTACTTACAAGCCCTTAACCAACAATGCAGTTAAGAAAAATAAGCGTTAAGACAGTACTTACTAAAATAAAATGACATAAAACATAAATAAATATATATACACATTGAAAAATAATAAAGTTGAATGAATATATATATATTAAAGAGCAACAATAAAAGAACAGTAGTGAGGCTATATACAGGGGGTACAGGTACAGAGTCTACGTGGGCACAGGTTCGTGGAGGTAATTGAGGTAATATGTACATGTAGGTAAAGTGACTATGCATAGATAATAAAGAGAGAGTAGCAACAGCGTAAAAATGGGAGGGGGGGGGGTCAATGAAAATAGTCCGGGTAGCCATTTGATTAGCTGTTCAGAAGTCTTATGGCTTGGGGCGAGAAGCTGTCATGAAGCCTTTTGGACATAGACTTCACGCTCCGGTACCACTTGCTGTGTGGTATCAAAGAGCAACAGTCTATGACTAGGGTGGCTGGAGTCTTTGGCAATTTTTAGGGCCTTCCTCTGAAACCACCTGGTATAGAGGTCCTGGATGGCAGGAAGCTTGGCCCCAGTGATGTACTGGGCCGTACGCACTACCCTATGTAGTGCCTTGCGGTCAGAGGCCGAGCAGTTGCCATACCAGGAGGTCATGCAACCAGTTAGGATGCTCTCGATGGTGCAGCTGTAGAACCTTTTGAGGATCTGAGGACGCATGCCAAATCTTTTCAGTCTCCTGAGGGGGAATAGGCGTTGTCGTGCCCTCTTCACGACTGTCTTGGTGTGTTTGGAGCATGATAGTTTGTTGGTGATGTGGACACCAAGGAACTTGAAGCTCTCAACCTGCTCCACTACAGCCCAGTCGATGAGAATGGGGGCGTGCTCTGCCCTCCTTTTCCTGTAGTCCACGATCATCTCCTTCGTCTTCATCACATTGTGGGAGAGGTTGTTATCCTGGCACCACACTGCCAGGTCTCTGACCTCCTTCCTATAGGCTGTCTCATCATTGTCGGTGATCAGGCCTACCACTGTTGTGTCATCGGCAAACTTAATGATGCTGTTGGAGTCATGTTTGGCCATGCATTCATGGGTGAATAGGGAGTACAGGAGGGGACTGAGAACGCACCTCTGAGGGGTCCTCCCCATGTTGATGATCAGCATGGCAGATGTGTTGTTACCTACCCTTACCACCTGGGGGCAGCCTGTCAGGAAGTCCAGGATCCAGTTGCAGAGTAAGGTCTTTAGTCCCAAGGTCCTTAGCTTATTGATGAGCATTGAGGGTACTCTGGTGTTGAACTCTGAGCTGTAGTCAAGGAATAGCATTCTCACGTAGGTGTTCCTTTTGTCCAGGTGGGAAAGAGCAGTGTGGAGTGCAAAAGAGATTGCGTCATCTGTGGATCTGTTGGGGCGGTATGCAAATTGGAGTGGGTCTTGGGTTTCTGGGATAATGGTGTTGATGTGAGCCATGACCAGCCTTTCAAAGCACTTCATGGCTACAGACATGAGTGCTACGGGTTGGTAGTCATTTAGGCAGGTTACCTTGGTGTTCTTGGGCACAGAGACTTTGGTCGTCTGCTTGAAACATGTTGTTATTATAGACTCGGTCAGGCACAGGTTGAAAATGTCAGTGAAGACACTTGCCAGTTGGTCAGCGCATCCTCGGAGTACACATCCTGGTAATCCGTCTGGCCCTGCGGCCTTGTGTATGTTGACCTGTTTAAAGGTCTTACTCACATCGGCTACGGAACATCTGGAACATCTGGTGCTCTCATGCATGCTTCAGTGTTGCTTGCCTCGGAGCGAGCATAAAAGTAATTTATCTCGTCTTGTAGGCTCGTGTTACTTTGGCAGCTCGCGGCTGTGCTTCCCTATGTAGTTCGTAATAGTTTGCAAGCCCTGACACATCCGACGAGCGTTGGAGCCGGTGTAGTAGGATTAAATCTTACTCCTGTATTGACACTTTGCCAATTTGATGGTTCATCGGAGGGCATAGTGGGATTTCTTATAAGCTTCCGGGTTAAAGTCCCGCTCCTTGAAAGCGGCAGCTCTACCCTTTGGCTAAGTGTGGATGTTGCCTGTAATCCATGGCTTCTAGTTGGGGTATGTACGGTCAGTGTGGGGATGACGTCTGAAGAATCCCGGAACATATTCCAGTCTATGCTAGCAAAACAGTCCTGTAGCTTAGAATCTGCTTCATCTGACCACTTCTGTATTGAGCGAGTCACTGGTACTTCCTGCTTTAGTTTTTGCTTTTAAGCAGGAATCAGGAGGATAGAGGTATGGTCAGATTTGCCAAATGGAGGGCGAGCTTTGTACGCATCTCTGTGTGTGAAGTAAAGGTGGTCTAGAGTTTTTTTCTCACCTGGTTGCACATGTAACATGCTGGTAGAAATGAGGTCAAATGTATTTAAGTTTGCCCGTATTAAAGTCTCTGGCCACTAGGAGCTCCACCTCTGGACAAGCATTTTCTTCTTTGCTTATGGCATTTACACAGCTCGTTGGGTGATGTCTTAGTGCCAGCATTGGTTTGTGGTGGTAAATAGACAGCTACGAAAAATATAGATGAAAACTCTCTTGGTAAATAGTGTGGTCTACAGCTTATCATGAGATACTCTACCTCAGGCGAGCAAAACCTTGATATTTTCTTCATATTAGATTTTGTGCACCAGCTGTTATTTACAAATAGACACAGACTGCCACCCCTTGTCTTACAGGAGGCAGCTGTTCTATCTTGCCGATGCATGGAAAACCCAGTCAGCTGTATGTTATCCATGTCGTCTTTTAGCCATGACTCGGTGAAACATAAGATATTACAGTTTTTAATGTCTCGTTGGTAGGTTAGTCTTGATAGGAGCTCATACATTTTATTATCCAATGATTACACGTTGGCTAATAGGACTGATGGTAGAGGCGGATTACCCACTCGCCGTCGGATCCTTACAAGACACCCCGACCTACGTCCCTTATTTCCAGAAGTTATTTTCAGTCATAAGAGACAGTGGCAGAAGCATTATGTACAAAATAAGTTACAAATAACGTAAAATAAAACACACGCAATAGCACAATTGGTTCGGAGCCCGTAAAACAGCAGCCATCTCCTCCGGCGCCATTAGTGATCGAAATCACCATAAGTCCCATGAGAGTTTGTCTGTTTAAAGGACTATTTTGCCCATGTAATTCAGTGGTTGTTATTTTCAGTGGTCCCTAGTAGACACATTCACACACAAAATTGAGTTTCAAAACTATGCCTGAGTAGATATCTAGCTTTGAATGTCCTGACCAGTCCTGATGTTCCCAATTGCCAGTTTGAGTCAATTCCTACAACTCCCAAGATTCCCCTCTCTCTAACTGGGTGGAATGGACGACGTGTGGGTTGAACTTGGTTCAACGTGTAGGTGTCAAAAATGCTTCAACCTCTTCAAAAAATAATAATGTTCCTTGAGTTTTGTCGGAGTTTAGAGTGAAGAAAAGCAGCTTAACAGCCATGCTCAGTGCTCGCTCATGTTTCTTCAATGAGCAGCCTAAGCAGAGCCGTTGCTATGGATACTCAGACACACGCAGAGCCATCATGAGCAGAGCAAGCAGTGCTCAGGGAGCGGGTGACATAGAGAGAGGAGCAGCTAATGGATTTTAATAATTATTTCAGGCAGAAGCAATCTGGCCTGGGGAGGGTAGGGCCTGAACGTTGCAGGCATGGGTAAGGCTCAGGCAGGGCTCTATTAAACATTGGTCACAGAAGATCATTTGAATTACATGCCCAACGTAAGTTGTGCTGCTTTCTAATAATCACTGGCATAGAAGAGCAGGATAAAAGTGTAAAGTGTTAAATGCAACTTTTTGACACACGGGGTGTTTCGTTAGCTATGATGCAACTGTATGCTAAATTATGATATGCGTAGTGGAATGACTAGAAATACACATGAAAATTAATTAAGGGTACATTCCCTTTTAACTCACAACCTTGGCCACTGACTAATCATCTTTTTACACCATTTTCATTAGGTTGCTTGGTAAATGTCATTAATATTGGATACCATCTGTGCTTTCCTGCAGGACTCTTCTCTCCTCGACTCCACATTACACATCTGCACCAGAAGAAGATATTAAGGAGTTTGAAAACTGAGACACAAAATTCCGTCAAAACGTATGACAACAGTACTGACAAAAACCTTACCTTCTCGTAGGGAATATCAGAAATCATGGTTACAGAGTACTGTCTCTTTTGACAAAGTTCTTCAGGAAGCTCAGAAAAGGCTCTAAACAGAACAGAAGAAAATTACATCAAATCATTTAAGAGCCAGCTATAGTTTTTAATTCTAGTCCTTTAGCAGACGCTCTTACCCAGAGTGACTTACAGGAGCAATCAGGGATAAGTGCCTTGTTGTTTGTGGTTGAAGTGACAGGAAACGTGTTGAGCTGTATCTCTATGGTGCCTGATGAGTGACCTTACTCACTGAGCCCCTATATGACAATGAATGGTGGAATACAGTACTCTCAGTCAGTAGTGTTATTCCACCGACGACATACTATCGTCTCCACACTACCTCTGCTGCCCCCCACCCCCCACCCCCAATTCTGTCAAGACCTATTCATAATAAAGAAAGTTCAAGGTGTCATTAACACTATAGAAGAATGACTGACTTCAAAGCTACAGGCCAGGAGTGTTTGCAGGCAGGTGTTCAAGATAATGCACAGGCCTATATGGTGCACACTTTACATACAGTGCACACTTTACATACAGTACATGCAGAAAGTATTCAGAGCCCTTGAATTTTCCAAATTTTGTTAAGTTACCCCCTGATTCTAAAATGGATTTAAAAAATAAAATGTATCTAAACACAATACCCCATAACGACAAAGCAGGTTTTTAGAAATGTCTGCTAATTTATACATGTTTTAAAACAGCAAAACCTTATTTACGTAAGTATTCAGACCCTTTGCTATGAGACAAGAAATTGAGCTCAGGTGTATCCTGTTTCCATTAATCATCCTTGAAATGTTTATACTAATTGATTTAATACCATCCCTACAGTGAAGCATGGTGGATGCAGCATCATGCTTCAGGGATGTTTTTCAGTGGCAGCAACTGTGCGACTAGTCAGGATCGAGGGAAAGATGAACGGAGCAAAGTACAGAGAGATCCTTGATGAAAAACTGCTCCAGAGTGCTCAGGACCTCAGACTGGGGCGAAGGTTCACCTTCCAACAGGACAGCGATGCTAAGCACACAGCCAAGACAATGCAGGAGTGGCTTCAGTACAAGTCTCTGAATTTCCTTGATGGCCCAGCCAGAGCCTTGACTTGAACCCAATCGAACATCTCTGGAGAGACCTGAAAATAGCTGTACAGCGACGCTACAGCGAAGCCCATCCAATCTGACAGAGCTTGAGAGGATCTGCAGAGAAGAATGGGAGAAACTCCCCAAATACAGGTGCCAAGCTTGTAGCGTAATACCCAAGAAGACTCAAGGCTGTAACCGCTGCCAAAGGTGCTTCAACAAAGTACAGAGTAAAGGGTCTGAATCCTTATGAAAATGTGATTTCCATTTATTATTATTTATTTATTTGTACAAATTTGCTAAAATGTCTAAACCTGTTGTTGCTTTGTTATTATGGGGTATTGTGTGTAGATTGATGAAGATTAAATTAATTTAATCCATTTTATAATAAGGCCGTAACATAACAAAATGTGGGGGGAAAAAATCAGGAGGCCTGAATACTTTCCGAATGCACTGTATCATTTGACAAACAGCACGAGATACTCCAGAGCACATCTTGTGGCTTGACATTTAATTTGTGGTACGCATTTCCTATGCTCATGACTCCAATAAAATAATACGCCATTTCTGGACAAAATGTTCCAGAAAAGCAGAAGCATCTTAGATACGCTTAAACATATCAGTTTCTGAGGAGAAGTTAAATGAGCTGTTTCAGAGCTGTAAGTCACGAGTGGGAAGCCTCGACTGAGGGCAGGGCTCTAGTGACTATGAATAGGCTATCAAGCTGTACGAACTTAAAGGCAAGACGTTAACAGAATCATGTTGACCATTGTTTGCTTTGCTAATGACTGGTTCTCAAAGACACAAGTAACAAGTGCTTTTAGTCAAACAAATGGCATATTGTTAGTGCTAAATTCAACAAGGAGCCTCACAAAACATTGTCTTGTGGCTGGCCTAGTCTATCTCTTTGTAAGAATAACTACATTTGTAGGGTAAATACGAGGAAGAATGCTTATGAGGCGAGTCAGCGTTAGAGAAAATGCTACTTATTTCAAACTTTACCCTTAAATGGTTATCTTCAATGACCATGTCATTATGGAAGATAAGATGGCTACATTTGGAGCTTGCCCCATGGTAATTGGCATTGAGTCATAGACAAACACAGTTATGCGTAGGTCCCCATATCCATTGTACAGTGAAATAAAGACTTGATAAAACATATCGTTTCAGATTTTGTGTTTATGTTCCTCTTTCTCCCTTGTCAGTAAATTGAGTGTCGTAACCACCAATTGCCTATGCATATTGAAAGTGTTCTGTGTGGAACACCTAGAGTAGGCCTATGAGTCAATTTCCTGTTTTTATTTGCTGAACTTGTCAATCAATTAGATATCATATTGCATGAGTATTGCAGCGGTTACATTATAGCCATAACATTGTTGCAACCAGTGGAGTTAAATACTTAATTAAAAATACTTTAAAGTACTACTTATGTAGTTTTTGGGGGTATATGTACTTTACTAAATACATTTTTGCCAACTTTTACTTTACTACATTCCATAAAGATAATAATGTACTTTTTACTGCATACATTTTCCCTGACACCCAAAAGTACTCATTACATTTTGACAGGAAAATGGTCCAATTCACACACTTATCAAGAGAACATCCCTGGTCATCCCTAATGCCTCTGATCTGGCTGACTCACTACACACAAATGCTTCGTTTGTAAATTATGTCTGAGTGTTGGAGTGTGCCCCTGGCTATCCGTCAAAAAATAATAATAATAATTGTGCTGTCTGGTTTGTTTGCTTAATATACTGAATTTGAAATGCTTTATACTTTTACTTTTGATACTTAAGTACATTTTAGAAGTTCCATTTACGTTTGATACTTAAGTACATTTAAAACTAAACACTTTTAGACTTTTACTCAAGTAGTATTTTACTGGGTGACTTTCACTTTTACTTGAGTAATTTTATATTAGAGTATCTTTGCTTTTACTCAAGTATGACAATTAGTACTTTTCCCACCACTGGTTGCAACAATGTTTCGATGTTTGGAGCGTGCCTAGATGATCAAAGGCTATATAAGCGAGTAAAACAACAAGACACTCACATCCATACCTGAAATCATGCGGCCAGGTCTTGTGAAATCCGTCATGGATTAAATTACCGAATGTAAATTATCGTTAATGTTTTTACCGGTTACATTAGGCTATTGTTTTTAACAACTAAATGTAGATAAACAAAATGCAATTGCCAGAATGAAAAAATACCAGAGCATATACTTTACAAATTGGCTACGCCGTCTCGAGCGTGTGGTCATATGACCAAGCCTAAACAACCAATGAGAATCCAACCCAACGTCATATGTGAGGCATCGCATCTAACGCCTGAAAGTAGATGCCTTACATACTGATCTTGACAAGGATGCAAAAGTGCCGAGTGAGGTTGTCTTCTGCACGGTTTAACCAATCCAGTAAATGTGGAGGAGTTAAGATGGACGTTAACGCCAAAAGCGGATAGTCGCGTCACAGACTCTCTTTCCATTTCCCCTGAAAACCGGTACATCTCGATGTCGGAGACTACATTAATAAAAATGGTGTAAGACCTTCAATGGCGCTGTCCACGCTAAGATGGCCTTTGGGCCACTGGAGGCTTCTATCATACTCTATGGCTACATCAAACCAAAAGCCCCTCATTGTACTTGCCATGTAGTTTGACAACCAAACGAGGGCGCTGTAAGATCATAGCAAATCCTATTGGGTTTATTAATTTGATCTGATTATACTGATTATGGTAACAATCCACAAATACTGTGACTGATGCCAAAAGCAGGTGATGCCCAGGCCTACAATGAATGGGTAAGTCCCTTTTGTAGTGAAGTCCCACTGTCATGTGCGCAGGTATTTTTATTTTTGTCACATAGCCTAGTCACAAACCCGATAGAAACCCCCAACAAGCACAGATTAATGTTGATCATCAACAATATGCATATTTATGCTAATAATGGAAAAAAATAACAATCTACATCATCATCACACATACGCACACACACACTGTTTACTTTATTTTATCATAAAGTGTTGTGTAATTTGCTGCGTCTTTCAGTGCTGTGAGGCAAGGTGCGGGAAAACGAAGCGGTAATAACGTCCCCAAGGAGGGGACAGCCGTTGAAGGGCGAGGCCCTCGGGAATTGTCGCTCATCCAGGATACGATCAGGTGAATAACTCCTCTGAAACGGTCGCTCATCCAGGATACGATAAATAACTCCTCCCGTCATGCCAAGAAATTCTACTTTCTCTATGAACTATTCTGTAGGTATGGACATGGTCCATATACTCGATTGCGCTTGGACCAGTTATAAATGTTTCGATAAAAAAGTAAATATATTTATAAATAAATAAGCATAAGTAAATAATGATCACTTGCATTTGAAGGAAGTGACGTTTGATAATGTAGCCTATTGTTTCTTGCGTTGCGTTTTTCCTTGCAGGCTAACTGCCAGGCAAACGTATTAATGAAAATGTTTTTAATCATTGGTTTAGAATAGATACATTTTATTGTGTTAAAAGTTAAAAGTCATATATTCAAATATTTTGGATTTTTTTTTAATGACAGCCCAGAGACTGGCACCAAAACGGGCACCAAAAAAAATGTGCCTACTGTTTTTGACTGTGTCTGTGTGTCAAAACTAGACTTATCTATTCTGATATAACTTCCCGTTCAAGGGTTGACCTGACATTTGTTTAGCCAATGGCAAACCAGACTCACTCCAGGTTAGAAAGACATACTTTTTACAAAGTAGGCTAGCCTAGGGCCTAGCCTAACCCATATCAAACACCTGCTATTGTAAAGGGAGATTTACCTGCTTAGCCTACCTGTCCAATTCCTTCCTGATGGAAGAATGTATTTCGTAGGCCTTCAGTACAGTTATTCAGACCCATGGTATTAAAATAACACAACTTGCACAAGTGAAGGCCTATTATGATCAAAAGGATGTTTATTTTCAGATAACAAATTGTAGCTTACAAATCAGAACAATGATGTACCAAATTAATCCTGAGGTGTATTGTTTCCAATCAATTTAATATTAATAATATATTTTTATTTGTAAAGTGCATTTCCCATACCCAATGCGCATAAGGAAGAAAACTAAACTCAAACTAAATTCAGCAACTATACATTAAAAAACAAGCACAATACATCAAACCATTACCTACCTACTGATACAAAATAAACTTTGCCATTTACTAGTTGTAAAACTTCTAATAGTTTGCCTAATTTCAGTTTATCTGACAAAACAAGCAAGGCGTAGTGTGGAGAATCATTGTACCATCTAACCGTTGTGAAATATATTTTCAATAACCCAAAATACTTTATTTTCAGCTGTTTGTAGCTGGTGTACCAAACCGAAAGTATGCAAAAACTAAACTTAAGAATTGAAAGCATAGAAATATCGCACATAGAGCAGATCTACCGCTTATGTGACTTGCTTTCAAGTAGATCTATATCTTAGATTTCTATGTGAATTTGGTTGAGTCACACCAAAAAATTACATATAAATTAAGTTGCCTCCCTTACATGTGTAGGTAGCGCATTCCAGAGCTGAGGGGCCACATGTGAGAAGGCTCTGTCACCCATGCTGCACTGGTTTGTTGCTTGTGTAACCAGGCTGTTTGAGTCTGATGATCATTGTGTGTGTGCTGGGGAATAGTTCACTCATATGTATTTAGATGCATCACCCTTTAGAAAGGTAGAATGTGCTCATCTTGCTCTGTGCACTCTTAGAGCCAATAAGCACACGCTCTGTTGTGTTGCAATTAAGTTTTAGGAAGTTTAACTGCATCCATCTCTTGATTGCATCTAGAGAGTCTGTCAGTTTAGTTGTTACCGTTACAGTATCCCCTTTTGTCCTCACATATATTTGTGTGTCATCAGCATAAAAATGAAGGTTTAGTCCAAATCCTATGATTAATATACCGAGTGGCAGCATGTATATAGAGAACAGGAATGGACCCAGAACAGAGCCCTGTGGGACCCCTTAATATGACACTAAATATGTTTGGGCTTTCCACAGTAGGCCTACCTACTGTAACCACATGGTGCCAGAAAGTCTGAAAGAGGAGGGATGGAGATGGTGAATTTGCTGAAGATTACTAGTTCCTCTCTGCAAGAGATGGTTATCCAGTTGTTTAGGTAAAGTTGACTTGATGGATGCCTTCTCACAATGTAAAAATATCCATAATCTAGGCTGAAGACTAAAACTCAACCATTAGGCTCAAACTGTCTACCTTCCTCAAGAACAGTGTAGTTAAAAAGAAACACATCCACTGTCAAACTCCCCCCATAACTGATGCAATATCCTAACAGATGAAAGGACACTTTATTAAACTTTTTTTTTTTACTGGCAAATAAACCCCTCTTTGCAAAGCTGCTTCAAAAGAAATCTCTGACTGACCTCAGGAGAGAAAAAAACCTGTCAAATTTTTGCCTTTTGGTGGTTCCACAGTGGTACATGTAACCTGGTTTATGTAGGTGGCCTCTGCAATGTGTACACTATTACAATAGGCTCTTTGCACATGCTAGCTCAATTAGCTTGCTTGTTTGTGGGAGCAGTATGACTGTCCAGCCCAAATGAAAAGCATGAAAAGCATACTAAGTACACTCTGGAGACAATGTTGACTTTGTGTTATTAAAAGCCTAGGATTGGTGTCCGGGCAGCTATTGTTGCACCTATAAACAGTGAAAAAGTCCTCATCTTTTCCTTTTTGGCTTGACATTTGCTCTCTATCCAGAGTAGGAGGAGAATGAATGTCAATCTGTGGCCCTTGAGGTGTAGATTCAAGTTCTCATGAATGTTTATTTCCAAACCATTGGGTCAAATGGAGTTCATGCGTAGAGGGCAGGAGAACCCAGACATCAAATACCCAGAATATCAGAGGTGATGTCACCAGACAGAGGGATAATTAATGAATGTGAAAGGCACAGGTGAGTGTGGCAAATGGGTGAGGGGAGGGGGGGTTACCATGGAGACTTCCATTGTTGCGTACTTTTTCTTTTATGACAGGGTGAGTCAGACCCCACTTGCTGGCATAAGGCTATAAAAGCTGGCGCAATTCCCCTCAGTAGGGGGAAATTTCCCCTGCATGCATGTCCTTTCCCTGTATGTGACGTCACACCTGGCAGAGGGAGCCTATACCTTTTCCCCCTCTCTCACCATTTTCTTGTTTAACTTGTGTTTTTATCTGTGCCTAACACACCTGGATCTGTTGGGAACTGCCCAGCCAGCCTGTAACACAGCAGATCATGTCAGACTCGCAGTGACCACCTGACCAGAGACTCATTGTAGTACTCATACCTTTGGTTACTGTTCCTGTTTTGGTTAATGAGTACAGACAGTGCCAGAAGTTGTAGTTGATGTAATTTAGGACACTTTTCTTGATGCATCAAGTAAAACGTACCTGTAATTGTGTCAGGGTTTACCAGAATTGGAACCAGAAGCAGACCAGGACAAGGTGAGTATAAAGATGGTGAGTATTTATTAATTAATGAGAACGTGGAGGTAGATAGTTCCGGGTGGAGGAGCGGGCAGCGGAGGTGTGTTGATGGGAGTGGATAGGCAGATCCAATGGATAACAACACACTGGCGACGAGCAGACATGGATGGGGTATGGGTTCCGGGTGAATGGCTGTAGACAAAACAAACGGCGGTAAGTTAAAGGCAAGCAAGACGTACAAAACAATAAAACAAAACAAACTCTATAAACTGGAGGCTGGTTCGTGGGCACAACATACTGTTCATGGCTAACGATCCGGCAGGGAATGGATGTCAGGTCAGAGCTTTTGAAGGGGAGAGGTGATGATCAGGACAGGTGTGCAGATTACTGATGGGATACAGGTGCGGGTGAACATGATCTCCCAACAAGCTAATTCGCCCGGCAACCAGACAGGGTGCGTTCCAGGACACCGGAAACACACTCCAGGACAGAAACACAGGCAAACACAGACTCAGGAAGCGGGATTCGTGACAGTACCCCCCCTCCGACGAACGCCACCGGGCGGACTACCTGGAGCGCCAGGGTGGAGGCGGTAGAAGTCACAAAGCAGGTCGTCATCAAGGATCTGACGCCGAGGAATCAACTCCTCTCCTCTGGACCATATCCTTCCCAATCCACGAGATATTGGGAACCTCGACCCCGCCGTCTGGAATCCATTATGCGGCGCACCGTGTAGGCAGGACCACCTCCGATCATCCGAGGAGGACGAGGAGGAGGGGGCAACAGAGGACTGAGGAGAACCGGCTTGAGGCAGGAGACATGAAAGGTGGGGTGTACTCGAAGCGTTGCCGGCAATTTGAGTCGGACCACAACAGGGTTAATGATTCTCTCCATCACAAACGGACCAATGAACTTTGGTGACAGTTTCCTCGACTCAGTCCGTAGAGGAAGATCCCGTGTAGCCAACCAAACCTTATCTCCAATGGTATAAGTGGGAGCAGGAATACGGCGACGATTCACCTGGATCTGATACCGGTCAGAAACTCTAAGGAGGACCTTCCTGGCCCGATGCCAGGTCCGGTGGCAACGACGAATGTGGGCCTGGACAGAAGGAACCGAAAGATCCCTCTCCTGAGAAGGAAACAAGGGAGGTTGGTATCCGTACAGGCATTGGAAGGGGGACATCCCAGTGGCAGATGAAGGAAGGGTATTATGGGCATACTCGACCCAGGGTAATTGAGATGACCAAGAGGTGGGATCAGAGGAGACAAGACAACGCAGCGTGGACTCCATCTTCTGGTTGGCTCTCTCCGCCTGACCATTAGATTGTGGGTGAAATCCAGAAGTGAGACTGACTGTAGCTCCAATGGCCAAACAGAAGGATCTCCAGACAGCAGAGGTAAACTGAGGACCACGGTCAGAAACAATGTCACTGGGCAATCCGTGGACCCTGAAAACCTCCCTAACCAGGATCTCGGACGTCTCCGTGGCAGATGGAAGCTTGGAGAGAGGAACAAAATGAGCAAACTTGCTGAATCTGTCCACAATGGTCAGAATGACCGTGTTCCCAACAGAAGGGGGCAATCCCGTGACAAAATCCAGGGCCAGATGCGACCAAGGTCGCCAAGGAATAGGTAGGGGGTGAAGAAGCCCAGAGCTGGGCCGATTGGTACTTTTGTTCTGAGCATAAACAGGACATGCGGCAACAAATCTCCGGGTATCTTCTCCCATGGCAGGCCACCAAAATCGTCTGCGCAGTAGCGCCATAGTCCGGGCAACGCCAGGGTGACAAGCTATCTTGCTGGCGTGGGACCACTGAAGAACAGCAGAACGGACCGAATCAGGCACGAACAACCGACCGGGTGGACCGTTACCGGGGCCGGGCTGCGTCCGAAGAGCCGCCATCACATCCTCCTCAATCCTCCATGTAACGGCTCCCACGACAAGGTTCTGGGGAAGAATCGTCTCAGTCTTGGCCCCACTCTCATCCGTCTTGGAGAACATCCGGGACAAGGCGTCTGCTTTGCCGTTCTTCGACCCAGGTCGGAACGTCAGGGAAAAATTGAATGGTCCAAAAAACAAAGCCCACCTGGCCTGACGGGAGTTGAGACGTTTAGCCGATTGCACGTAAGCCAGATTCTTGTGGTCAGTCCAGACCACAAACGGTTGCTCCGCTCCCTCCAACCAGTGACGCCACTCCAAGGCAAGCTTCACAGCGAGAAGCTCCCGGTTACCCACATCGTAGTTTCTCTCAGCTGGTGAAAGACGACAAGAGTAGAAGGCGCAGGGATGGAGTTTACCGTCAGTGGAGCTACGCTGGGACAGGATGGCGCCCACCCCCACATCAGACGCGTCCACCTCAACAACAAACTGACGGGAAGTGTCAGGTTGAGAGAGAATCGGCGCGTTGGTGAATCGGCTCTTCAAGTTCAGAAATGCTCGGTCTGCCTCAGGAGTCCAACAGAAAATTCTGGTGCACGACGTCAGAGCAGTTAAAGGGGCGGCCACCCGGCTGTAATCACGGATAAACCTCAGATAGAAGTTTGCAAATCCCAGGAATCTCTGGAGCTGCAATCTCGTACCGGGCCGGGCCCAATCCCGAACCGCCCGAACCTTCTCTTGGTCCATCTTGATCTCACCCCTGGATATGATGTACCCGAGGAAGGATGTAGTGTGGGCGTGAAAATCACACTTGTCTGCCTTCACAAACAGACGGTTCTCCAATAACCGCTGCAGGACCTGCTTAACATGCTGGATGTGGCTGGAAAGCTCCTTGGAGAAAATCAGGATGTCATCCAGGTAAACGAACACAAACAGACCGATCATATCCCTCAGCACGTCATTCACCAAACCTTGGAACACTGCTGGAGCGTTGGAAAGTCCAAACGGCATCACCTGGTACTCAAAATGTCCCATAGGTGTATTGAATCCAGTCAACCACTCGTCCCCCTCTTTGATCCGAACCAGATGATACGCATTGCGTAGATCAAGCTTCGTAAACACAGTAGCACCCTGTAAAGAATCGAAAGCGGAGCTCATCAAGGGCAAGGGGTACTTGTTCTTGACCGTAATATCATTCAACCCCCGATAATCAATACACGGTCGAAGAGAGCCATCCTTCTTACTCACAAAAAAAAATCCAGCTCCCAGGGGTGATGACGAGGGACGAATGAGACCTGCAGCAAGAGACTCCTTTATGTAGGTCTCCAGGGCTTCCCGCTCAGGTCGAGAAATACTGTATAACCGTCCCTTGGGAAAGGCAGCTCCAGGGAACAGCTTAATTGTACAATCATAAGGTCGGTGGGGAGGAAGTGACTGAGCTTTCTGCTTACTGAACACCTCACCCAACTCGTGATATGTTTCAGGAACCAGGGACAAATCAGGAGGAGCAGACTCACTGACCCGACTGGGGACAGCATGAGAACAGGCAGTCCTGAGGCAGTTAGCATGGCACTCAATGCTCCAACTAGTTACCTTACCAGTCACCCAATCGAACGAAGGATTGTGTTCTCTTAGCCAGGGGTATCCAAGAACCAGAGGAACATGGGGGGAAGGCAAAATGAAAAAAGAAATTACCTCTGAATGATTCCCCGACAACAACATCTTAACCGGTTCAGTCCTCATAGTGATCCGTGCCAGACTACTGCCGTTCAGAGTGGTTGCTTCAATGGCTTCCGGTAATTGCTCCTTGGAAAGCCCCAGCTGTTCCACTAAGTCGGCATCAATGAAGCTGTCATCGGCACCTGAATCGATGAAAGCGTTAATCGCTAAACTCTGATTCTTATTTATGAGGGTAGCAGGAAAACGAGGTCTGACAGGGCTCTTGAGAGGTTGAAACTGGCTCGCTAACAAACCTCCCAAACTTAACGAGCCGAGCAGTTTAACGGGCGCTGAGGACAAACGGAGATGTAATGTCCCGAGCTACCACAGTAGAGGCAGCTGTTGGTCTCACGTCTACGTTGGCGCTCGTCCTTAGTTAACCCGTGCCGCCCCACTTGCATAGGTTCAGGATCTGGCGGCAGGACTCCTCCACTAATCCCGTGTGAGGGAAAATGATCAACCCGTTCTGGTCCACTTCCTGACCCGAATGGTAACCGAGTCTCACATTGATTAGATGGACACCACTGCTTCTCCCTCGGACTCTATTATCTACCCGAATAGCTAAGGTGACCAAACTATCTAGGTCACTAGGCTCTGGATAGGAGATTAGCTCGTCCTTGAGTTTCTCCGACAACCCCTGGTAAAAAAACGCTTGTAGTGATTCCTCATTCCAACCACTCTCCACAGCCAATGTCCTGAATTCTATCACAAAGTCTGCCACACTGCGAGCTCCTTGGCGAAGAGAGAACAAACGTTTAGCTGCGTCCTTACCTCGGACTGGATGGTCAAAAAGCTTTCTCATCTCTGCCGTGAAACCCTGGTATGACGTCATGCATGTGTCCCGTCGTTCCCAAACAGCTGAAGCCCATTCCAGAGCTCTACCACGCAGCAGCTCAATAACAAAAGCTATCCTAGCCTTATCTGTGGCGTAAGAGTAGGGCTGCAGATCAAAAACTAACCCACACTGTAAAAGAAATGAACGGCATCCTCCCAGATCTCCCTTGTACTTCTCCGGTGTCGGAACCTTGGGCTCACGGAAGGAACCCGCTCCCGAATCGGCAGGTGATATGGGTGAAACAGGTGGTGGATGATCCGCCGGCAACCTGAGCTGATCCTGGCTACTCGTTAATCTATCCGATAAATTCCGGATTGAACCCGCTATCTCGTGTAGCGCCGTGTTGTGTTGTCCCAACATCTTCTCCTGCTGGGTAATTGTATGGCAAACGGAGTCCAGGTCCGCTGGGTTCATCACTGGCCGGATCGTTCTGTCAGGGTTTACCAGAATTGGACCCAGAAGCAGACCAGGACAGGTGAGTATAAAGATGGTGAGTATTTATTAATTAATGAGAACGTGGAGGTAGATAGTTCCGGGTGGAGGAGCGGGGAGCGGAGGTGGGTTGATGGGAGTGGATAGGCAGATCCAATGGATAACAACACACTGGCGACGAGCAGACATGGATGGGGTATGGGTTCCGGGTGAATGGCTGTAGACAAAACAAACGGCGGTAAGTTAAAGGCAAGCAAGACGTACAAAACAATAAAACAAAACAAACTCTATAAACTGGAGGCTGGTTCGTGGGCACAACATACTGTTCATGGCTAACGATCCGGCAGGGAATGGATGTCAGGTCAGAGCTTTTGAAGGGGAGAGGTGATGATCAGGACAGGTGTGCAGATTACTGATGGGATACAGGTGCGGGTGAACATGATCTCCCAACAAGCTAATTCGCCCGGCAACCAGACAGGGTGCGTTCCAGGACACCGGAAACACACTCCAGGACAGAAACACAGGCAAACACAGACTCAGGAAGCGGGATTCGTGACAAATTGTTTGCCTCAATACATTCGTGATAACAAATATTTTCTACAGGACAATGTAGGGGAGACTTCAGAAACTGACTGACTCATTTGTTGTTTTTCATCAACCTGGTATATTTTCTTATCATCATTAGGATCTCTCTCTCTCTCTCTCTCTCGCTTTCTCTCTCTCTCACTCGCTTTCTCTCTTTAAAAAAACGTTTTATTTATTTAACCTTTAATTCATTATTATCTCTCTCGCTCTATTTATATTCTTTCTCTCTCTCTCTCTCTCTCTCTCTCTCTCTCTCTCTCTCTCTCTTCGTCTCTCTCTCTCGCTCTCTCTCAAACACACACACACACACACCCTCTCTCTCTACCATGGTAACGTGTGCTGTTAAAAATACCTTTTTGGCCTCCTTTCAAACTCAATATTAGTATTTTCTATTTATATGCATCCCAATTAGCTGCTGCCAAGGCAAAATTAAGTTACAAAACAAATTATATACAATTAAAAACATTACATTACATTTCACAACATTTTTCACAATACATTAAGTGTGTGCCCTCAGGCCACTACTCTACTACCACATATCTACAACACAAAATACATGTATACGTGTGTGTATAGTGCATATGTTATTATGTGTGTATGCGTGTGTCTCTGCCTGCGTGTGTGTGAGTCTCTTCACGGTCTCTGCTGTTCCATAAGGTGTAGTTTTATCTGTTTTTTAAATCTGAATTTACTGCTTGCATGAGTTACTTAATGTGGAATGGAGTTCCATGTAGTCATGGCTCTATGTAGTACTGTATGCCTCCCATAGTCTGTTCTGGACTTGGGGACTGTGGAAAGACCTCTGGTGACATGCTTTGTGGGGTATGCATGGGTGTCTGAGTTGTGTGCTAGTAGCTTAAACAGACAGCTCGGTTCATTCAACATGTCAATACTTCTCACAAATACTGTACAAGTAGTGATGAAGTCAATCTCTCCTCTACTTTGAGCCAGGAGAGATTGACGTGCATATTATTCATGTCATAGCCCTCTGTGTACATTTAGATTTCCTTCTGAAGGTGTGCACACATCATTTCTACAGGGCAATGTAAGGGAGACTTTAGAAACAACTCACCTGACTCTCTCTCTCTCTCTCTCTCTCTCTCTCTCTCTCTCTCGCTCTATCTCTCTCACACACAAACACGCACACACAGTTCATGCTACCCGGATCTTGAGAAAGCCATTTGCACGGTCTAAGGGTTTGGAGAAGAAACGGTGCAGATCTAATCCTGTGGCTTGGTAGCCATTGTGAGCGTGAAACTGGGTGGAGTGCTAGCACCCATTAGCTGGGGTGACGCCTATTCAAACACAAGCTCTGGGCCCACCTAGCCTTATGCTATGGCCATAACAATGCACAATGACACTCAAAATTAAAGCACTTTTCATCCTTTAATTTTGTATATAGGTACCAGTTTTTCAAACAACCCAACACTAATGTTTTATAAATGTCAATTATTCGTTATAGTCAAAGTGACATCCAAAAATCCAGAACGAAGTTCAATTCCTATGCTAGAGAATAGGGTAGAGCAATCAATCTCTCAGAGGACAGTAGTCTTTGGCCATAGAGATAACCAGGTTGGCAGCCTACACTGGATAGGGTTAACTTTCTGTTGGCCCTCTCTTTTTTTGGACCTGTGACCTGGGGACGTGTATAAGGGAGAGGGGAGCGAGAGGGGAACATTGAACAGTTTGTTCGCCCGGGTGAAGGCTGGCAGATAATGGACTAAGGTATGGGGGTGTGGGGGTCAGAGAGGAGGGGAGGAATGGACAGGATGAGTAGAGTGACTGGGAGCTGGTGGGGTGGGTGAGGTAGGGGTGAGTGGGATGGGGCAGAGATCCCAGGTAACTCATTAGCCAGTCTGGTCGAACAAGGACGGTGAGCGGGAAGAGGTGGGGAAAGAGGAGTATCTGAAATATCGATCCAAATGAATCCAAATCCCAAATAGTTGTTGCGCCAAGCTTTCCGGCAGTTATTTTACTGGACAACAGGTGTTTGCGTAAGCATCTTTATAGTAGATTACAAAGGATACCCCTTTGACTTACAAGGGTTTAGTGTGAAGTGCCTGTTTCTCTTGCATAAGGCTTTCTAATAACACCTACTCTAGCAAAGCTTTTTGAGAGTTTTTGGGATTCTGTGTTTTTCCCACCCGAGAATTGACGGTTGTTCACTTTTTGTTGTTGTGTAAATTCACAGTGATTATATTAGATACTGTACTTTAAAAATGAGGAAATAACAGGAAGTAGACTGAATTTAGCCAACTGGGTGAGAGTTCAGAGGTCACAGACAGAAAAATCCAGTAGTAATGGCTACCTCACCCAGTCTGGCCATCATAATACAGTATATCTCAACAGGCAGGGATAACTATTAGCTCTAGATGGAATAAGGAATCCCATGGTTGGATGATTATGACATAAACTATACCTTCCAATAGGTGGCTTCCATTGTCACAACACAAGCCTGTTTGCAGTTGGTCCCCTCCCTCTTCTCCCTGGCCATGTCTGCTGGGCTGGCCTTATCTGTCGCTGTCCTTGGCCCCCACACATGTAGCAGCAGGCCACAGCGCCACGGGCTACTCATTAACTAGGATTTTATTTTATCCACCACAGACTGACGGCCCCTGGGTCAGCGCCCGTTGAAAATGCCAGGACCGGGGGCGAAACTGAGACACAGGGAATATGGTGTAGAAGTGAGCCTTGTCCTGGGCTGGAACCTCATTCCAAATGAAATATGAGAAATAGGTTAATCTGAAGAGGGAGGATGGACGCTACATTGGTTAGCAAGTGAAACATGAGAGGGAGGTCTAATAATTAGGTGGGAATTTTACATTTCAAACAAAAACTGTCTGAGTAACTGAGCTAGAGTGTACTGTCCTGTTAAAATATCCTCTTTAGATTTAGGCTATGGCTCCAATGCAGCTTCTCTGATGGGTTGGGGTTGAACTCCTTTTGATGTTAGGTTTGGTTGGATCGTCTGAAAGAACAAAAAGACAGTCTCAGGTGTTGCTGTTCATGATTGTTGAGTTCGATTTAAGAAGAAATCTTTGCTCCAGTCATCATATTTTCTGTAGATGTTCGAATATTACCATTTTACAGAGGGGTTCAACTTTTTTCTAATCTGACATGTGTTCTCTGGTAACTGCTGGAGTAGAAGGCGGTCTTGACCAATCATTAATACAGGTGGTATGCGGCGGTCTTATCAGTTGGCACTGAGCCAGCAGCCGGGCCAGTGTGGGGACTGAAAAAAATATAAAGGCCATTATCAGTTCATGTTGGACACAACACTGCAAATCGGCTAGCAGCCAACCCTAAAAAAGATATTAACATAGGAAACATTTTAAAAAACAGATTGAAATGTTTGACTCATCCATTTTGATACACAACAAACCGTGTTGATTAGTATTTTGTTAAACTCTCCAAGCAGATTGCAGTTACTTCGATAGGCTACTTAAATGATGTGCTTCCTTTGTGATTTCAGTCTTCTATTTAGAACTGAAAATATTGCCAGTACTGTTAAATGTTAGGCTTTGAACTCTTTCATTGTTTTGGTAATGTGATTAAAGTCCATAAGAAAATGGCAAGTGCCTTGGCCCCAACCGTCAACGGAGAACGGGAGAAACCCAGTATTTCCAAACGTTGGCCTGTCAATAAGGTGCGTGACAAATTGGGAGGAACGCTTGGAATCCCCATCCTTCACCCTCCACCATGTCACCTTGCCAACCGAATGTGTCCTCGTCCAAACTCTCACTCTTAGTTCTCTCGGCCAGGTTTTGGAGGGAATTGTCACCTTGTGTTCATTGGAGAGTTTTCAGCTGTCAAAAGAACACATCCATCAGAGAGATGACTAACCTAGCGCTCAACAATCAACTGCAAACATTCCAGACCATCACTGCTTTCACAGGCACCGTCAATAGTGGAGAGGAAAGGACTTTCCAGCAGCCTGAAGAGGGAGTTGGAAAGGGCTATAAAAGAAAATAGAGAATTTACAGAATGAATGGGTCTGCTGAAACATTTCCTCTCTCACACACTGTGTAAGAGATTCACATGCAGTAGCACAAAAGCTTTTCAGGAAGAGAAATGTGTGTACGAAAAGAGAAAGGTGTTTCAGAGTGCTGGTCTAGGACCTTGTAACAACGGTTAGTGTAATAACCTACCAGTTAATGTAATAAAATGTTATAAGTTATTACATTAACTGGTAGTTATTACATTAACCGGTAAGTAACAACGTTTTGGATGAATAATGTAATAATTTCAACCGATTGTGTAATAACATACCAAAATGAATGGTTTTATCTACTACTTCCCTCAATTTGATGCACATGCCACCACCCACAGCCAATTGTAACACAAACAAAGTCATGCACATCATACAGGAATGCTCATACATAGAGACACTCACAAGCAATAGAAAACATCATCAAGGATTCAGTCCGATGGCCCCCTTTTCGGCTATGTAGCATTTAAAGGCAATGTTACGCCTGTTGAGAAGATCGCATTCAAAGTAAACAGCTACAGATGTCAGCTCAATCCTTTAAATGTCAACTAGAAACTAGAATGCAGATCTTTCACAGTCCCGATTTTGGTTCAACTGGAACTTGTATTTTTGCAGTACCTGACCCCTGACACACCATGCACACAACAGGGAATGTATCGTGAGGGGTATTCTATGTGGAGTCGCCAAAAAACGCTAACATCCCGTTTTCAGGGATACAGCATTTTCAACCTGACTTCCGTTTCCCCTGAAAAGCAGAAGTGGGAACTCTGCTATGGCGTCTCTCTATACCTGCTACGGTAGGCTACATGACGAGTAACCTTGCATGAAACCTTGTGGTAGATCTAGAAACCTGGGTTGGAATCCAGTCTTTGCCCAGATGGGTCTAAAAGTGTAACAGAGGTGGTTTGGTAGTTTGGGGAACCAAACTTGCATGTTCAGTAACCTTGTGTGAGACCTGAAGACTTATGTGGTTGTGCCTTGCTCAAGGGCACAATGGCAGGAGATGGATCTAGCATCTAGGATTATATACCAGCAATTATCCGGTTGTTGGCCAGCCCCTCTACCCTCTAGGCTACATGCCGCCCCATAGTTCAGCAAGGTAATAAGGTTTGAACACCAGCAACTGTCTGGCTCACACCAGACAGATTGTTCGGTTACTGTCCTGCCACTTGAACCTCTTTAGGTATCAAAAAAAAATTCTAAACACACAAGCATGGCTTATAGAACCACCTATGTGACACTCCACCACCCATTTCACCTCCTCACAGATACCTATCCAGGTCACACCACCAATGGGACAAACTGGTTTCTAACCTACAGGTAACTGCCAAAATAAAGGAAACACCAACATAAAGTGTCGTTAAAGGGTGTTTGGCTACCACGAGCAGCCAGAACAGCTTCAATGCGCTTTCGTATAGATTCTACACGTGTCTGGAACTCTATTGGAGGGATGCGACACCAATCTTAAATGAGAAATTCCATAATTTGGTGTTTGGTTGATGGTGGTGGAAAACGCTGTCTAAGGCTCCGCTTCAGGATCGCCCATAAGTGTTCAATTAGGTTGCGCTCTGGTGACTGAGACAGCCATGGCATGTGGCTTACATCGTTTTTATGCTCATCAAACCATTCAATGACCACTTGTGCCCTGTGGATGTGGGCATTGTCATCTTGGAAGAAACCACTCCTATCAGGATAGAAATGCTTCACCATAGGTTGAAGGTGATCCCTATGAATGGCTGTGCATTTATTGGTGTTTACCTTCCCAATAAATGTGGTTGAGTGGACCTAAACCATGCCAGGAAAATGTACCCCACACCATAAGAGAGCCATCAGATGACTCATTTACTCAAGTGGTCCCTTTATTCTGTCAGTTCCTGCAGGCCAAGCTAAGCTTAAGCATAGACATTAGCTCAGGGAGCTTAAACAAATCTTTCGGTCTCAGACAAGTTTAACCACACCTACATCACGTTTCAGGTGCTATTTCCCACTGCCTTGGTGACCATGAGTCAGGCACTTTGCCCCTAAACTGCTACAAGGGCAATGCTAATCCTGTTCTGTTCAAAGCCTGTTCTGTGTTTGTGGTGTCATAGGGTTGGGTACGGTGATAACAAAAATACATACGTTTCCATTATACAATATACCTTTATTTTGAAATAAAATGTATGTGTGTGTGTTATTTTGTCGCACGCGTGTGTTTGTATGTGTGGGCCGTGTTGGGGAAGCTACTCTGAAAAAAATAGTTTTCAAAAAAAGGTTAAGCTACACTAAAGCTACAGTTAAGAAGAATATTGTTTACTTAACTAAAGTTACTTTGGGAGACTCACGAGGCAGTGCACAATTTGCCCGACGCCATCCGGGTTAGGGAAGGGTTCGGCCGTCCAGGATTTCCTTGTCTCATCGTGCTCTAGCTACTCCCTGTGGGGAGTCAGGCTGTCACGACTTCCGCCGAAGTCGGTCCCTCTCTTGGCGGTCGACGTCACCGGCTCTCTAGCTATCGCCGATCCACGTTTCATTTTCCATTTTGTTTTGTCTTTGTTTTCTACACACCTGGTTTCTATTCCTACCAATTCTACCAATTCAAGGATGAACGTCTTGTGCACCTGAGGCAGGGGGACGAGGAGTTCGCATTGGACTTCCGCACCCTGGCCGCACCCTGACCGGGCCCTGACCAGGCCCTGATCGATCACTACCATTGTAGTTTACGAGTTTACTGAGTTTTTTTACCAAAAAAAGGGTGGCAGTTCGCTTTGTTATTATTTGTTATTATTTCAACTGCTGATTGCCCCTTTAACCGTCAAGTTATTACATTATATAATCAAATCAAATTGTATTGTATTTGTCAAATGCTTCATAAAAAACAGGTGTGGATTAACAGTGAAATGCTTACTTTTGGTCCCTTCCCAACAACACAAAGAGATAGAAAATAGAGAAATAATAGAAAAGTAAAACCCGTAATAATAAAAGTCATAATAGATACACGATGGGTCGCTATTTAGTAGTCATATGGCTTGGGGGTAGAAGCTGTTTAAGGTCCTGTTGGTTCCAGACTTGGTGCATCGGTGCTGCTTGCCATGCGGTAGCAGAGAGAACTGCTGGAGTCTTTTACCATTTTTAGGGCCTTCCGGCTGACACCGCCTGGTATAGAGGTCTTGGATGGCAGGGAGTTCGACCCCAGTGATGTACTGGGCCTTACGCACTATCTTCTGTTGCGTCTTGAGGTTAGATGCCAAGCAGATGCCATACCAAGCAGTGATGCAGCCAGTCAGGATGTTCTCAATGGTGCAGTTATATAACTTTTTTAGGATCTGAGGGCCCATGACAAGTCTTTTCAGCCTCCTGAGGGGGAAGAGGTGTTGTTGTGGCCTCTTATATAGTGCGTTGGTGTGTTTGGACTATGATAGATCTTTAGTTGTGTGGACACAGAGGAACTTAAAGCTCTCGACCTGCTCCCCTACAGCCCTGTCGGTGTGAATGGGGGAGTGCTCGGCCCTCCATTTCCTGTAGTCCATAATCAAATCAAATCAAAACAAATGTATTTATATAGCCCTTCGTACATCAGCTGATATCTCAAAGTGCTGTACAGAAACCCAGCCTAAAACCCCAAACAGCAAGCAATGCAGGTGTAGAAGCACGGTGGCTAGGAAAAACTCCCTAGAAAGGCCAAAACCTAGGAAGAAACCTAGAGAGGAACCAGGCTATGTGGGGTGGCCAGTCCTCTTCTGGCTGTGCCGGGTGGAGATTATAACAGAACATGGCCAAGATGTTCAAATGTTCATAAATGACCAGCATGGTCAAATAATAATAATCACAGGCAGAACAGTTGAAACTGGAGCAGCAGCACGGCCAGGTGGACTGGGGACAGCAAGGAGTCATCATGTCAGGTAGTCCTGAGGCATGGTCCTAGGGCTCAGGTCCTCCGAGAGAGAGAAAGAAAAAGAGAAAGAGAGAATTAGAGAGAGCACACTTAAATTCACACAGGACACCGGATAGGACAGGAGAAGTACTCCAGATATAACAAACTGACCCTAGCCCCCCGACACATAAACTACTGCAGCATAAATACTGGAGGCTGAGACAGGAGGGGTCAGTAGACACTGTGGCCCCATCAGAGGACACCCCCGGACAGGGCCAAACAGGAAGGATACCACAATCAGCTCCTTTGCCTTGTTGACGCTGAGGGAGAGGATTTTGTCCTGGCAGTCTCTGACCTCCTCCCTATAGGCTCTCTCTTCGTCATTAGGTGATCAGGCCTACCACCATCGTCGTGTCGTAGGCAAACTTAGTGATGGTGTTGGAGTCTGTCGCTGCCAAATTAGGTAAAATAGATTGCAGTTTTCCTGCATTGAAATCACCTGCCACTAGGAGCGCCGCCTCTGGGTGAGCATTTTTTTCTTTGCTTATGGCCCTATACAGTGTGTTGAGCTTGGTCTTAGTGCCAGCATCGGTTAGTGGTGGTAAATAGACAGCTACAAAAAATATAGATGAAAAAACTTGGTCTAAAACTTAGAATGGTCTACAGCTTATTATGAGGTATTCTAACTCAGGCAAACAGAATCTTAAGACTTCCTTAAAATTAGAGATTGCGCACCAGCTGTTGTTAACAAAGAGACACACACCACCCCCCTCGAGCTTACCTGATGCTGCCGTTCTGTCCTGCTGACGCATAGAAAAACCAACGAGAAGTATATTATCCATGTCCTTGTTCAGCCAGGACTCCGAGAACCGTAGGACATTACAGTTCTTCAGGTCCCTTGGATAGGATCGTCTCAAACAGAGCTCGTCCAGTTTGTTCTCCAGTGATCGTACATTCGCCAATAGAACAGAGGTTGGAGGCGGGTTTATTGACCGCTGTAGTTTCATCAGGGTGCCCGCTCTTTCTATTCCAAGTGTCGGGGTGTAGGGCCTGGTTCGTGGTGAGCAGTATGTCCAGCGCCGCCGACTCGTTGAAGTAGAAATCTTCATCCAAATCGAGGTTAGTGGTCGCTTTCTGATGTCCAGAAGCTGTATTCGGTCATAGGAAACAATGGCGGAAACATTATGTACGAAAAGAGTTGAGATCAGTGCAAAAAAACACACAAAGTAGCAGAATTGGTCAGGAGTCCGTAACCAATTGTATTACATTAAAAAATCTACAAGTTATTACCTTTATTAAATGAACCACTGTTATTATATTAACTTTTGTTACAGACCTTCGTCCAGTGCCAGGACATAACCAATACATTGCGGTTTTTGATTCGGCCTAGGAAAATCAACTGTCCGTGGATCAGTAGTGAGCTGTATGACTGAATTATGTATTTTGTTTCAAGTTCCTCATGTCATTTACGGTACAATTAATAATTGTGTCTGAATATGGAGCCATAGGTTTAACACAATCTACAGAACAGAGTTCATGGATCGTAGCCCTTTCCTGCTGTCAAATGACCTAGTGGCCTCATGGGTGGAATGCTATTAATATTTTTCATAATTTCATATTTAATACACTTTTTTTATTACATTTTTAAAATCCATTTTTTCTATGTCAAACAGTGTTGTTACATGTGATGTAAATAAAGTGTAATATTACGATGCAAACTCAAAATGTAATACTTTGCGTCTCTATATCTGACATGGTACATGTGTCTTCTTTCTTTTCTCTCTGAGTACTCCTCACAATACTATTCCAATACAGAAGAGGGGAAATAGTCTGAATGAATAATGTCTTCCCCTTTTGGGGGTCACACTTTGTTCTTTACTCATCTCGTATCTTTGTCCTACTTCCTTTATCATAGGCACTCTGTGTCCGTCCCAAAATGGCCCCCTATTCCCTATTTGGTGCACTATATAGGGAATAGGGTGCTATGTGGAACACAGCCTTTAAAATTGAGTTTTGGTACGAACTACGGCTGTCACAGTTGATTAGTTAACTCGAGTTAACTTTTTGTCATTTTAGTGCACTCATTCTTTTTTTATCATGATTAATCTCGCTGTCTGAAAACGTTCAAAATATATTGAAAACTCCCATATATACAGCAAAAAAAACTGGGGTAACCCAGATGTAGAGATCGGGGGGTCACGCGGTTGAGGTCACAATGGATTTACTTCATCTTTAGAGGCATCCTTCCCACAATGCACATTGTTTCTCCATGATGGTCCCTGCTGAGCCATTGTCTCGTGACACAGCACCCGTCACAAATCTTGACAGCCTTCACATGTCAGAGAGGCACAGTATCTGTGTGTATGTGTGTGCGTGTGTATGTTTGTGTTTGCATACAAGCGCATGTGTGTGCGTGCGCGTGTGTGTGCGTGCGAGTGCGCGTGTGTGTGCGTGCGCGTGCAAGTGCGCGTGTGTGTGTGTGTACCTTCCCTGCCCTGGGTGACCCACTAGGACATGGGTTTCCAAACTTTTGACTTTAGTGCATTAAATTAGCATACAAGGAGTTTTACTATAACTGCTGCAGCGCATGATTGGACTAACCAAGTTTAAAGCCCCTCCTCTTCACATCGGAGATAACATTTAAAACGTTTTCAAGGTAATTTCCTGCAATTGCCATTGGGCAGAGACACACTTTTGCAGTTTTAAAGCTTAAATTACAGTACAAAACAACATTTTAAGGAATAAAATAAGTATTGAGTTGAAAATTGGATCCTTGTTAGAGTACTGTGGATCCCTGTGAGCCTCCCAGGCCCAGTTGTGCGTCTAAGGGTAGCCTGTATTGTCGTTTAATAAGATTACATTGTATTGTAATGCACCCTGTAAAATTGTTTAACAGACCTCTAGGCCAAATTTGTTGAATCTGTTGTTGCTAGCAAAACATGTTTTTTTTTTAGGACAACTCATTTGGGGTCGGGGAGATCTGGCCGCGCACCACCTGCAGTACCTCCACGGACCCCCAGGGGTCTGCAGACCCCAGTTTGAGAACTCCTGCACAGGAAGACAATCCCCTGATGCCCTCCCGACCAAACAAGGGCTGGACCGGGGCAGGTTCACACAGAGGCTTCTAGCTGATCCCGTTAAAAGCAATTAGCAGTGTGTTGACTCAGTTGTAAAAGCCACAGTGTTCCCCTCCCCAAGGGTCCCTCCCCAGCCTCTCTCAGAACCAGGTGTACACAAACAGCCCTCTCTCAAACACATGGATGAGCTGGTGGTCTCAGCAGGGGGGAAACTTCCATCATCAGGTGATAACAGGAACAGCAACTGACTGTTGAATTTACACTACACTCTTAGAAAAAGGGTTCCAAACGGGTTCTTCGGCTGTCCCCATAGGAGAACACTTTTTGGTTCCAAGTAGAACTCTTTTGGATTCCATGTAGAACCCTCTATAGAAAGGGGTTTACATTCTTCAAAGTGGTCTCCTATGGGGACAGCTGGAGAACCATTTTAGGTTCTAGATAGCACTTTTTTTTCTGAGGGTGTAGATCTGTTGAAACTTGTAGGTTCAATCTCAACTTTGTCAAGTGTAACTGATGCTATTAAATGGGCAAATCCATTGTAAATGGATACATCTTAAACTGGTACAGGGAAGCATCTAAAACCGATTTGGAGAACATCTTATCACTGAACTGTAACATAACACCCCACACAGAATATGAAGACTGGTGCCATTGATAGTATATTCAATGAATTCCATATATTCAATATTATTCATATCCTTCAATTAACCTTTCCATCTCCTAACCATATGCATCCTAGCCCTGCTGCTGCCTAATCCCTGAGCCAGGCATCGTGAGTGGGCTGAAACCCTCATCCCAGCCATCCATTCACAGATAGAGCCAGGTGAGTAAATGAGCAAATAGTGGACACAATACCAGTCAACCCGATCATCCACTCTCCTCTCACTCTGAGAAGCCAGGCATTGTTTTGGCCCTGGCTCTGGATGTGAGCGATCTACCTGAGCTAGTCCCCCCTGCCCCCTATCCCTCACCCTGGTGGTTCATTTACCTGCAGAGTCTCCCACTGGCTATCTGGAGCTATGGACCCACCCCTCACAGAGGGGATAACACAAGGGAGGGCTAGGCTCACTCAGACCAGAGGCTAATTCCTCTCTTAGCAGCCAGCCGACTACAAACTATTATAGAGACGTTTTATGTCTTGGAAAGGTGTCTGAGAAAACCTGGCTTCACATACTGTATTGAGGGAGTAAGAGGAAGCTTCTCCTTATGGCAGATGGGTATTTTTGGCTTGTTGGCTTGTTTTACATGCAGCGCCTCGAAAAGAGTCATAAAGATCTTATCTAGGCCAAAGAGAAAATGTGCGCTCATTGAAATATAGAATTAAAATATGCCTCAATGTGAATCACATGCCAATATTGTATGAACGGTCATTTAGTGCATATTTTGTACATTTGCACATTGTTTACTGTAGAGTTACATAAAATGTTGATGTACATCCCTAAATGGCAAAATGATATCGTAGATACAAATGTCCAGCTGACATTATATTGCTGATTAAATGTGTACTATTCTATTACTATCCCTATGACTATTCTAGTATCAGATGTTATCAAGCACTGTCTATATCCATTCAATAATCTATCCACTTGTGCCTGACAATCTCTGTCATTGTGGAAATGATTAGTTAATCCACTGCTGTTTCTTTACGTTTATCCCTGGGGATCTGTTCGCACACTGTCTCGGGCTGTCTCTCCAACCAGTGGTCGCCCCATCCCCAGCCCCATGGCCCTGTTGCCCACCCACCATATTGAGCAAACAGGACGAGCAAACAGCGGGGAGTGCCTCAGATAGGTCCCCCCTGCCTCCACCCAGAGCCCGGGCCGTGAGCAAACACTCCAGCCTGCAGAACAAAGGGGGATGAATAATCGGAGGGAAATGTCAACGTTTCATCGTGGCTGCCCTGGCCCGGTGAGTTAACCATTAACCACAGGCCGAGTGCTCTATCGCAGGGACGCCTGAATGTACCCGCAACAATAGAGAGAGAGAGAGAGAGAGAGAGAGAGAGAGAGAGAGAGAGAGAGAGAGAGGGGGAGACAAACACCATTGTAAATACAACCCATATTTATGTTTATTTATTTTCCCTTTTGTACTTTAACCATTTGTACATTGTTACAACACCGTATGTATACATAATATGACATTTGTAATGTCTTAATTATTTTGGAACTTATGTGAGTGTAATGTTTACTGTTAATTTTTATTGTTTATTTCACTTATGTATATTATCTACTTCACTTGCAGACAGACACATTACCAATCATCCTGCACCGGTTGGGGGAGTATTAGGACTGAACCAAATCTATTACTTCAAAGCCAAGTTACATAACAGTAAGTCATGCTTACCAACAATGTTACCAAGTGTTTATTCAATTCTAATGAGATATTGGACTATTTCGTGGCAAAACCGAGTAATGACTTTGAGTCTGATGCTTGTATTTATGACGATATATCAAAGAACTTGATAGTCGGCTGTCATCGCAATGGTCTGATCACAGCCCTGTAAAGGCAGACTTTGTGGGTGCACCTACTGTATATCTATAGCACTAAGTGTGGCCGTATCAATGTCCACAGTACATCACTCCTGCCCCCCTCCCCATATAAAGCAATATAAGATGCAATTAAAGGAGATGTAATTATAGTTTCATTGCGTATGTATAGCGTACAAAGAACTTAGTGTTGGTGTCTCTCTCCCCGGGTTCGAGTAGGGAAACATACCAGGGTATTTATTCCAGAGTGAGAGAGAGAGAGAGAGAGAGAGAGAGAGAGAGAGAGAGAGAGAGAGAGAGAGAGAGGAGAGAGAGAGGGTAGAGGGAGGTCAAGACAGTAGGGGCGGGTTGGAGGTGGGGGGGGGGACACTGGAAATAAGACATCTGATTCATGAAGCGGATGTTTTGAAGGAAACTGTCTAAGGACGTCGCTGCACCAACTGTACCTTCCAGCGGCTGTTTCTGTGCCGGTCTGCTTCCCAGGTTCCTGAAGTATAACTGTGATGATACACATGTTATTTCTCCTATTTAAATGGACTGGAAAGCATTGCCTTAACCAGACTCATAATTCTCCCATTGATAGACTTGTGAAGCCTGTGTCCAAAGGCCATCCAGCTGGTATTTGTCATTTGCGAGAGATGTAAAATTCAGTACCCTCCATTTATTACCTTCAAATAAATGGTGATTTCCTTCTTTAACAATACAACAACAAAAATATTTAAAGAAACGTTACATTGGGTCAATTGAGGTGTTTGCGCTGGGTAAAGTCTGAGAACTTGTCTGACCTGTGGAAGTTCAACCATAACCTTTAAATTGCCACTCTATGCCACTCTATTCCACTCTATGCCACTCTATTCCACTCTATGCCACCCTTTCCTATTTATTCTTCTATTTATGTCGAATGTGGGGAAGGTTTTTTTTCCACGTTTTTTTCAGTGCGAACCAGAGAGAAAAAAACTGTAAATGAATCTGCGTTATTTATTTGGTTTGGAGCCCTGGACCTTTAGCAGTGAAAAATCACCCACCGTATCACTAATTCCGTCTCCTCCGGCTGCCTGTGGAATTAAAAGACCCCTGAAAGAAACGCTGAACAGAACCAGCCTGTGTGCCCTGCCCTGCCGGACATGAAGGATTTCGGCAGCCATGTGCAAAACCACAATTTTTGTCCCTGACTACTGCCCTCTTCTGATGGAGTGGCCTGAATCTTATGTGGCCACTCATAGTCCATTCAGAATAATACTCTCCTCTTCACCTATTACCAGAAGATAATTCTCAGTGAGTATAAAACCTCCTGAATCTTTGTGTGGAAAAATCCATAGAAAATCCAGAACTATTTTTGTAATTTATTGTCTTACACGTGGACACCACCAATTGGCCAATGCCGTTTCAGGAAGAACAAGTGCAACATTGAAGGACAGGTCATAATACAGTCTCTACACAGGGGAAACAAATAACACCAGCCAGCCTCAAAACAGCAATCAGAATGGCCCCCGTATTGACAGAGTAAAGCCAGAGAGATACAAGAGGGACCTCAGCATCACCTGATTCATGCATGTAACATCAAAAAAATCATCTGGGGTTTGGACAGTGTGATTATGCTACGCCATGGGCACACCTCCATAAGACATAATGGCGAGTTTGAAAAAAGGTCAGTACACAAAGAGGCCTTTCTAACGGCACGCATTACTGTGGTAGAGAGAGAGAGCGAGAGAGAGAGAGAGAGAGAGAGAGAGAGAGAGAGAGAGAGAGAGAGAGAGAGAGAGAGAGAGAGAGAGAGAGAGAAGCCAGTGGGTTGTGTGAGGGATAAGTGAGGGTGAGTCATGAATGAGTACACATTGTTAGCACAGTTAAATATCCTCGCATGTTCCTGGAAGAAAAAAAGTCTTACGTGACACCAGGATGCAAGACAGCTCCTGAGAACAGGATCACCCACCCCTCCCTGCAGCCTGCACCCAGGCCTCCAGCTAGCTGCCCCAGGCCTTCTACCTCCTTTACTGTCTACAGAGAGATTCTAATTTGCCTCAAAACTGGCCCCAAGACTGCTTTTTGGTATTTGACATTTGTTTTTCAATGTCAAACTCTTTGATTCAATGCTTTGATCAGATGTTTGAGATGTCATTTGTATTGTTGAGAATGACAGCTACCGAAAAAGATAGTAGATCAAAGATCAGACTGGTCTCACAGACTAGACGTAACATAGTAAACGTAAATCCAGGACACTGAAATTAGTAGGATGTGTTACGTTTGGTGTGGTTACAGAAGACAGAAGGTTGCTTAAGGCAACAAAAAAAGGGAGGTGGTTGGTTAAGGTGGATGGGTGGTTGTATAATGCAAACGTCTAGCAACACGAAGGTTGAGCGCTCAAACCTCATCACGGACAACTTTAGCATTTTAACAACTTTGCAACTACTTACTACTTTTTAGTTACTTAGCATGTTAGCTAACACTTCCCTAACCACAACGTTAACCCTTTTAGCTAACCCTTCCCCTAGCAATAAACTTAATCCCTTAACCTTACCATGACCTTAATCTTAACCGTAACAGAATGATACGAAATGCTCTGAGACCATGTTGCAAAGATAGCTATTCTTATTATAGCTAGATACATTTCTGTTGAAAGCATTCAGTTGTACAACTGACTAGGAATCCCCCTTTCCCCTTTCCCTTTGTTGAATAAGCAATATTGGAATGGAATGAATTTTATGCCTGTGGTTTATCTCTAAGTGAATCGAGCATTGCTCATCATTGACGTGATAGGTCTGTGTGTCCTGCCTACTGTATGGGAAGATATGGGAAGCAAGAATCCCTTTCTCACCTATGTCTTTCATTCGGGATGTGAAGTAGTGATGTATGTTCTGATGATCAATGATTATGTTTACTGCTTCCAGCCGGAATGTGGCACGGCTAGCTTGTCCTCAGATATACTGAATCCCTCCTCTCGATTCCCTCTGAATCCGGGCGTCTTTGCCGAGCTAATCTTTATTTGGCGCTTAACCGCAAGTCTTTGAATAAGGCACACAGCTCATTTACGGGAAACACACAGGGCACCATCACACCCAGCCACCTCATGCGTCCAAACCTTTTCCAAATTGCTTTGCACGAAGCAAACCATTTAGAGATTTATAAAAATAAAAAAAATCCTACTCCACGACAACCCCAGTAGCTAAAAAATGGTCAGCGGTGAAAAATAAGTTTATCTAAATATAAACCCGTAAAAAGGTAGCTTTGTAAACCAAGGTGGCTTGAGAGAGTGAAAGTGAGAGTTAGAGACCTTCTCCCTGCGGCCTAACTGCTAGGATGGAGCCAGGGGTCGGATTTTTTGCCCACTATGAAAGGATTGATTGTCCCGGGTCCCACAGAGCCAGGAAAGTTCCCCCGGCAGCGGTTAGGACCCTATCTGCCAGGAACGCAGAGCGAGAGAGAGGACGCAGAGAGAGAGAACCAGCACTAGCTATGTCAGATACCTTTCAAGAAAAATACCTTTTAATTTGTTTATAAATGCCTGCGTCAAAGTAAGCATGTAGGGGCCATGTAAAATACAAAAGAGCTCTCCATCTGTTTATTTTGACAGAGAGGAGTGAGCGGGGGGGGTGAGAAGGAGAGAAAAGAAGAGGATAGATATTTTGGGGTTGTACATTCCACTTTGAAAAGAACATTCCATTGATTGTCTGTTGAGATGGACAACATGGCACACATGTTTTCAGGCACTTTGTGGCTGTCACAATGCAAATATCAGAGCCTGAGGGAATGTGGATGGTGGACTGGGAGCCAAGGTCCCTTCTCTTCCGCTAACTCGGAAGGCCCTGTAAGGTTTAGAACACTGTACCAGTCCATGTCCATATTAGATCAAGCCAGTTCAGTGAGAATTGGTCAAAGTTAATTTGATAGAAATGCCGTTTTAGGAAAAAAACATACACAGTATAGATAATCATGGCAGTTCCAGAAACAGAATGGTACTCAATGTTGTGTCCTAGCTCTAGAGTCAGGACTCTGCAGTACTCTTGGAAATTGTGGTGTGTGGAACAGGTGCTCTAAGCAAATCTCGCTGACACTCGATGTTGTTGATGTGAGAATACACCTGTTCCACCAGTGCTGTGAAAACCTTGAGTTTGTCTATGGTGCGTGAGACGTTCTGGGCTTTCGTGAAGTCCTGTTTGTGAGAGAGCCATCGACTCAGGAGCCTCATTCATCCCTTTGCGGCCCAGCTCCCCCCCTGCTTTTTTCGTCCCCCATCCTCCTCTTCCTCCCCCTCTCCCGACCACTGGCGTTTATGGTGCCCAACAGCACGAAAACAGACTAGGGGAGAGGTTTGCGGGACGGGACAGGCCACGAGATGCGTGGTGGACACATCCGTGACAAACACATGGTGTTCAAACCAGTAGTGGTATCCAACATAAAGTGCTGCTCTACTGTTAAAGCTGTATCCTGCCATGTTAAAGGGGATACCGTATGTGTTGGTGGGATGACGTTGTGTACAATAGTAAAGTAAATGTGAGTCAACATGCTTGTGAGAGAGAAAGAGGGAGAGAGAGAGATGAGAGAAAGCAGAGAGAGGTCAGAGAGAGAGATCAGAGAGAGGGAGATCAGAGAGAGAGAGAGAGAGAGAGAGAAACTCAGACGAAGTAGGAGTGTGTCTACATAGGTCCAATAAGAGTGAGTGTGAATGATTGTGTATTCTCGGGACATACTGTATTGTTGCTGGCAGCCCTTTCTCCCATCCTTCTCGCACCCTCCTTGTTTTTAGCCCCTCGCACCGGTAACCCGAGAGGCGGGCGGCACGCCTGGAATATGGCCCAGCTGGTTCCTGATGTTGCTACTTGGTGCAAACGAGGGGGACCTGTGATTGCGTGGCCATGAAAACAAAACCCCCAGTAACAGGCTCGTGACAGGGCGGGGGACCCAGGGTTCAGGAGCTGCTTCCACCAAACTGTGACCTCTCACTCAACCAGGACCCAGCGGTGGGGGGCGAACAGGGACTCCAACCAGGGACTCCAACCAGGGACTCCAACCATGGACTCCACAGGCTCTTATAGATGTACAGACACAGGGAGAGGCTTTTTACAGACTTACTCAATTTAGAGTAATCATTCTGCCTTTAGGTGTAGACATGCCTAACATCCTTATACAGCCATAACTGTCACCTGAAGTGAGCTTTTTATGATCATGTAATAACCGAGGGGTGGTAGACGTAGTGTCAGTGTTTTTAGCTAGACTTTTGCCAAGTAAGTGATGATAAGAAAGATCGTAATGATGCTGATGGGGATGAGTGAATACCGCCAGTGTTATTGATGATAAGTCGATTCCGGAGGATTGCTAATTTCCAGGGTAATATAGTCACCACACAGAAACAACTGACAGAGCTCCGGTATTATCCATTTGTACAGCTGAATACACACTGAGGCCACTCACTTTCAGTGTCTGGCTCAATTTCTCGCACCCGTGTGACAACCTCTAACCCTCTGGTCAAAAGTCCAGGTCGGTCATAATAGCCTTACTACCCCTTTACTACATCTGTCAGTGGGTCAGGGGAAACTAGTGTGTATCAGATACGACGAGACAGAGAAAAGCTTATCTGATTGGACTGAGTAATGAGGTCACATGCTGCAACGGCAAAGGGGCGGGGGCGTATATGTCACTCGCACACCTGGGATGCAAACGGCTCATAAGTACTGATAATAACCGCTTGGAGACGTCGGGTAGGTTGGGTGTGTCAAAAGTCCAGAAGTCCTTGTTGGGTTCCTGAAGTGTTGCTACCTACACCCCTTATCTACCAGTGCTCTCTAGCAACATGCTTGGAGAACAGGAAGAGGATCTCTAGATTTCATCAGATCATTAAACGTGGTCTAAAGCCTGTGAGATCTTAGCTAGATCCTATCTTGTCTACAATTGAGCACATTCAGATTATTGTTGTAAGGATGATGAAACCCTTTTCAAAATAACCATGTGTTGTGCTATGTATAGGGGCCATGTGTTGTGCTATGTATAGGGGCCATGTGTTGTGCTATGTATAGGGGCCATGTGTTGTGCTATGTATAGGGGCCATGTGTTGTGCTATGTATAGGGGCCATGTGTTGTGCTATGTATAGGGGCCATGTGTTGTGCAATGTATAGGGGCCATGTGTTGTGCTATGTATAGGGGCCATGTGTTGTGCTATGTATAGGGGCCATGTGTTGTGCTATGTATAGGGGCCATGTGTTGTGCTATGTATAGGGGCCATGTGTTGTGCTATGTATAGGGGCCATGTGTTGTGCTATGTATAGGGGGCATGTGTTGTGCTATGTATAGGGGCCATGTGTTGTGCTATGTATAGGGGCCATGTGTTGTGCTATGTATAGGGGCCATGTGTTGTGCTATGTATAGGGGGCATGTGTTGTGCTATGTATAGGGGCCATGTGTTGTGCTATGTATAGGGGCCATGTGTTGTGCTATGTATAGGGGCCATGTGTTGTGCTATGTATAGGGGCAATGTGTTGTGCTATGTGTAGGGGCCATGTATTGTGATATGTATAGAAGCCATGTATTGTGCTACGTATAGGGGCCATGTGTTGTGCTATGTGTAGGGGCCATGTATTGTGCTATGTATAGGGGCCACGTGTTGTGCTATGTGTAGGGGCCATGTATTGTGCTATGTGTAGGGGCCATGTGCTGTGGCTGCTCATGTCCTTATTCTCCAGGACCTCCAGAGGACAGAATCTTAATTGTGGTGGTGGAGGTGGAGGTGGTGGAGGTGGCTTCACCCAGGGGAAGCAGGGTGGGTGATGAACGCCTCTGGAATGTCCGCCGCCATCTGGGGTCCATGTGGACATGGGGGCCGGCCTCGGCCCTGGCCCGGCGGGAGCAGGGGAAGAGCATGTCAGCCCCGGCTAGACCTTAAGACAACACGGCCAGGTCTGACAGCCACTGTCCACTGCCTCGTAAATCACCGGCCACACTGTCGCACACTGTCTCTCTTACCCTGCAGCGAGACACTGCTTTGTTTGGACTCGGAGAGTGCCGTGTTTTTGGAAAGGAAGAAATAAGCATTCCTCCCTCTGACTGAATGTCCTCGTCAAAATGTGTCAGCTCGTCTGTCGCAGTGTTAGTACCAAGAGGCAAATGAGGGTTTATGGACGTGTGAGCGACAGAAACTGTATCAGATGTACAGAGGGCAACTATTACAGGCCATACCAACAGTATGTGGTAGTTGGACATCAGCCAAGACATACGAGCAGAGAGAAGCTCCTACGTGCCGAGTTAAAGCCAGAGGTATGACTGTGGTACCGGGTTGGCCATGGAACTTTTCTCTCTGTATATGTTGACTCAAAACTTAGGCCCTGATCAATCCAGTAGCTTTCCTTCTTTCTTTCTCACAGGGAAATATAATCAGTCCCCTTCCCTGTCTCGTTCTCTCCCAGTCCTGCTTTATCAGGAGCCACTTCAACAACATCCACAACCCAAAGAGCAAAGTCCAGCGTATTATCTCTGCCTCTGTCTCTCCCGTGTGCACTCGCTGACTGGCCTCCTCTGCACAGCACAACATACAGCATGCTGGAGAGAGCTGGAGCAGGATATGAAGTAGTGGGTGACAACAAGCACAGTCTAAAATAAAATATCTATATCTGTGTCCCGTTACCACACTCTAAGAAAAAAAGGTGCTATCTTGAACCTAAAAGGGTTCTTCGGCTGTCCCCATATGAGAACCCTTTGAAGAACCCTTTTTTTTGGTTCCATGTAGAACCCTTTCCACGGAGGGTTTTACATGGAACCTAAAAAGGGTTTGACCTGAAAGTAAAAGGGGTGCTCCTATGGGGACAGCTGGAGAACCCTTTTGGTACCCTTTTTTATGAGAGTGTATACCAATATAAGCACAATGCCTAATGTACACTATCTACATTAAAAACATATGACAAGGCATGTTTTCATAGTCTTCATTATCTAATGTAATTATTACATACGAGATTACATTATGAATGTAGGCTATCCATTATAACTGTAAAAACATGCAATATCCCCATGTTCTATTTCACAGGGATCAAACGTGTAATATTTCAGTACATGCTTCAAAGGGCAGCTACATTTAAAAGTGCCGTTATCCCACTTGCGCAAAAAGTCTTTCGTTATTTCACAAATGTTTTCCTCCCAACAATCCAACATGAGAGTATACCCTGAGGGTTGAACTGTAAGCCTCGGTTTTTTCTTTCTTCTCTTTCCCTGCTTAGGAAATGTCAACAGGATGCAGCGTTGCATCCAGGATACAGGATACAGCTCTCATTTGCATAGTACATCTTAAAGGGATGAGCCAGGAGCCACCCTTCTCTCTAGCTTTACCTGTCACATACACGGGTAACAGCCAAAATAATGGAAACACTTGAGTAAATGGGAGAAACAAAGTATCTTGAAAGCAGGTGCTTCCACACAAGTGTAGTTCCTAGGTTAATTAAGCAATTTACATCCCATCATGCTTAGGGTTATCTATCAAAATGTTTGGCAGGCTATTATTTGGGCCAATATTTTGGAAACCATGGCGATGCCCCAATGGGATGATAATGCCCCCATCCACAGGACACGAGTAGTCACTGAATGGTTTGTTGAGCATGAAAATTATGTAAACCATATCCAATGGCCGTCTCAGTCACCAGATCTCAACCGAATTGAACACTTTATGGAACATTCTGAAGGGGGGCCTGAGACAGCGTTTTCCACCATCATCAACAAAACACCAAATTATGGAATTTCTCTGGGAAGAATGGTGTCGCATCCCTCCAATAGAGTTCCAGACACTTGTAAAATCTATGACAAGCTTCATTGAAGCTGTTCTGGCCCAACACTCGATTAAGACGCTCTATGTTGGTGTTTCCTTTATTTTGGCAGTTACCTGTACATACGACTAAAAAAACACAGCCAGGTTATAAGTATCCAACATCAACCGCCTGCTATGACACCTTCTAACATCCCAAATTGAGTGATGGCTGACAAGCCAGGAAATCCAAAGTGTATTTAAGCAACAACTTAACTGAGGGTGCAAATAATAGTTCATTAGATACATGGTCTGGATGAACAATACACATTTTCTATCAGTGTCCATGTCATATATCCAGCCATATTCCCTAACAATCAACCAGCTCGCTGGAAGCCATTATTCACTTATTTTTCTCAGCATACTGTCACGCCCTGACCATAGAGAGCCCTTGGTTCTCTATGGTGTTTAGGTCAGAGCGTGACTAGGGGGGTGTTCTAGCCATTGCATTTCTATGTGGTGAGTTGTATGGTTCCCAATTAGAGGCAGCTGGTAATCGCCTCTAATTGGGGATCATATTTAGGTAGCCTTTTCCCCACATCTGTTTTGTGGGATATTGTTTTTGTGTGTGTGCATGTTGCACCCCGGCTATCACGGTCGTTGTCTGTTTATTTTATTTTTATGTTTCACTTTAAATAAAAGATGTGGAACTCAACTCACGCTGCACCTTGGTCCGTCCATTACGACGATCGTGACACATAGAGAACATCCGAAAGTGTTAAAGTATGTTTTTCCCCTGTGTGCTCCTGGCAAGCGCATTAAATTGCTGTCACCTGTTCCTGTGCCTCAGGTGAAACGTTTAACAAGAGCAACTACGGTGGAGTTTCTCTTCAGAATTACATTTTAAGATACTATGCAAGACTGTACCCTCTGGGTAAAACTGGATTGAGTCAAAATAGTTGACTTGCTATTTTCATCTTACTTTAGTGACGTGACTTGGTTGAATTGGCAAAAAGTTATCAAATTGTGGTTCATATTTTTGTCTCATTATGCTATTCTCAAAAGTGAACCGATTCTGATCATCAGTAGTGTTATGCTCATACAACTATCTGAGAGGTGTTTGAATGGGGTTATCATGCTTCCCAACAGACTGCAAAACCAATCACAGCTAATATATGGGGGTGTCACTTTGTTGCAGGTTAGTCATAACTGGGCAGGGCTCTGTCCCTTGTTCCCAATGCACCTTTGTGTAGCTGTGGCTGCCATATCAGCTAAATACTAGCCTATCTTATCGAACCAACTGCACCGTTTTGTGTGAAATATGACGAACGGCCATGGATTCCCATGAAAACATTCAGACGAGAGAGAGAGAGAGTGTGTGTGTGTGTGTGTGTGTGTGTGTGTGTGTGTGTGTGTGTGTGTGTGTGTGTGTGTGTGTGTGTGTGTGTGTGTGTGTGTGTGTGTGTGTGTGTGTGTGTGTGTGTGTGTGTGTGTGTGTGCGTGTGTGCGATCTACGGTCAGCTTCAAAGGCTTGCGACGTCACACTGGAGAATGGTTTTGCACCCCTGCGTGACAACTCCAAAAACACAGAGCAGTGTTGAGCAAGAAGGCTGTGGAGGGCTGTCCTACGGTCAATGGAATGCTGGTCTCTACTGAAACTCAATATAAAGGTTTCCTCCCCCTGGATGACTCCTTCTTGTAGAAGGTGAATAACACGCAGTTATACCCCCTCCAAGAACAACAGAGAATGTGTCCTGTCTAATATGATGCAGAGATGTCTTCTTTTTGGTCACACAAAATCATTTGAAGGAAACTTTTTATCAAACTAGAAAAACTCAATGTTCTGAAGAAACTTTGTGTGTTTGCTAAATCTGTGTCTGGCAAGGCGTTACAGGTCACAAAGAAGTATATGTAAGAATCTAAGTTAGGGTAGCCTGAACACTTTCAAATGAGTTTTCATTTTAAAACTTTAATAGTTACAGCATTTACTAGGGACGCAACGGTTTTTGTTGTCACATAAACACTCCAAACAGCCTATCCAACCACTCGGAGGCGTCTGCATGGTCCTAAAGCAAAGCATCACATTCCGATGATAAAAAATGCAATTTCATAATGTGAGGGAGGACATGTCCCCCCCCCCCGTCCTCAGTGAAAGTTGCACCCCTGGTGTTTAGTCTAATATGCATACTCATGCAAATTAAAATTATCGAATGTCTATGTTTATTGCAAGTGGGAATAGTCTATTCTGTCGAGTTGGATTGGTGTTATATCTTACAGTACATTACCTATATTCAGTATCATTATAAGTAGGCTATCTGCAACTTTAATATGCTGTGATCTGTAATCATTGTGTATGCTAATGCATGCACATGTTAAGGTTTACAGTAATTAAGTAATATCATGGTGTTTCCTGAAGTTGGTTTGTTGTTTCTAGCTTGAATGGTTAAGAAAGCAGTGGCACTTTAGATATCATGGTTGCCCTTGACTCACATGCCAATTATGCAAATGTTTAATAGTTCTAATTTCCAAATGATCAAAAAAAAATCAAAAATCTGAACAGAAGCAACGTAATTTACACTGGACCAGACATTTTGACGTTTCACATTTTAAACACTGTTTTTGATTTATTATGAATACAGGAAGTGTTTCTATCTTCCTGGAAGTTGTTTTTGTGTTTCTCGCTTAAATGGTTAGTAGTATTTTGAATGTCTACCCATTGACTCCCACGTTATTAATTGGGCATAACATAATCCAAAACAAAACCAAAACAAACTGCAAATGCATCTAACAAGTTTGTAGAGTCACAAGCTTGATGTAGTCATTGCGTGCAATGAATATGAGACCAAATACTAAAACATACACTAAAGTGCTTTCATTTCTAACCGGTAAAATAGATGTGTATGAAAATACACTAAAATAAAAGCTGACATTATGTACTGTCGCCTAATACGAAACATTCTCATATCTAAAATGCTGGAATATAGAGCCAAATTTAAAACGTTTGCTTCACTGTCCAAATACATACGGAGGGGAGTCTACCGAGTTAAGATTATTTACAGTCAAAGTAGGATATCCTGAAAACAGCATGACAAAACAAAACTGCAATTAGAGATTTTTTAATACCTAGAATTATGCTTTTTGTTCAAATGTGAAGGCACCAAATCCTGATTGAAACACTCGGTTTGAGATGATTCACTGGCCATCAGAATACAGTAGTGTCTAGAAGCCAGTTTATGTTGGGGCCAGAGGGCCAGCATGAGTTCCACACTGTTTAGTCTAACCTACCCAAAAGTCACATACAAGAGTAATTTGGTAATGTACGGAGCTGTTTCAACAACCCGATAATTCAGCTGAACCTGTCAATCCTGCAGCAAGACCTACACAACAGAGCCTCCAAATGAACATGTAAACGACATCAGATGTATTTGATTTTTTTTTTCTTCACAATACGTCTTTAAATTATTTGAAAGGATTTTGTAAAATAACATACACCCATTTCATCAAGTCTATAGATAATCTCACGTATATATTTACCTCAACGCAACAGACAACAATCGTGTTTCTCCCCAATGTTTTGCTTTTTAATAAGAAAAACATGAATCATTCAAATCACAACATTCAAACCATGAACAACAACCTCACAATATATACATAAACATAATTTTCCAAGTCTGAAAAGCCACATAGTTTAAATAACAAGTCTTTAAAAACTAAAATACAAGAAATAAAAACAGTATTTCTGACCTGAAACTCATGGTTTATATTTCAAAAAGTGTTCCTTCAGTGAATATGCAGTTATTGGTCATCCATTACCAGAACATCTTGAAAGGCACTTTGAGGATGAGGGTTGCGACATAAAGCTGTAGACATTGACATTGTTTACAGTGGTCCAATTCTAAATGACCATTTGCAGTAAAAAAAAGAAGAAGAAAAAAAGGTAATTACATAGCATTGTTGTAACATACACTATCAGGGCCACCCCAGCTGTGCAAAATGGTGGGAACTCTTGTGCAAAGTACTGTATGTAAATGGTCCTCTTACTGCATTTCCATTCAACTCCTATCTTAGTAACTGACATACCATGGCCCCTCTCCATCCTAACCCTTGGTATGTTGTGTAATATAACGTGAAGCCATTCCAAAATATCCTACGCCACAAAGACCTGTGGAACAGCAGGCTCTCATCATTGATAATAAAAGGGTCCTCTGGGAAAAAAAAACATGTTTTAAAACAGACAAACAAAGATGAAATTAGATCTACCACAGTTTCATCCCTTTTTAAACAGACTTCACCCCCCCTCTTAAAATGGATACCTGGTAAAAGAATACAAGAAATGGCTCTCTTATCAGTAAAAACAATATCACTTGCACCACTTGTAAAAATGAACCATGGCAGCTCATTTGTGTTCACGGATGTGTATTTGAAGAGATTAAAACAGCATGTTAAGAATAGGAATGAAGTATCATGCTCTAAAACACAACAAGAATTCCCTGTAATGCAGTAACAACTGCCCCGAAGCAGTAACCTGAACCTTTTCTCACTCCCACAATCCCTCACATTGTTTCATGTCACATTTGTTTTGTAACGCGTCTACACAGCACTGTACAAGATATATTAATTTTCTTCCCTTCATAAATAAATGCACATCGCCTTTCCCCCACTCCATCTATTTACAATGTGTACAACCCAAGTAGTCCTGCATGTCTGTCGAACAAACTAAAACCCAGTTTGAAATAGTCTAAAAATGGCACAACAAAATGGCAAAGGGGGGTGTGAATTTACTTCAGTGTGAATTTATGAATGTGTCCGTTTAAAGACCTGATGAATGGGTGTCTATCCAGCACTGGGTTTTACCTGTGTCTTCTACTTCATGTATCTGCAGGGTTTCCCTGATCAACTGTGTATTCAGCTCTGCTAAATGTTATTTTCGTCCCTTTGGCCCCTCGTGAGTAGACTTTCAATGGCAGCCGCCTTACACTTTGGGATTTCAAGGCTGCTAAAAGTCCTTGTCAGCACCACTTGGCTGTGGTCCAGAGGCCCCCATGTTAGGAGGCATTGAGGACCGACCGGCTGTAGAGGGTTTGGTAGTAGGCCCCAGAGTCCATGACCGAGGGTCCGGCGCTGTCGTAGATCTGCTTGGCTGCTATCGGAGAGGAGGAGGCGTAACTGTTGTAGGCCATCACGTGGTCCTGGTAGGTCTTCAGGTCCATCTTTTGCTCATTGGACATGAGGTTGGTGATGGAGAAGGGGTGGTTGAAGTTGTAGTGGGGATCCATGGCTTTGAGAGGGTCGTTCTGCAGGTCCAGATTATGCATGGCGCTGGGGAGGAGATGGGGGCTGCCTCCCATGACCTGGGAGTGGAGGAGAGGGGTGGTGGAGGGCACTGAGGAGGTGATTGCCACAGGGGTGCTCTGGATGTGGGACTGGGGCTGTGGAGGGCAGTCCAGCTGGACCATGCTCCTCTGCTGCTGCTCCTCTGAGGAGGAACCTGGGTGGGAGTTGTCAGAGTGAGCCGAGTCGGCCCCCTCCGAGCCCCCCGCTGGGCTGTGCTCCTCCATCAGGTTGTCTCCATGGCCCCCTTTCCCCGAGCCTCCCTCCTGGGTCTTGCCAGACTTCTTCGCAGCCTTCTCTTGATCGATCTTGAAGCGCTTCTGGCGGCGCAGGTAGCAGCCGTTCTCAAACATGTTGCCTGAGTTGGGGTGCAGGGCCCAGTAGGAGCCCTTGCCGGGCTTGTCGGGCGAGCGGGCCACCTTGACGAAGCAGTCGTTGAAGGACAGCGAGTGGCGGATGGAGTTCTGCCAGCGCTGCTGGTTCTCGCGGTAGTAGGGGAACAGGTCCATGATCCACTGGTAGATCTCGTTGAGGGTGAGCATCTTGCTGCCGGACTGCTGGATGGCCATGGTGATGAGGGAGATGTAGGAGTAAGGTGGCTTGGCGTGGGTCAGTGAGCGGCGGTAGGGCTTGGGCACCTCCTTGGCCCGGTTGAGGGAGGTGGGAGAGGGGTAGCTCAGCTGGCTCATGGGCTGGCTCATGTTCTGGTAGTGGGAGAGGGAGCCTAGGGAAGGGCCTGGGGAGCCCAGCTGGGAGAGAGAGCTGGGGTTGAGGGATGAAGTCACCGGGGACAGGTTCATATGGTTGGCCCCTCCGCCCATGGAGGCCAGTTGACTGTTGAGCCCAGAGCTGCCATAGCCCATGTTCATGGTGGCTGGAGAACCAGCTGGGTTCAGGTTGATGTAGCTGTTGATGGTGCTCATTGAGCTCATTGAATTCATGGCAGTGGGAGAGGAATACATCTGAAAACATAACAGAAAATGGTTGATTTAGTCATTTAGAAACTAAAAATATAGCTAAGTCGGTTTAGACAATAAATAATGTAATTTATTTTGTTGTGTCCAAAAGCCTGTACTAATGGAAAGCATCAATGGTCAATGATACCATTGGAGTGAAAGGGACATGGATTTCACATATCATTGTTAAACCTGAAAATGCGTAACATGCGCGTCATGGATTCTTTCCCTTTCATTTAGTAGTTATCCCTCGTCACTACTAAGTGCTCCAAAACCAAGGCAAATAAAACAAACGTTTTAAGAAACGTTCCAAAATATCTGACCATCCACTAGCAGTTACAATACACGTTTAAAAAGGATTACACAGTCGTAAACTACATAATCATCAAAGTATCCTAATATTTATTTGAGAGCATATAAAGTTGATTAAAGACAGGATTTAATTTTCCATTACTTTAATCACGAATTTCTTGGGGGAAATGTATCGTTATTTCAACTCTCGGGGGTAGTCAACCTTGATCAAAATGACTGATAATTTAATTTCCGAGATGCTTTATCATTCACATAATTTGCATATTTAAATGGTATAGTCCATAAGTGTTAGTATAAACAGACTAGGCAATTCATTTAAAAAAATAAGATAGATTTTATGTAAACAAGCCTCTAAATGTCACATATACAATTTAAACAGGTCGCACAAGGACAAACTGAGCCAAATCCTATCACATCAGTGTTATATGTTGAATTGTAAAATTCTAACAATACTAAATCAAAGATAAGAAGTTGCAGCCAAAATTCTGGAGTGATAAATATCAAAATCAATCCAATGTGTTTGTAAAATACTGAGCTTTCGATTCAATAACTTACTTCTAAGAAACTCTAGAATAGACTTTAAAGAAACAAATATCCAGCAACCACACACACGCACATAGCCCATATGGTAAACTTATATAGAAAAAAGGTGTTTTTACCTCAGTGGCTTCGCTGTAGAAGGCATTCCACTCTGGCAGTTCATGAGACTCCATCTTCACTGAGCTCAACATCCCAAATACAACTTTTTATAGTAAGAAAATATATTTGAGAGAATAAAAGACTGCAAATCCTTGTTTGAGTTTATAATAGCTTTGAGTTTCTGCTCAAAATTCAGGACTTCAGCAAAAGGAGTAAAATTTTAATCCAAGATAACGAAAGAGTTCCACTGACTAGATTGAAGACTATACTAAAAATAATCAAGAACTAAAAAACTTTTTTTTTTTTATACAATGCTTCCTCGGGCTATGAGTGGGTCTTCAGTGAAATGTCAATATTTATTCGTCGATTTATCAATCATCCATCGTTTCATAATCAAGATTAACAGGTTATTTATCTAAAGCGGACGTGCTCTTTGGGAAACGCTAGATCCGTATGAAGTCCGCAGAATGCTCCTGTGCAAGCCCCGGTCCGTGTGCGTGAGTCAATGTGCTGTGGGCAAGTGGAGTAAAAGTTGGACGTGCCTTCTTAAAAACTCAGGTAAGGTCCCGCCCCATAAGGGCATTTGAATATCGTCCAAGGCAATTTGAATATCGTAAAAAGACGTCTCTTGCCCCCTGGTGAGGGTGTATATTGGCCGGGGACAGACACATCCATCTCAATTTCAAGCATGCATCCTCCATTTCTTGTCTAAAAACTCCTGCTTAACCGTCTCTGGATGCAGACACTGATTGTAGGCTATTTTCATCATTTATTTTACACCACAATTATAACCTCGTAAGTAATTTATGGATTTAAATTAGAATATGAATCTAAAAAGGATTGCTTAACACTGAGTCGTCTTCTGATTGACTTCAATTCGCAGTCAAACTGACGATCAATATGTAACTCAATGGAAATCAAAGACCTTTATTTTGGCTCTCATTTTAAAACACTCGACCAAAGAAAATATTAGCTCAATAGGTCAAGATCTGAAATGAAGGAGGATTATTGCAGGCCTTGATGAGGTATTGATGTGGACAGGGGTATAATCTCACGGGTTAAGGTCATCAGTGGGAGGTCTGATAAGGGAGCCTGAGGTGACTGACAGGTGAGAGAGCTGTTAATTCCCGCGACAATCACTTCTCTGGAGCTCTAACGGCTATATGGAGGATGATGAGTTGCTGGGGAACTTGGACTTCTCAGAAACACGTTGGTTCCCAACTCCCATAGCCTCGTTATAGGTCTGCAAAGTTTTAGTCCAATTGAAGGCCACATTAACGAAAATGTGTATTATACGTGTGCATTACAGGTGTGCATGTTAAGGTAAATTAAGTAAAGAATATATTGTTGACAACAAATAATGTAGACCTAATCCAATGTGTCATGTAAGGACTATCCTTGGCCTGATTCAGAATACACATCTCGTTGTCAAGCGCAGACAGTCAAATCTGAATGTCAATGCATTTCTTAATTGTCCATGAATAGAGCTGTAATGATGCGCCATAGGTGGTCAACAGGATTAGTTGAGAAAAGCGTTAAGGAAATTACGCAGCAAGGAGACGTCGCGTTCAGCGCAATACGTAGAAATGGGACACTTTGTTTTTTAAAATAATTGAATGAATGAAAAACAACATAAGTATTTAAAAGTTTCAAAATAACAGAATCCGTTTATTCAGTCATCTTTTTTGATTTCACAGTAATATAAGCAGGACTATAACAAAAGCTTGATCTTGAACACGTCCAACGAATTGCGCCTTCTTGCAAAACGTTGTCAGATCGATTAACACATTCAATGGGATAACACATGGCTGTCTGTAATGATAGTAATTAAGCTTTATAGAACAATGCTTTCCTAACCAAGTATATACCTACGTGATTAAAGTATCTATAAGCAACACATTTTTAGCACTGATTTGAACAATTATATTCAGGCATGGCCCAAAATTTATTTATATTCAAGCATGGCCCAAATTTTAATTGAACTGTTTCCCATGGCCAAATACATATAGCTAACCTCAATCGTCTTGAATCGAAGGCCAGCTATTTCGATAGATATAGATAACCCGTTCAAAAAATGGTTCTACAATATGGAGAGCTTTGGAGGAATATGTTGCGCGCGCTGAAACGCATTTGAGTAATGAGCAGAGAACTACTTCCTCATTAATCCTTTGCCTTTAAATGGTCTATTCCCCCATCACAGATCCCTACATCCTCCTGCAGGTCGGCCGCTTCTAATGCCAATGAGACAGTAGATCGTTCATTAACACCTCAACGATTAGCTAACAATAGCTTTAATGAGTTGACACTAAATAGAGGAAGCCAGAGATTTCAATATGCTTTCTAGTGGGGGGAGTTATGATTTGCACTCTACCATATCTTGGTAGGCGGCGTTGTACAATTACGCTAACCTTTAAGCGTGTTTAAAGAAGTGTATGCCTACAGTAAAATACATTGAGAAACAAATGACTACAACATCAGATAAAATAACACATTTATCTAAGTGAAATTATGGCCGATGTCAAATACGACGCCATCTAATTGATTAATCGGCAACTGAGCCATTTCCCTCCAATATAGACGACCGCCTAGATTATTTATTTTTTAGTTCACAACACATCTCTAAAATCAAGATCTGCACAGGTTAAAGTGCGCCATCTACTGGACATAGCAAGACAATGACCATCGAGCGTTTCATTGCAACACAGTATAACACCGTGGTAGTATTTTTTATTTATTTATTTATGTACGCTTCAAATTTTTGGTCAATTACCTAGAAGCTTCATGAGAAATAGCAAATAAAATGTGACATTTACATCCAATGAACAAAACAAATCATATGAAACGAAACGATATGAAACGAAAAGTTTATATAGAGTTGGAATACAAGCTTTACCCTTAAACTGTGTTGAGATAAGCAACTACAAAAACAACTCAACAGGAGGCCATGGCAGACAGGACCATAAAGGACCAGAATAATAGAAAGGCTGGCACAAGACAATCCTTACTAATTTAGTGGCCAAATACAAAAGTGAATAGACTTATAGGGATTTTTAAAAAGTGCTTTCAGACAGAGGATGCCATTAAAGGCACTTGAGGAAAGTTGCATGAACATAGTGTTTCTGTGGGAAATTCCTTTCTTGTTGTATGAGCTACATTTGAATTACAGTATCCTATGTTAGATAAGAAATAGGCCTAGGCCTAATTTTGGTACTAAATACACTTTCAGATACAGCTACTAGTGTACAATACGTATGTTTGTACAGTATACATTCATGCCCACGTGATTGGCAATGGCTTGCTTGATGCATTGTCCTCATTTAATTTCATATTAACACATGCACATGCTAGGGTATTGATTGGCACCAGCTTTGCAAATTGATCATTAAATTCATATATTCATTTTGGTGACAAACATAAAAAGGTTAAGGAAAACCTGACAGGGAAGTATTTTGATATACATGTATATATTATATTTTAGACAATTCAAATCGTTAAGTTCATAGGTAAAAACAGAGCATTAAATTGGGATATTATAGAACTTATTAAAATAAAATAAAAAAATCCTATTTCATGAGGATCACGTGAAACAAACCTTGAATCTCAATCTATATAGAAAAAAACCTTTGACTTTACATGAATAGTAAATTCCTTTAATTAAACACCACACTATTAGTTTAATCTACACCCTCTACAACTTCAGTTAACAGAACCTATAACTATCCTAACAATAACCATTTCACCCACTATTTCCCTGGCACATATTGAAATAATAAAGACATTTAACACATAAAGGATAAGATTAGTTTTGAAATGTACAGTGCCTACAAAAGGTCTACACCCCCTTGAACATTTTCCACATTTTGTTGCGTTACAAAGTGGGATTGAAATTGTCATTTTTCATCAACAATCTACACAAAATACTCCGTAATGTCAAAGTAGAAAATAAAAAATAAGATTCTTCAAGCTCTGTCAAGGTGTCAAGGTGTTGGGGATCATGGCTAGACAGCAATTTTCAAGTCTTGGCGTAGATTTTCAAGCAGACTTAAGTCAAACCTGCAACTTGGTCACATTCACTGTCTTCTTGGTAAGCAACTCCAGTGTGGATTTGGCTTTGTGTTGTAGGTTATTGTCTTTCTGAAAAGGTGAATTCCTCTCCCAGTGTCTGGTGTACAAGCAGACTGAAGCAGGTTTCCTCTAGGATTTTGCCCGCGCTTAGCTCCAACACATTTCCGTTTCTTCCTGAAAGCCTGCCCAGTCTTTGCCTGTGTCAAGCTTCTGAACTCATTTAGGCTTGCCTAAACAAAAAGGGTGAATACTTATACAACGACTATATTTTAGTGATTTCATTTGTAAACATTTTTAGACCCCCCTTCACTTTGACATTAATGGTGTATTTTCTGTAGATCAATCAAAATTTATTTTTTTATAAATCTATCGCAATCCTACTTCCTAACGCACCAACATTTGAAAAAAGTTCAAGGGTGCGTAGATCTTCTATAGGGCACTGTACATTTACTTCAGCATGAATCTTTGGTTTCGATGCACGTGTTTAGGCTACTCAGTGGTACACACCACAAGCTGTATTGGTCTCAAAACTATAGATTGCACATCTATTACCGCGGAGCAAGATCGTCTTGCATTCGAACATTCAGTATAAAATAGAGAGGTATCCATCCCATTTCATACATGCTGGATAAAAGCGTCTTTGTTGGGCACTGTGAAAGCCATGTTACTGTATCGTCCTGCACTGAAAGCCACCGCTGCTCTCTTATAATATAGATGGCGCGACAGACGTCAACTGCTGCTGGTCTGAGGTTTCAACAAGGAGCAAACAATTCGCTCCGTGACAGTCAGTTTTTTTTAACGTAAAGCGCAAAATGTGGCGCAAAACAAAACACTTCTAGTCTGTATGTTGATGTAACATGTAGTGAAGTCGTCCCTCTTTCACGTTGCCACTCAGAAATCTGTTAGAAAGATGTTCAATGAAACAGAAAACAACAGCCCTATAATCACCTAGAAGCTAGATGAAGTTCATACTTCTCAACCATGGTCCACTGGTTTATAACTTCAGTGACTAATACTAGTGACCAATACTAATGTAGATAAGTTGATGTTTGAGGGACAAAGGGGTGAATTAGGTATTAGAGGTGAGCTGGGGCTGGGGGTATCGTCACCCCCCTAACCAACCAGACAGTGAAGTGGTAGTGTAAGGCCTGCTCCATGCAGGTGGATGTGTATGATGATTGGCTGTGAGTTGGGGAGAACCTGGTGGATTTCCGTGGTGATTGGCTGCGAGGTGGGGAGAACCTGGCGGATTGCTGTGGTGATTGGCTGCGAGGTGGGGAGAACCTGTTGAGATTGTCGTTTTCTGTCTGCAGGCTCCAGCTCCACTCAGGCGTCAACAGCCTTCTGTCCAGACAGACATCACACAAACAAACAGATTAATAAATGGTAGGCTGACCATATTCGGTGACAATTTAGGCTACATATCATATATTATACTGTATCATAAAGCATAGGATGTATTACCTATAAGCATGTCACAAACACTAAATTAGCCTATGGCCTAGCTACATAGAGAATACTTTGGCCTAAAGACTGACTCCAAGACAACAAACTCAATGGAAACCAAGGTGTAGTGAAATTGCATCTTACAGTCAGCTGTCCCAGAGGATTTAGGGGTCGCGCTCCTTCTTCACCTTGACATCTCCAGCCAGGATGGTAGCGATCTCTCCCTGCATGAAGGCCCAGGGCACGTTGGAGCCCACCAGGGGACACCGCTCCCCACTGGGGCAGAACACCTCGCTGCCGGCCCCCTGTCTCCGGATGAAGTCTCTGGTGCAAGGGAAGCAGAACTTATGGGCCGCAACCGAGGGGCACTGGACAAAGTGAGTGTCTTCCAAGCGCTCGTGGCAGATGGTGCAGCAGAGAGGGGGACCAGAGGAGCCGGAGGGGTCCCCTGCTCCCTGGTCCGAGGCCCCAGCCAGGGGGAGAGCTGCTGTAGTGCCCGCTGCAGAGTTGCTGGCTCCCTGAGGTTCCCCATTCCTGGAGGCCAGGCGCCGCTGTTGCCCCGCAGGGCAGGCTGCCATGGGGCTGCTGCTGCTTTGCCTCACTGCCAAGGAGGAGTGGCCCAGGCCTCCACCACTACTGCTGCTGCTAGGGGCCTCTCTGGGTGACTCAGCCACGCTCATCAGTGCTGTGATGGGGGAGGGGTCGCTGCTGTGGGAATGGGAGGCCGAGCCCTCCTGGTGGGGAGGTGGCTGGCTAACGCTGGGGAAGGAGGAGGCAGCTAGGTGGATAGCCATTCCCGGGTACATCCCCATGGGCCAGTGCTGCCGGAGCTGCTCCTCTGTGGTCACTACCTCTCCACCCTGGGGCTCTGGGGAAGCCTTCCTCCGGCGCCCGCGGACTGGCGGTGCCGAGCGGGACATGTGACACAGCGCTGTGGGCAGCATGGAGCAGCTGGCGTCCAGGTAGGGCTGGGGGAGAACGTCAGGGCCGGGGGTGTCCTTAAAGGCCCTTACCGCATCACTCAGCAGCTCAGAGAGCAGTCGCCAGTCCCCCGCGCCATGCCTTTTCTCGTACTCCACATACTTTAGGCCCGAGTTGACCATCTTGCTCCCTGAGTCTCTCTGGCTGTCATGGAACATCTGCTTGACCAGCGCCGCCAGGCTGGAGAACATGTTCCCCGAGCCGCACGGGTACTCCGCAAAGATCTTCAGCTCAAAGTCCAGCGCCAGCTTGGCGTCGAAGGCAAAGATCCGTCCCACCAGGCTGTGGTCCTTCTTGAAGCGCACGTTGAAGGGGGTGCAGCCGGAGAGGGTGAGCAGGGCCCCTCGTACAGCCTTGGGTCGGCCGGCCCAGTCGTCTGCTCGGTTCCGTACACTCTCTGACAGCTCGGCCAGAGCCTCTGCGTTCCTCTGCTTCTCCCTCAGCTCCTTCTCAAACTCAGGGCTCAGGAAGGAGGCCACACTCATGCCCATGCTCAGCTGCCTCTTGGTGATCTCGTTCAGCATGGGGGCAGAGAGGGTGAGGGGGGCTCCCCCGACTCTGGCATTTAAACCAGGCACAGCTGCTAGCAACCCGTGTGGAGCCCCCACAAGGCCTTGTGTCATTAAATTGGGCGGAACGGTACCCCCCATGGGTCTTCTGGCGTTGTTAGGGCTCTGTCCACTGAGTTCTTGTTGTGGGCCCCCGTCATCTATTCTGTGCAGACCGTTGGGGATCCGTGCTGGGGCTCCGTAGTCCCCTCTTCCCCTTTCAAAGCGTTCAGGAAGTGGCCTGCCACCCTCCATAGGTCCATCTCTCCCACCTGGGCCATGTTTAGTGGGTTGGGGACACGGCGACCTGTCATCCTGCATAACATGAGTTATTTTCAACTGCCTTGCCGTCTCTATGATAAATTCAATACGGTCCGTACCTTCATAATTCACACAGCCTCGGCAGACAGTCTCGCTAAAGTCCCAGATCATAGCCCATGGCATCTTAGGCAAATCGCAAAGGTAACAACACCACTGCCGCCTTGAATATGACTGGGGGGAGGACATATTTGATAGGCCCTTTTTATATCTTTCTTGCTTTCTGAGGTCCTGATTAAACAGATGCAACGTTAGCTTTCAATAGTTCAGAAATAATCGCCGCGTCTGTTACTTCTCCAATACCTTAACAAATATGATACACTCTCTGTATTAAACACACACAAAAAGTTGTGTTTACTCCATTTCGGCCGCCCTGTGCACGTGAGTGTTTATACTAGAAGACTATCTTTGCTGGAACTTACACAACGCCGTGCTAATGGTGCATTCTGGGATTTGTTGTTTTCGTTCCGGACGGCCTTCGCGAGTATGCGCTTCGTGAACAGCATCAGTTGCGTCTAAAAAGCGAATTTTGACTGCACACAGACCATGGTTTATATTAATCAACACTCTATGTAAAAGAAGATATATTTACAAAGGTACCGATATGCGCAGCCCAGATCATCGCGAATCGAGCTAGATTTAGTGTATCCAGGTCAAAGGTACTATATATTTTTTTGGAACAAAACATGTTGATGCAGGCATGCGCTTTTAGTTAGACTAAGTTAAATTGAGTCATTTATCACTACTCCGAGATCATGCCAAATGAGGTATCTTCATCGAGCGATGATTCAAGTGACACGGAGGAGGTCCCGCAAAAACGGAGAAAGCAGGGTAAGTTATTTTCTAGCTTAACTAGCTAACTTAGCTAATGTTAGCCACTCCAATCAACCCCATCAAAGCTGATGCATTCAATGCTGATTTCCCAAACACACACACACAGAGTATGTTCACTTAGCTAGCTATCTAGCGAATAACAATAACTATGTCTCAACCCTCAGCTTCAAGGTATCAGTGTCCAGCTGATTTTGTGGCATTTACCCACAAACCCTGTGCCAGTACCCTCATCGAAAGGCTTCGTGATGACAACACAGAATTATGGCTAATCAAAGCTCCCAGCGGTTTCAACCCGGACAGGTTCCATTTATTTGAATTATCTTAGAAGAGGCATGATTCACTTCTAATAACAGACAGGGAAATATCTAACAAAGTCCTCAGCATTTCTCTGTCTGTTATTAGAAGTGAGTCACTGTCCACTTCCATTGCTTTACACCCACATTGTCTACATCTGGTGTGCCTCTTAGCACACTGTCTTGACTGTCATCTCTCTCTCCTCCCTCCCAGTTTCAGCAGTCTGAAGATGCCTCTGTCTGGGCTGCAGACCATGCAGGCCCCTGCCCAGCAGGCGCGGGGCAGTGGTGGGAATTCCGGGCAGATCTATAGCGTGCTGGGTGGGCCCTCTGGTGCCACAGACCTCCACCTCCTCACCAGCCACCGCCAGAGGCTCGACTCGGTGGTCTGTGCCCCGACCTTCAGCGGCCTCCTCAACATCTGTGAGAGCTACGGCGACTGCAGCACCAACCAGACCACCATAGCCATCCCAGCCACCCCGGCCCCCACCGTGCCCCCGGGGCTCCGCCTGCGCTTCCAGCCTTTCGGAAGCAGGACCCCCACCCTCTCCAGAGTAATGGAGGATACACTGGATACTCCGCTGCCGTCTTCACGAGAGACGCCTCTCAGGGTCACACTGGACCCGGGGGAGGAGAGGAAGAGCAAGAAGAAAAAGAAGAGGAAAGACAAACTTATAAAGACTGAGGAGGAGGAGGAGGAGGTGGTGGTCAGGGTGAAGCAGGAGCTGCTACACATGAGCCCAGAGGAGTCCTATGAACTTCCTGGGCAGGAAGCTGAACTCTCAGAGGAGAAGAGGAGGAAGAAGAAGAAAAAGAAGGATAAGGACAGAGGAGAGGCAGAGGGAACTGTAGATTCGTCTTTTAATGTAATTAAACAAGAGGTGGAAGTAAAAGTTGAACCAATGGACAATTCCTATGGTGACGTTGAAGATTCTGGAAAAAAGAAAAAGATAAAGAAAAACTAGCATGACGATGACGAGTCTGTTGTTTTTACCGTCATCTGGTTTTGTGAAGTTATGCTATGATATAATTGTATTATTCAATTAGGCACTTCAACAAATAATTATTATACTACTGTACTGTCATTTTGTTTTTTGGGGGGGAAATGTTATTGTCTAATAAAACCTAGACAGTAACACATAAGTCTTCAGACTTGTGCCCCTTTATTCACACTGAACAAAAATATAAACGCAACATGTAAAGCGTTTGTCCCATGTTTCATGAGCTGAAATAAAAGATCCCTGACATTTTCCATACGCACAAAAAGCAAATTCTTCTCATTTTGTGCCCAAATTTGTTTACATCCCTGTTAGTGAGCATTTCTCCTTTGCCAAGATAATCCATCCGCCTGACAAGTATGGAATATCAAGAAGCTGATTAAACAGCATTATCATTACACAGGTGCAGCTTGTGCTGGGGACAATAAAAGGCCTCTCAAATGTGCAGTTTCGCTACACAACGCAATGCCACAGACTTCTCAAGTATTGTGTGAGTGTGCAATTGGCATGATGACTGCTGGAATTGAATGTTCATGTCTACCAAAAGCTGCTTTCAAAGCTGATTTAGAGAATTTGGCATCACGTCCAACCAGCCTCAACCGCAGACCACGTGTAACCACCCCAGCCCAGGACCTCAACATCCGGCATTTTCACCCGCGGAATCTTCTGCTTCTTTTCTGTTGAATGTTACTTGAAGAACTGAATACCATGAAAATACTGTACCTATTAATGCTTGAGGGAGAAGTGTTCAGCATAAATGGCTATCAAATGTAAATGAATGTGTAGATAATTGATTGCTGTAGATGAAACTGGGATTGCACAACTGAAGAATTTCTGCACAAACTGTCAGAAACCGTCTCAGAGAAGCTCAACTGTATGCTCGTCATCCTCACCAGGGTCTTGACCTGACTGCAGTTAAATGTCGTAACTGACTTCAGTGGGCAAATGCTCACCTTCGATGGCCACTTTCACACTGGAGAAGTGCTCTTTACGGATGAATAATGGTTTCAACAGTACCGGGCAGATGGCAGGCAGCGTGTGTGGGTGAGCGGTTTTCACATTGTAAACAGAGTGCCCCATGGTGGTGGTGGGGTTATGGTTTGGGCAGGTATAAGCTACAGACAACGATCATAATTGCCTTTTATCAATGGCAATTTGAATGCACAGAGATACTGTGACGAGATCCTGAGGCCCATTGTCGTGCCATTGATCCACTGCCATCACCTCATGTTTCAACATGATAATGCCCCATGTCACAAGGATCTGTACACAATTCCTGGAAGCTGAAAATGTCCCAGTTCTTCCATGGCCTGCATACTCACCAGACATGTTACACATTGGGCATGTTTGGGATGCACAGGTTCCGCCAATATCCACCATCTTCGCCCAGCCATTGAGGAAAAGTGGGACAACATTCCACAGGCTACAATTCACACCCGGGTCAACTCTATGCAAAGGAGATGTATCACGCTGCATGAGGCAAATGGTGGGCACACCTGATACTGACTGGTTTTCTGATCCACACCCCCTACCTTTTGTTTTAAGGTGTCTGTGACCAACAGGTGCATATCTGTATTCCCAGTCATGTGAAATCCATAGATGAGGGCCTAATGAATTAATTTCAATTGACTGATTTCTTTATATGAACTGTAATTCAGTAAAATCTTTGACATTTTTGCGTGTTGCGTTGATATTTTTGTTCGTTGTAGTGAATTTACCCTCAATGTTACCATTAACTATTGATTCTGCTGCAGTCCTGCAGTACTCTTGCTCCACAGGCAGATGGTGCTGTAGTTCTTCTCTCGTCACCGGCCACAGATGCGGTCGGTTGCCTCTCAGCCTGCTCTTACTCTGCACTGGAGTATGGTCCTGTTTTCTAATGAGTTCAGAGACACCTCTGGTGCTATCCAACTCGATGTCTGTACTTTCCTCCCACTACACCACCCCCTGCATGTATGCCTCACTTACTCGCTGCAAGTCTGTGGTAGTGTCGCATTTCCTTCTTTTTTTCGGACACTTTACTGTATTTTTTAAAGTTGCATTTGGGTTTGTGAGTGAATTATGAGCCGTGAACAAAATAACGTTGAATAGGCTACATGTTCAATTCAATTCTTCGTATAAAAGGTTATGTAATTGTTAAAATATATATATATATTATTTTGTACATTAATATTTTTTTTTTTAAACTTGCATGGAAGTTCTGGTCATCAGAATTCTTTCTTGGTTCTTGATGCTCAGAGAGTATCTCAAAGACAACAACAGCTGCTATTTTATAACTCTGGTATGGAGGGCATAGAACTTTGATGTTGGATCAAACCTTATGCGAGATGTCTATGTATTCTCACAGATACGTGCAATGTGTGTGTGTTTGGGATCTGCTTCAGGTATGGTGTTGCAGATAACTTGGCTCCTAGCTAGTGGGTTACACAACAGGTAAACAGCAGAACATTGACTCCTGTTCTGTGGGTGTCTCCTACACACACCGCTACTCACCTTTGCTGTCTCACAGGCTAACACTTTTCACCATGGCTGGTTATTTGTCCGTTTCCATTTGACCCACTTGAGAGCAGTCGAATGTCCTCCAGCAAGAAACCAAGATGGACACTATCATTCTGGTGCCTGTGTCTTCCTCCACATTGTGCACACGGTCATTATTGTTCAGTGGATTAGCCATAGGGTCACCAGTCCAAGTCACAGCTGGGACAATGAGGCCCTGAAGTGAAGAACCTGGATGTGAAACAGAAATCTAGTCGAACTCTATGTTCTCGTCTATCTCTATGCGTTGATGTATTGTTTAATGGGGATAGATCTGCTATAGGCGCAGCAGGTTGCTTGAACAGTAAGTGCCGTCTGGCAAAGCAGATGAATAATTGAATGCAGTCTGAAGTTTAGATACAACGTGTCCAGACTACAGAGCAGGATTGGGCCCTGCGCGCCCCAACCGATGCAAATTTGGGGGGAGGGAGAGGGGAGCGACTTGTGGGGGTAATGCATTGGAGAACCAATCTCGCCTGCTGTACCCACCCCCTCCTTCTCTTCCCCCCTCTTCCCTCCTCCCTCCCCATCACTGCAGCGATTCCCTCTCCCCCGTCTCCCCCTGTACTGCTCTCCTTTTCAACCAGCGCGCTCCAGCTAGCCTGCTGCAATGTGAGGGTTTCCATGGCAACGCAGTCCTGCCAAGGACCATGGTGCTCTGCTCTGTGGCGATGGAGAGAGAAAGCGAGAGAGAGAGGGATTGGGCTCATCAATGTATTATATGTGAGCTCCACCACTTCGGGCATGCTAAGATTGCTGTCTCGGAAAGCTGCAGTTCCCCCCTGCTTTCCTCTCTGTCCTTTTCTTTGCAAGCCCATAACACTCAGCGTTTTGACGGCGATTAAAGTGCATGGATCGATGCAGAGAGAAATGGTCCATCGGTTTAAGGATGACAGTGAAATTGGTCTGTGTTTCTTAAATGCAATGAGAATTGGTCTTGCGTTCTGGCGGTGTTTGCCCTTTGATGAATAAGTGCCTCCCTGACATTGCTTTGGCTGCAGGAGAGTGCCTCCAAAACAAGTCTTACCACACCAGCAACTTCATTGCATACTAATGCCTTAACATGACGCACACTCAAGCAGCCCTCCCATTCATAGAGCAGAAATATGTCATTGAACCGAATAGGCTAAGGCCGCCTCTGCAATATAGAAAGAAACACAATACAGAAGTACTGATGCGTAATATTTGAACGTTTTGAATGCACACTGTCTTCTGAATTAAAGACGTTCTGTCAATGGAGACAAACCTTGTACCGTTGATCAGGTGTACGAGGGTTTGGGAAGCTGTCGCTGATGATGTTTGGGGTCTTTCTCGTCTCCTGGGCCTTCTGTTCATTTGAATGGGCCCCTCTTGTCTGCTTCTTTTCTGTTGAATGTTACTTGAAGAAGTGAATACCATGAAAATACTGTACCTATTAATGCTTGAGGGAGAAGTGTTCAGCATAAATGGCTATCAAATGTAAATGAATGTGTAGATAATTGATCGCTGTAGATAAAGTGATTGAAAAAATAAGTATTTAGATTTGATTAGCCATTCAAATGAACAAACCTTCAATGGGGGATGGTCTGCACTGAGGAAATTCTGTTGCTATGCACTAACAGACAAGTCAAATCAGATGTATGCTGTGAAAGCAGCCCGAGCTGTCTTTGCAGCCAGTCTCCATGACAACCTCAATGCTATTTCCCTCATTGTTGCCTTGGACCAGCGTTAGATATGCTGAAAGCGTCTCTTGGACCCTAATTCGTAAAAGCCTGCAAGTCCTTCTTTGGGTTTGCATGTATTCATAGTTGTCATTCCCAGGTGGCAGTGTAGACTTCTGGAGGAACTGGACAGCAGAGAGAGACAGCAGTCCCCTCGGGGAGAGACAAGTCCTTGCCTTGACCTTCACAGTGGCAGGGAAGAAGGAGCAGTGAGCAGTTCAAACCATACACTGGAGACTAAGACACCTAAAAATCAACCTTGTTGTTGTTGTCTGCATGCTGTACAGTGCCACTACACGCTGTGACATTAGCCATACGTTACTGCAGAACATTCACTGCTTCAATCCAACATATGAACTATTTCCAAATCGGCGCCATCTAAACATTTGTCACTTGAGTTTGCTCATATGTAAGGTATGGAATGGAATGTGTATATGTATTGTACACCTTAAGACACATACTGGCATAAAATATACATAATATTGGTGGGATGTTATTAAAACATTCAGTAAATATTGAATATGGGCAGTAATGTGGGTTACTTTTGTTCAAGAATGACTACGTTGACTTGAATTCAGTGAAATATACCACATAACTACAGTCCATTGTTACCGTAATTCCTCCTGTATTCAGAGTGGACGGCACAGCTGGACAAGCTGTGCAGGTTAAGTGCTTTGCTCAAGGGCAGAGCAGCACTTTCTTCTCCTGGGACTTCACATGGAACAGATGACACCATACCTTAGTCCGTAAGAATGCACCAACTCACTGTCTCTAATGCAGTCTGACATTGGCATCATTTGCGATCTTTCAAGACGTCATAGCATCTCATTTAACAGAAGGAATCAAACCTACATTGTTAGCAACAATGTGTACTATACTATTTAATTTATCACGTCATATACAGCCCTAAAAAAATGTTGTAGCTAATTCAACTTAGTATGAAGGTTCAATGTGTTTTTAGCAGTGTAGCTAATTCAACCTTGTATACATTGTCATACCAGCTCAGTGTGTTTTAGTGGTGGATGAGGTTTGTTTGTGTTTGTTGTTGACAGTTTTGTCTCTTTGTGTGGCCTGGGGGACCGTTGTCAGAGGCCAGGTTTCAGGGGCCAGGGCGCATGATGAGGAGCACGTAACCTGTTGAGGAGGGCCACCGCTGCCCCTGCCATCCCTGCTGTGCACCCATCTGCCGCTGGGCAGCAATACGCCCACATGGTTCCGTCTGTCCAGTAGCTCAACACCACACACACGCACACGTACATGTCTTCACCCACCATCTCCATGTTGTTTTAGGGGTGAACTAGATAAATGGGGAAGTGGAAGAGGAAAATGGGTCACGGGTGCTTTATATACCTCCTCCATGTGTATGGTTTAACCTTCAAGTGCTTGCTGCTGTCGCTGGAACGGTGGACGGGCATTTTATGTGACTCAAAGTGGAAACCCTAGAGTGGGATCCACTGACAAATATGACAGAGGCTTTTTCCTCCAGCCATGTTCAGTATTACAGTATGCATGAAGCTTGAACCAGAAGTTTTGGTTCAGAATAGTATCACATTTGAATTAAGTGGGTCAAGATTGCAGCAGGCTAACTTTTTCCCTTAAATAATCACTGATTTAGTCGTGGATATTAACATATTAGTGGACCTACAATCAGAGAGTACCCAATACATTTTAGTATGATAGTAGCAGAAATGTATCTAGGCTGAAACTGGACTTTCTCACATTATTCTGCTTCTCAGAAAGCAGGCTCCATAATCTGAGTTATGTAAAAAAGGATTATGTCTACTGCAAGTATTGCATAAATAACCCTGTCATTCTAAATTCTCTCTGTGATGTTCATCCATTATTTTGTATCCCTGGGCAATACACAGGTGACCCTTCAATCCTCAGCCTTAAAAGTCAGTTCAGTTTACAATTGATCTATTTTTATAAGTGATTTTGCTTCCAGATGTCAATTATCTAACCATTATGTTTCGCCGTGGTCTCCGGGGGGGAATAAATAGCAGTCGTTTAATTTTCCTGCCCACTTTATCTGATTTGATTAGTCTGACTTATTGAATGGCCATAAAGCCTATAATAACTTGGATGGGTTCAATCTAAAGGGCTAGTATTATTTGTGTCCTACTTAATATGTCTAGTCTATGACCTTCCCCAGTTGAATAATATCTTACCTCATGTACTTTATTCAACCTTTACCTTCTTGTCCCTGTGTGCCTGCTCAAGTTAAAGTAGCAGCTCCTTGCCCATCAGCCTATGGAGTAAAATCCACACAACGGCCTCAGTCTGTCTCAAACTGGGCCAAGTCATTTTGAGCTCCCCTGGCTTCTCCTTAATGGTTCATTGGCATGCTGCAGAATCTTCCATCTGCGGCCTTCTAAGTGTCAGGCCAGGGCTCCTTAGAAAGGTAAAATATGTTTGTGTTTCTGGAGGCTCGAAAAAAGACTAATGCGTGCCTCTAGGGTTAAAGCGATCCTTGGAAAGTCCCTGGGTGGCAGGTGTACAGTGTACGTCTGTAGCGGGACATGAAGCCAGACGTCAGGTGATGGAAGAGTGGTCGTTTGGTGTCGAAGGAATTTGAATTTCACCATGCAGTCTGTATCGACCAGTGTAGAGTACCTAATAGTACCCTGTAGTCTCTGTGATCGATTAGCAAGCCCTGGCTGGAACTCATTACTAAGAAAATGGGTGAGTCAGTGTGCATTTAATATTCCTGACTGCTTTGATTTGTAATTGTTCAAATTAGCTGTATAACACAAATTGCTGGAACAATGACTATACATGGTACAGCTATGGTTGATAATCTATTATGTGAGCATTTATAAAGTACAGTATATGCCGCTCCCTTTGGGTAATTTAAATGAAACAAAGTATCGTATACAAAGACAGTTCAGGACCGTACAAACATTAAGATATCAAAGCTATTGAAAGGACTGAAATGAATGATGCCATTGTTGCTTCCCTCTACGAAACATTAGTTTCGTGCTAATTACCTGATGTCATTACAGAGTGTTCCTTTGTCCATTGGTATCATAGTAGTTCAGATTTCCTGCAGGTACTACATGCCAAATCATTTCAGATGGGCTCATTAATAAAACACACACACACACACAGAGTATCATCGGTTGGAAAATGATATGCACCCAAAAAACATTCTCATTATGCAAATCCACTTTCAATCGACCCAGGCTCAGAATTCTATTGGTATGCTGTATGTGCTGTCGCCCACTCTATTTCCCTGTAGGGTCATGTTGATACTAACCACACAGAGACAGTTCACACATAGGATACTGGAATAATACAGCAGGCACTGCTTAGGCTTCCCTTATATACCGTAGAAAATGTATTTATTAAAGCATATGCTCAAGAACTGAAAAACAACAACTGCAAGATTGCAGAACATATCTTGTACCATAAAATTGATAAAGGAATCACTGTACACGCCACAGTGTTTTAAAATCACAGCTTTTGCATCGCAATTTAAATGTATTTATTCTCATATTTATTTATGCACATAATAATCAAACATTCATGACATTTAAAATACTTTTTGGAATAGTTAAGAATGAAATGTGTTTCTTATTTTAAACTTAATCTGTGATGTTGGTTAGAAATATCACAACAGCAAAAAATAAAAACATACAAAAACGTACAATCATTGTTCAGTATTTTGCTTATCTGACTGGCATAAATTATTAAATCAATTTGATTTAAAGATAATTATCAACCAGATGGAATACATTTTGGTCTGTGGAATAAATGCTCTGAAATATAATCTACAAACTGGCCGTGAAGCAAAGTACCATCATTATAAAATCATTGGCTACACCTGTCCTTACATAGGCCCGTCTCATACCAATGCAACTACCTGTGGAACGGCCTATTACACTGTAACAGGCTAGTAAGTTCAATGTCTATGTAACGTAAAGTGTTGCCAAAGGACAATAGCCAGTTTCCACTTTAGTTACTTAGGATGCGGGAATAATTTTAACATTGTTGCTAGTCAAAGATGGACAGCTCTTGTACCAGTACAGATGGCAAGTTTTAGTGAGAGAGGTCCGTTGAGGTTTTCTCCAACCTTGGGGTTTGTTGTAGCTCAGTGGTTTGAAGTTTATTTCCAGGCCCAGGAATTTGATATAACTTTTATGATGAATACTTGTTAAATGCATAGAAGGTACACGCAAATGGAAGACAGCAACAACTGAATGCTGAAAGACAAGTGGTGATTTAGTTTCAAGATTTCAGCCTTGTGACAGTCTACAAATGTGTATCTTCCTTCAACCAAAGACAAAGCATTAGTTTCCTAGACAAACATGCAATAAGTAGATGAAAACATTCAAGAGATAACCCAAACATTGACCTGAGTCCCTGTAAAATTGCCAAAATTCTGGTATAACTGTTAGAACACAAACTTGGTCTTCCACAGGCAGTCGAAATACAAATAGCATTCTGTTTGTCAAAAATATACATTCCAATTTCAGATTTAATTAAATGACAAATAATCTCCTTTATCAGCCACTACTTTCAAATCTGATGTCGTCTAGAATTGAAAATGTGTCTTCCCTAATTTTGATACAAAATATTGCATTAAAAATACATTTATCTATTGATTCAAGCGGAGGGAAGGGTGAAATTGTCATTAATATAAACACAGGATAAAAGTACTCCCTAATTTAAAGTCAATCAAATGTCTATGTACCTATGCTAATTCTTAGTCAGAATTTTCTCTGCAATTCTTGGTCAGAGCTTTCTCTTAACTCATGGTGAAAACATGTCGTAAGGGAACAAATCTCAAACATTGGCTGTTACGACACATTATTATTCTTATCCTCTGTATCAACCCGTGCCTGGAATAGCCACGCACAAGAGAATAGAAATGAGCTTCCATGGATTTCAATTAGGCAGTATAGCACTGTGATTTGCCAAGGATGAAGTGCTTGTGTGTTCTATCAATTCAAAACATATGTTGTTTATTCTGGCAAATGCACAGCCCCCTTACCAGCGACCTAGGTAACAGCGCAGTAGGGTGCGAGTGGACATGGGTGTGATGTTGCAGACAGAAATCTGAACAGTTACATACAGTAGGTATGGTGGCGTGAGTAATGCTACTGTACTGTAGCCACAGGCAAAGCAGGTTTGATTTACAATCTGATTGTGCAAAACGCAGGTTCAAAATAATTATTAGCAACCCCCCACCCCCGCATTTGTATCTATGGCACATTATAAATCGCTATCATCTTATCTATGAGGGGGATTATCTATATTTTATCCTGTGGACCCCATAGGGTCAAGTCCTGACTGGTTTGTTATTATGATATTATCAATTGGAGTTGATTTTGATGGCCTTGTTCTTAGGTGAGGGTGCAACTAGGTGCACAATCTAGTCCCTCCAGACTCAAGCATACTGTATTAGGGCAAACTCTTTGTCTCTCACTCTCTGTCCTCTGGGACTGAGTAGGATGTTAACCAACACTAGCATCAGCTGAGAAGCAGTGAGTAGAAGCGCCGAGATCTCAGCAACAAGATGCTGTACGAAAGCAACAAGGCATTATGTCTATCCTACCTCTCCTATCTAACTTCCGAACAGGACGAGGGAATTCCATGGGACAGCTGGTCTGGGATTTACAGGGATTCTTGGGCTTCAGATGAACAAGGGGATGGAAAAAGAGCAGCAAGGAGAAGGAAAATCAATACCGCCTCAGGCAGAAGAGATGCACAATTAACAGGATTAGCTGCATTGGCAAAGATGAAGCACAAGCTACCACCACTCCAGTCCCACTGGCAGGAGAGATAGATGGGAGGTATGTGGAGGGGCCTAATCTGTCATTGTAGCGGCTTCACCAGATGCCCAGAGGTTTTCACGTAAAAACACAAGCCACAAATGGGGCTTGCAGAGTTTGAGTGGTATTCCGTAGAGTGAATAATACAATGCAAACACACCCTTTAAAGGGATAGTTCAACCAAATTCCAAAAATTACATATTGGTTTCCTTACCTTGTAAGCAGTCTATGGCCAAGGTATGACAGCAATCCATGCTTTGGCACTGTTTCCACATGCTAAGGTTTTTGAATTTGTGGCATTAAATCCCATTCAAGTCATATGACCGATGTTAGCATTCTTTGCGCATCATTTTCTAAACATATGTGACTTTGTCGAGCTTCACAATCAGTTTTAGATACGTTGGATGATTTGGACATAATGCGTGAAAAATGCTAATATCGTTCCCATGACTGTAATGGGATTTGTGCCACAAATGCTAAAACGTAAAGCACGGATTTCTGTCATCCTTTGCCTGTAGACTGCTTATAGGGTAACAAAACCAATATGTCATTTTGTAATTTGGGGTGACTATCCCATTAACATTCAGTTATTCTCCATTAATCTCATGACTTACCTCCTTTCAGTTCATTGAAGTTCTGGTATGACTACAAAGCTATCAAGGAGACAAAACAAACACATCTACAGTAGCGCCTCGCGAAAGGCACATCAAAGTTCTGACTTTGCTCTACCACATAGATCAGGGGCTCATTACGAACGTTGGGAGGTGTGTGCAGTAAACCATAAATTCTGCTTCATTCTGAACCTTGGAGGTACTTCTTTAGTGTATGGAAGGTTTGCGAGACAGGTTTGGTTTTCAGACCATCCTGTGAATATTGATATGCCTGGAGACTCTGCTGTGCTGCAGGTCAATAAAACAATAGCCAATGCATGGAGAGGTCTAAGCCCATTAGCCAGAAGTTGCTTGGATCTGCCTAAATCCGCCGGTCCGGATAGGTTGGTTGTGGAGACATGGTGAATGTGGGGGTGGTGTTTGCTGGTTGGATGAACTGGTTGGTGCACAGTGATAGTGGGAGGATGAGAATGTCAAAGAGCAACATCTTGATTGTGTCACTTCTAATGTGTTGGGTGTACTGGATGAGGTGAGAGGAGTCCCAACCCTTCCGATTGTTTCATAACCTCTGATTGCTATGCTGCAACCCTCCTGATTTCCTGATGCCCGTTCAGCAAAAACATGGGCATGTCCAACATTGTCCTTCATGTCCTCCTTATATACCTAAATCCTCTTGAAATATACTTTCTGCCTGGGGTAAACGTGTGTTTGTGAAACACCACAATATCAGGTGCACATTGTATTACAGGAGTAGGGGTGTTTAACTTACCTCTTTTGGGGTTTGATTATAGTAATAACTGTATTCGGTCCAATATCAACTGATTTCCAAGCACCTCTTTGAGTATTAACGTGGTAAACCAATGTGTGGGCCTTGATGAATTAATTAGTAAGACTAATGTCTACCTGACAATTAGCTTCAATGGTTTATTTGACCCATTATTACCATGTACAAATGAACAAAACCTTTACAACATTTTGGCATTCATTGGTCCAAAACCTCTCCTCATGGTGACATTAACACGGACACCAACGTTTGTTTTATTATTAGCGTCTAAATGTTGCACGAATTTGACAATGTACCATCCATTCTAACAGTTCAAAAAAATATATTTTCATTGCAAAAAAATAGTACCATGCAATGACTCATAATTACATTAACTCATGTCACAGAAATTGTCGTTGAAATGTCATCATTTAGCAATACGGAATTTGTTTTTGTCCTACACATTCTTTTTCAACAGCGTTGGTCTCATTTAGGTTGTAAACAATACAGTATGTGCACGCTCCTCTAAGTAGGTGCACATCATCCCTCAGAATAATTGCTAAGCAACCATTACATGAACATGGAAATCATCGTCGTCTTTGGGCTCCATAGAAATCATTAGGGCAGAATAAAGTGGGACAACCGCAGAATGCGGGATATAAAGGTAGATCAAGGAGACACCCTGAGCATCACTATTTCTCTCTATCCTCTTGTTTTGAGACAAATCGTTTTCTGATGGGCCTGGCCCCGGCAGCTAGAGAGGATGGTTGAGTATCATGTGGGAAGCAGGTTGACTGGCAACGCGCTCCTTTTGGAAACATGGAGGAGACATGTTAATGTGGATCTGGTCGAGTAGTATGTTATCGATGGAGAACATCACATGGTGATGACGTGTGGTAAGGGATGACTCAGGGATAGGGTAGTGGTGGAGAGTGGTTGGGTGGGAGGGATATGAACGATAGAGTCGGCTCAGGTCACATGATGAAGTTCCAGCTATAACGTCAGGGGATTCCATTGGTGAATGGAAGCCCTCCAGGTTTTAGCTTTGGTGGACATTGGACAGAACACCCACCCACCAAGGGCTGAGATAGCAGCCTTTCCATTCACTCACTCACTCACTCACTCACTCACACACACGCATGCACACACGCACACACACTCACACGTCGCTCATACCATATGGCCCCGCCCCCAGACCGAGCACATGGTTTCAGGCACAAACTTGCAATGTGTTACTTGGATGACTGAGTGTAGTGGGAGGTGAAGAATAAGACAACAGAAGACAGGTGATGCTAAAATGAACATTTATAATGACTGTTGTTGCTGTCGGAAAAGAATAATCCTTAAAAAAAGATGAAATATATATTAGCACTAGATTGCCGACTTCACTGGTAATCCACAAGTCAATAAACACAACTCACTACTTTTTTTTCCTTTTTTTTTTACAAACACAATGCTACAATTACATTAAATATTCAATACTCTTTAAGTCAGTTAATGAATGGTGTTAAAAGCAACCACTAAAATGCTAAAAAAAACAAAAACAATAATTCACCTTTCCAGTCATTCCCTTTTTTCTTGTTGTCTTGTAATTTATTAATAGTATATTATAGGTTGAAAATAAATAGCTCATGAAGTGTTATCAGAAAATGAGGCTGGCAGCATAAAACTTTGTGAGTGGAGCACAAAGCTAAGCAATGATATGGTCAGTCCAGTCTAGCTGTGTCAAATGAATACTTTCAGTCAGTTTAACTCTACTAAATTCACTGAGAGAGATATGTCTCAGTTGGCACTACGGGCACCTTTGTCATGTTGGCATTTACATTCACCAACGCCCACCTACAATATGCCTAATTAACATAATCCTAGTTCTAAACTATATCACTTCTATCATGTAAACCGCAGTAACTCTATTGCACTAAAGAGGCCTCAACTTCCTTTTTGTGGTTTGGTAACGACACGTTTTTTCCCCCCCTAGTCTTGTGTGTCCCACATTTAGTGTAAGGTGCTGAGTCCAGCAAGTTCTCCACATTGATATTTTCTTACACTACAAAGCATTACAATAACTACGACTCACTCTAAGCGGAACAAAACCACCAACGAATACAACTACGGTAGCAAATGTAAACAATTCTATCAGCTCCAGAACTGAATTATCTTTTACGTTTTTATATCATTTTATCTAAGTGGAGATAGCATGGCGATAAACAACAACAAATACAGCAGGTCACACCAATGTCAAGACCACAAGCTACTGTAGCAGAACAAACGAGTAGATGTATGAGGTGCACCTTTCTTTTCCTCTTTCCACTAAGTGGATTTTATGCTGCCGGCCCCATTCTGTTGAACACGCCTCTCTTTACAGCTCAACAAAATCTGACAAAAATATTTACAATGAGAGAAAAATGAAATTGTGGAGAAACAGTTTTTTTGTGTTTTTTTTTTGTCTGTATTTCTTTTGTGGATGATTTTTCATTCTTTATCTCGGTGAATTGCCCCACTGATAAGAAACAAACAAAAAAAATCAAATAATTTCAACTAGAATTGCACAGTCTCAAATAGGTTTGGTGATGGAATGGAGATTTAAGTCCAAACAGTTTGATGAACATAGAAGGGGAGGAAGAAGGTCAATAAAGTTCATGAGGGGTGAAAAGTTCAAAGTTCAGAAGACAGAGGATGGCTGCGCAGCTGACGATTACACTCCTCACACCATTCTGAGTGTGGTTAAATGTTAAAGAAAAAAAATCGTCATTAGAAATGGATTTTTTATTTTTTTTTCCCATCGAAAATCAAATGGAGAGACTTGGGGGGTGAGGAGAGTGACAAGTGCCCCCAACACTATGGCACACAATCAATGATGTCCTGGAGGTTGAAGAGATGATAGAGAATTAGGAAAAGCAGTTTATGAGAGGTAGCCAGCCTTTACCGGGTTAATCCAGGTCTGCTTTTAGCTCGTTTTTGTTTTGTTTTTTTGATCTGTTTCTTTTGGGTAATGTTGAGGCGTCATGACTGACATCATGTTATGGAGGAACATGCTGGCTTCATGGGTGCGTCCAATGGATGTCCAACATACAAGAAAACTCAAAAAAGTTTGGAATGGTACTGTTTTTGTTTGGCACTCGGGAGAAACTCGAGGAGGAGGAGGAGGTGGGGGGGAGGGGGGGGGAGGTTTGGTGGTGTGGCGGGATCGGAGCAGAAGTGTGGGGGAGTGGTTGGAAAAGGAGGGGCAGTGAAAGTGCAAAAAGGAGAAAAGGGGGAGTAAACAGGGTACACATGAATGGCATTTTGTTATAATTGGTCTAGGTTAGAGAGCGTAGTACAAATAAAAAACAGGAAAACAATAAAGAGGAACTGAACAGTGATATGACAAATGCAGTTTAAAATTGCTGGTGCTTCGATGGGGTACAAGCTCAAGAGTGGGACCCTGGGTTCCGTGAATGTCTGGCTACGGGTGGTGGGTGCGGGTGAGAGCGAGGAGGGCGGGGGTTGGGGCATTGTGAGGTTTTGGAGTTGAGCACTAGTAGCCACACACCCACTGAAAATAAATGATGTCACCTGTAGCAGGTGAACCATACGTTTGCATTCCTCTGCACATCACAAAACAGATCTGTTCACCCAGCGACATGGAGACGACACCATGATGCTGACCTACTGCAGACACACAGACACGAGAGCCAGACAATAGCACATGCACAGCAAGTACTACTCTATTGCACAAACCCCCATCTCAGCTTACTCTACAGAGCTATACAGCTATACATGCTGACATTCTATTGCAACTGAGGCATTGCTAGGAACAGGGATGTCAATTTGGTTATAGTTTAAACTGAGTGTCCCTTTTTGACACTAATCTAGATCATTGAACGCTTGAGAAATATACAAAAGGCAAGATCCTGTGTTAAATGAGGAAAAGCTATGTTTTCTTGTGGCTGACCAGCTTTTGTTATTTACAATCCCTTTTTGAGCATGCCGACACCACTCAGTTGTCTAATGGTGAAACTGAATGACAGTTGGGAAATGGACAACATGGGGAATATTGGCAATATTTGTCCTTTTTTTTCTCTCCCTATAACTTTTTGTTGTAGAAAGTGTAATCATGTAATGTGACCAAATTCACCGAATAGAGAGTAAAACACACCTTGTCCCAAATTCTGGAGAGAGACCCAGGGGATTGAGAAATACAAAAGCCGAGCAGCAACAGAGCGTGAAAAAACACGGTGCCTACACACAGCCTAGCTTGATACTTCAAAATACTGTTTCCTTTCAGGAGATGGGGGTTTAAATGAGAACTCTGTCTAAATGAGAAATATAAAGTGCATATTTACATCAAGACAAGAGATCAAGCTCAGAGGGAGCCGGAAGGGTAAACAGATGGTTAGAATGACACTAGGGCCAGATCTGGCCTTACCTGATGTTAGTTATTCACACAAAACACATGGACACTCAAGCCCTGAAGTCATGATCGAAGAGTGATATGCAAACTTATGCAGAGGTGAGTACATTCATGGACAATATCTTGGTATCTATGGTAAAAAGCATAAAATGTGATCCGGAATTAAATAATGCAGTTTTAGTAAAAGAAGCCACAACCAACAACAAAAAAAAAAAACGAATTGTTTCATGTTTGATCAAAAGTTTGTTCCTATCTCTCTAAGAATGTTTAGATGCCTAGACAATGTTCTCACAAAATACTCATCCAGTCATACAATCTAATTACACTGTGGCCTTGCTCTACTGGACGATGTCCCTGCATGTGTTTAGTGAAAAAAACACACGTTTGAAAATGCGTCAAGGAAAATTAAATTGCTTTACCATTGTTGGCATGCAAAGATTTGTCTTCAAAATGAACAAAACACACCGCCTAATTTTTTTTTTGTACAATTTTTGTTTCTTACATTTTTGTTGTCCACGCTTCACTTTGATATCATGCAATATAGACGTGCAAAAAAGATAACATCTATCTCCACAAAATACATTTTCAGAACTATAAAAGGCTGTATTAAGAATGTTAATATCATGTGTATCATTAACCATGCTAATCTATCTATACGTTGATTCTTCTGGCCCAGGAGTCTAAGTACTGTAGAATTCAAGGAAATTTGGATTACTGGCTAACAAGATGGCTCCCTTCCTTCACAATCCCTTATTTTATGTCACATAGTAGTAAAGAGGGCATTAAAAGGTTTAACTAAAAAGCTTATTTCTAAATTTTTTATTGATTTTACTCACACACAAAAAAGTATCTTGTACCATTCCCTTCTATTTACAATTATAAATATGGTTCGTTTGGCACTTTTCACATTATTTTTCTTATAAAAGTATGTTTCCTTTCATGTCATGTTTTTTAAATCACGCGCATTTCCCGTTTCAGTCTTTAAAGATCTATTTTGGCACAGGTTTATTTGTTGAGTTTGTTTTTACAGTAATTATTATCTTATCAGCATGTATAGCATTTAGTACACCTCTGGGAACTACAACATCCTGCTAAACGACCAATCAGATATGTTTTAACTTTATTTTTAGTACATCACTTATTAAATAGCAGCAATTTCACAAATTAAAAAAGTTGTAATTAGGTAAATCTATTTAACATCTAGGTAAATCCAAAGCTTTGACAACAGACAGAATAAAAAGACAATACAAGGACAACATGCTACTACGTATATTGCTTCCAGTACTCATCACATTTTATCTACATCCCCTAAATTACAAACCAAACAAAAATGGACGCCCTAAAACCCCATCATCATGGGGTAATTTTGTTGAATTCGATAAAAAGATAACAAAGCCATCCTTTGACGAACTTTGTTGGCACCTTCTCGTGATCTCCAACGACAGGTATTTGATATCGTTCACATTGATTTGTCACAGTTTTAGTATCGCTTATATCCAGTAATCTCTGTCATTTCTTCATGACTTCAACAAGCAGTATTTCCCTTATTCTACTCGCAATCTATGTGAATGTGTTTATGAATGTACTGTATGTATCTGCCCATGCATTCCAAATGTAGCAAAGTGCTTTCACTCCTGTCAATAACATACAATATAAAATATGGTTTCAAGCCACTGGCCATTGGATTGACAGAATTAAGTCAGCTGGTATCTTTCTCTCTTAGTTGCCTGGTTGCAGGTTATCTTTCCTACTTCCACTGTCACCTACTAATTTGTTCTCACTGCTGCTGGCAAAATGGTCACTAACTAGTCTCTCATGCTCAGCTCTACAATCAAGGGGACGCTGTCCTCTCTACCCTCAAAGCACTAGGAAACTCAGAGAGTCATTGTTTTGGAGTAGTTGTGGTCTGGAAGGGCAAGCAGACATGCATCGCAACACCAGACACTATCACCCATGGAGAGATGTGAGAGGAGGGGCTCTGGGTTGATGTGTAAGAATGGGGTGCACGGCGGTACAAGGGTTGGGGGGGTGAGGAAAGTGGATGGTATTAGATGGGAATAAAGAAGCCTCCTTACCAATCTGTCGAGATACGCGCTTCACTGTCGCTCCAATAGACAATAGAGAAAACGTTCCAATGGCGAATACTAGTGAGAGCTCACCATTGGATAGATTGCAGATTGCATTTTAGGTTAGCCAGCCATTTTCAGTTGGCTAACAGAATATATCAATTTCAACTGTTTGTGAAAACAGCAAATATAAAAAGGGAAGTCGGACGATTAGAGCAACCCTGTCAAAATTGGGATAAAACTCCACATACCTCCAACTATTGTTGTCTTTGAATAGCAAAAGCTGAACATGCACACTTGCCACTCCCCCCCAATCCCATCCTATAATTAGAGACTGTTTCTACAACCACATGACTTTCATTGCCAAACTGAGTCAAAGCGCATCCAAAGCCTCAACCCAGGATCCCGGTTTCAACGTGGTGTTTAGGAACATGAATACTCTTTCCTCGTCTTGCATATCTAATTGAGAACTGACACTGTATTGCAAATAGAGTTCTGTTCATGAGATATGATTAGTCGCCTGGTATTTCATGTGCGTACATTTCCCTGACATAATAACGCACACGCCTGTGACAAAGCTCCCTTACAGAACACAACCCTGACCTCATGGGCAGAGAAAACGATCCCCACACTTCACAGTGCATTAAGATCAACTTCAGTGTACTCCGATTGCAAAAACAAAACAAAAGCAAGATAAAAACAAACAAAATCATAGCAGCTTATAGGTTAGTGGGCAGTATCCATTGCATGGAACGTGTAGTGGGAGGTCCCTGCAGTTTGCCAAAAGCAGAATAACCCACAACCATTAGACTGTCGTTAACGCCCAACAGACCGTGGCACATTACATTCCCCCCGTTCATCGTGGACAGTTGAACACTGCTTGATAAGAGCAAGTATTAGGGGAAAACAACTTCTAAATATGCACTGTGTTCAATACCTCTGCTCGCCACAAGACAAGGCCTGGCAAATTGCATGGACCCTAGTGAGATCAACTTTCTCATCTTCAGTGTTTGTATTTCTCAGTAGTATGTACGTATCCTGGCGGGGCCACCACCTCTAGGTTCTAAGTGCCCCTGTTCCTGGTCTCTCGCCTGGTCTGTCTAGACAGAGTGTTGTTAAGAGTGCCACAGGCAGAAGAGCAGCGCTCGCTGGATATCTCAGTGGAGACGCCTATGGCCCTACAGTCCCGACAACACTTTGGCTTTTCACAATGTTGAGGGACACAGGCTAAACCGGAGGGAGAGACTTCTGAGCTCAGACAACATTGAAACAACTTTGGGTTGGCGTTTTTAGAGCGCTTCGGCCCCTGCCAGAATGTGAACGGTGCTCTTGGGCCCGTTGTGCAAGTGGCATTTTCATTTTGACGCTATCTATGTATATACTGTAGAGACTAGTCTGCTTGATTTCACCGTAATCTGCCGTGTAGATATGTTATAATCCCTTTATAGCACTGAAATAGCATCACAGGGTGTGTGTGTGTGTGTGTGTGTGTGTGTGTGTGTGTGTGTGTGTGTGTGTGTTGAAATTGAATATTTACTGTCCTGCTCTTTGCTGGATATCAAAGTTGACCCTTACTCTTCATCATCACTGCTGTGGTGCTTATGCTCCATTTCTTACTGGACTTAAATAAGACATGCTGTATATTACACTATGTGACATGTTATTAAATCCACTTAAATGAAACAAATCAAATCAAAAATAGTCTTTTACATTCATGTCAACCTGAATTTACAGATAAAAAAATGAAATAAAAAAAATGAAAATACCAAACGTTATGGGCGAAATCATATTCATAAATAATGACGATGATATCGATAATAATCATAATAATAATAATCATAATATCAGACTGCAAACCGTGTTGAGAAAAATGCCCCGACCTCTATATGTACTCTTGCACTACGCTAGAATTCTGACCCAATGAGATGCACCATGCGTCTCTGCCTTCGTCCTACGTACGAAACACGAGCATCCCGGATATATAAATACGGAGCGTGGCATAGCATGCATCTGGTTAAATCAGAACCTACGGCGCGAGGCTATAGGGGGTACGAGGATAATCCATGTGTGGAAGCCTTGTGCACATCTCTCCCCCTCCTTTGCTCAAAACAGAGTGGGGGTGGCTGGGAGAGGGGCGAGGGATCGGGGCATGGAGGGGTATGTCATCAACTACAGGGATTTTCCTTAGATCTCTAATCAAGCACTGGTTTGCAGTCTTTTCAGACCCTTGTAGGGGCAGGGCAAAAAGTGGGGGGCAGGGTAAGGGGAAAATTGAAATTGAAGGCAAATCTGAAGAAAAACATCAGTGAGCTACACAGGAATGGGGGTGGGGCTGATTCCATGGGGGTCGGCCCCCAGTACCCCCACCGCCCCCCTTTTCCAAACTGCAGCGCGGCAGCATGCCAGTTTAAAATCGCATTCACCACTGTCCGGAGAATACACAAACAAACAAAAAAACAAAAGAACTAGAAAACAAAACAAACAAAAAATCCCGAAACATCAAGACTTAAGTAATAAAACCGTATTTACATTTTACACCTTATTTTCCTTTGTTTTCCGCGGTACACTTTCACCTCTCTCCCCGAGTGAATTTTTGCGTCGCATCATTTTTTGAATACTGAAACACCAAAAAAACGGGCAGACGATTCCTTCCAACATTCTTGCTCTCCTCTCCCTTTCTCTCTCCCTTTGCAATCCTCCCCAAGCCCCCACTCGTTTTCTTCCTTTCCATTCTCATTTTCTAGCCCACCTTCTGTGGGTTGGTGGCGCGCACACCCTGCTCATACGTGATCCGTTGGCTGATCAGATACTGAGCTGCCTGCGTTGACGCCGGAGAGCCGGTTATGGTAACTTTACGGTTCCGGGTGCCGGGAATGAACTCTCCCTTTTTGGAGATCTGGATCCGGGCTCCAGTCAGCTCCTGGTACTCCACTAGCGTTTTCCCTCCTTTCCCCAAGATGGCTCCTACCAGGTTTTCGGGAACAGCGATCTCCACCACGTCCTTGGCCCCCTCCTGCATCTGCTTCTCAGTGGCCATCAGGGATTGTGCCATCAGCGGGGACGAGGCGCTCAGGTAGCCGTTGGTGGCCCCAGTGGCCGCGGCCAGCGAGCCCAGGGTGAAACCTCCCAGGGAGGCGGCTTGGTGGCTTGCGCTGGTGGAGGCATCGCTAGCATAGGACGCCAGGAGGTTAGCAGCAGCAGCCGCGGCGGGGTTAGCGCTAGCCGCTACGGCAGCCAGGACTCCTGAGGCTGCGGCGGGGTTGAGCCCCAGGCCCAGGGAGTTGGTGTTGTAGCCGTAGCTGGCTAACGTGTTGAGGGCCGAGGTGATGGTCAGGAGGTCGTTGCCTGAGAAGCTGGGACCCATAGTGGTGGGGAAGCCGCCCATACTCTGCATGGTGGCCTGACCCAGGAGGCTGGAGGCTGTGGCAGCGGCGGCAGCAGCAGCAGCGGGGTTCACCTCGGCTGAGTTGGCGTAGGGGGAGCCCGTGGGGTTGGAGTTGGCCACAGGGCCAGAGATGTTGGAGTAGCTGATGTTGAGGCAGCTGCTGCTCTGGGGGTCCTCTTGGATCTTCTGAACGATGATCTCCACGGCTTTACGGTTCTGCTCGGGCTCTCCGCTAATGGTGACCACGCGCTCCTGCAGGTTGATGCCCTCTGGTTTTTGGGAGAGCTGCACCCAGGCGCCCGACTGCTCCATGACGGCCTTGACTGTGGCTCCACCTTTACCAATGATCAGACCTGCTGTGCTGTTTGGTACTATCAGCTTGGCCTGGGGAGAGGAGCAGAGAGAGAGAGGACATAGAGATGGTTAACGCGCTGCTTTAACATTGTATCTCCACATGACAGAAGTGTGATATCAATTGAATGGAGGAAGGGACTGGGCGAGGGAATGGAAGAAAAGAGATAACCAAGATAAGACCTTGAAATAGCCCGGAACAATGGAGGACGTAAGATAACCAACAAAGAGTGAAAATAGGGAATATATGTTAGAAATACCTGACAGACAGAGAAAAAGAGAGTGAATCGAGCTTGAAATAGAGGGGGCTAGTTAAAAGGGGGAAAAAAGCACAAAGGGGGGGATACACTCAAGATATTTTTTTTATGGCGTAGCATAGGGGAAAAATAAGAGTGAGTTGTTTTTACTCCTTCAACCAAACATTATAACATTGACAGAGAGAGTAGTTTCTGGAAAGAAAGGGAGAGAGAAAGAGTGTATTTTGTCTCTTTGTTTCCGAGCTGTGAATCTATGGTTATAAAGAGGCTCCTGGTGAAAAGCATCTACTCCCAGGGGTCAGTGTTACCATGGAAACACAGCTCCAGCATTCAAGGGGTACTGAAAGGGAGTCGAAGCGATGCGTAGCAACTAGACCCCCCCCACCAAATTCACACAAGCGTGCACGCACACATACACACTCAACAATTCTCCATACAACTATGTGTATACTATGTACTGTATTAACAGTATACATTCTCACATAAACACCCATATTGAAACATATTCACGCATTCACTGTCCTTTGTCTTACAACTTTAGAGAAAAGCTGCCAGCTGGGCAGAGAGTAAGGAGGGGGGGGGATGCTTTTTTCTTAATAAGTACAGTACTTGATTTGTACTTGATAAGGACCACAAATAATTTATGATTGTTAAATGTACTGTAGTGGTATTTTGAACGAGGGTAGTTTTGCACCAAAGCAAGTCACACAATGTTCTGAGTAAACCTACTCGGTAAGGATGATACATGAGAGGAGTTTCTGTTCTGAAGTCTCACAGGTTACCTACAATATGTCCTTATCATACAACGTGGAAACGGTTACAAAACTATTCTTTCAATATATTTGACAAAAATGGCAAAAGAAAAGCAAGTGAGTGTTGGTTGGTTGGAGGACAAGGCAAAGAAAGGAAGGAACAAAGAGAGAGATGTTGTGTGTGTGTGTGTGTGTGTACAGGGGAAGTATGAGGCTAGTAATTGGCATAGACTCCATGTTTCTCCTTTTGTGTGGCTGGATTTGATCTTTACACGTTCTCAATGTTTGCTGCAGTCCTCCATCCATGAACATTTCTTTACAGAGGCGCTGCTGTAACCTTGATTCTGTAGCCTTGCTGGCTGTGGTACATTGCAGTGAATTTACATAGAAATGGGAAATTAACAGAAGGCAGGGACAGAGGGAAATCAAGACTTGACTTCAAACTATTAAACATAAAATATTATTCTGTGTTTGTAGTCAAATATTTTATTCACATATTTATTTGTGACAGAAATGAAGATTCACCATGCATTGTAATTGAAGGATTATTTTTGTTGATTTTTTTTTTTTGTTAAATTAAAAAAACACATCGATCGGTCCCCGTATGGATAAGTGCCATCTAAATTGGTCTTGGCTCATCCAGTTTCTCACAACCAATTTTTCACAACATTCCCCCTAATTGTCATACAAACGTGTGTGGTTCAGTGTTGAGGCAAAAACGATTCCCTCTTTTTCGTTCAAAGCACACATTAGAGACGCGGCTCAAAACAACTGAGTGAGCGAGAGAACGAGGAAAGACTCTCCTAAGAATCCTTTTCATCTTCTACATTGCACATATACATGCACACACACACGCACGCGCACGCACACACACACACACATTTTGCATGTTGTTGGATTGGACGTGTAATGATTCAGATGGGGCTTGCCTCCTTAAGATTAGGAGAAGCAGTGGAATAAATAGCTGAATAGTGCGATGTATAAAACCCATTACTGCTAATGATGAGTCTCGTGGACCACATTCAGCTCTTCAATATTTGATAGATATTCAAACTTGTATTTGACTTTCTCTCATAAGTCCTTTACCCCACATGCACTGTTTCTAAAGCGTTCTCTTTTTTGGTCGCCGTCGAGTTTCCCTCGCCATGTCATGGGCGGCCATTTTAATCGAAAATAATCGTCCTCATCCCTGAGAGTTATAGCTGACTTTCATTTTTTTTTTTTTATAAAGGCAAGAACATTTGGCCTGTGCGTCGGAGCAAGCTGCTGATTAAAATGTAGGCTCTTTAGCGTGGGGTAAGAATAGAGCAACGTCGACAGATACGCCGGGCTAATTTTGCTGAATGTGTGTCTAATGTTCAGGCAGACTGACAATGAAGCCTCCTTCCTCTTCGTTCAAAGACAGAGAGCTAGACAGAGAGAGAGAGAGGGAGAGAGAGAGAGAGACAGAGACAGAGAGAGAACGAAAGAGAGAGGGGGGGCGTTGTGAAGGAGGAGATTGAGAGGATAGCGGGGGGTGAGAGAGAAAGCGAAGATGAGAGAGACCTGCTGCCGTTTCATCAGCCGTGGCTAGTCATTCATTATGTACTGTGTGTGTATGTGTGTGTGTGTGTATGTGTGTGTGTGTGGGGGAGGCTGAGGCTGCGCTGATGGGGAGCAGGGATAATAGGGATGGGGTGTGCTGAGGCATGGAAATATGTCAGAACCAGCTTTTGGAGATAACATGAAAACAAAACAAACATACCCCAAAAGTTAACAAGGCCAACAGCAATCAAAGAGATCAAACAGAGTCATTTGCTCGGCTGCCGCCGTCCCCGTTATAGAGGCCGCTTCTTTTTTCGGTTCCAGGTTTCCATCACGCCCATAGCTTGACAGAATGTATTGCTGTAGCAGTACTACACGCCCACTGTTCATCACCCCCTCTCCTGGTTTCTCGCACCATGCTCAGGGATACTGAGGCTCAGCTCATGTCTTCTCTATGTCACGGGCTAAGGCTCACCCTAAACCTCCCACAGCACTGTTTCAGCAAGGAGCCCGAAGGGCGTTATTGTCTGTGGACACCAGAACCCCACCCCACCCTTCTCTACCCTCCCCAGCCTCCGGTTACGTACGTGTGGGGACACGGAGCAACTGTTGCCCTCTGTTCCCTCTGTCCAGCCCATGGATGTGGTATGATCCGTGAGCAGGGGGCTGTTTGTACTTTGAAGTCTTAAGCACTAGACTTTAGGTTAATCGCCTGTCTCCTGATCCCCGGGCTTAGCCGCTCCTCTCTGCCTCGTCTGCCTTTCAGTGTGTGGCTCTCTCTCCGAGGCTGGGGGGAAAAAACCCTGGTTAAAAATAACACAGAAGCATCACACTGCAGCCGACCAGCCGCTCCGCTCCAAAGGTTGACAAGAAGGGTCCCGAGTGATGGACCTTCGTCCGCCCGCCGCGCACGCACAATCCAAATCAAATGATGAAATGAAAGAAGAATGCGTGCCTAGAACGAGCGCTGTGGCACTCACTCTGGGCCGCTAGCCTGGTGTAACAATTGTCATTTTTCTTGAAATATATATACATATATATTTTTGTGGCTGTAAGGATTAACTCTGGTGGTCATCTCAACCCCTCCCTTTCTCAGTAATGTTAATCCGCTCATTCTCCCTCCATTTCACTGCCTATCACACTAAGAAAGCTGCATTTAGACACGCTAGTGATATGAAGGGAGTGTGTGACTTTTCTTTCTTTCTGATGCTATGGCCAAACACAATAGGGTGGAACTGACATCTAAACAGAGAGATACAGTATTTGAGGGGAGGACTTAAAGTGGAACTCACAGTGTTTTAACTACTTTGCAGACATGAAACAGACAAACATAACATTAGTCAAAAATATAAAATTCACAGCTTATGCTTCAAACCAACTGTATAAGAGGTTGAGAGAATAGATGGATGCAGTTCAATGCATTATTAATATAATTCACCAATACATTTCTTGGTAAGCCAAAGAATATTGCTATCCAGGCTGTAAATCACAGCTGGCCTGAAACATTGTTTGCTGCCTTCACCCATTCGGGATTCACTGTTTCAGTTTCAATGAATCAATATTTTGAACAAATACAAATGATTGTAACTAAGTCTGGGAATGTCAATACAACCAAAACTAGCAAGGGCAATGATCACACGTCAGTCATAAAGTAGCTAATGGGCTAGCGCACATGTGTCAAGGCCCGATACACAAGCGAGTAGGATACACAAGCGAGTATAAATCAGTCAACAGTTGAGTCATCAACTCAGTACAGCTTGATGCGCTCGCATCGGTGAATTCAAATTGCGCTGTTTTCGCGGGTCCCGTTTACAGCGCGCCGCAGAGGGAAAGTGTGCAGACACACGTCACAGTCCTAGCTAGGCTAATAAAAATGTCGCAGTCAGGCTTCGGTTTTTAAAGCTTGAAAATTAATAACCAAAAACCCACGCAAACGGGAACAATGTAAGCCAATAACCGCAACATTTGAGCAGTAGCCTAGGCTGGCTACTCAAACTACATTGCATTTTGAGTGTAACATACAGCTATCAACCAAAATGGTGATCCATGCAGTGCAACATTTTATTTTTTTAAACACGTTACAGTACATATTTAAATGTTACAATGACCTACAGCTATTTTTTGTTGTTTGGAGTTATTAAACACTTTTTGATGAGGGTCGCAGCTGATTATGCACATCTGCAAGCATAGCAGCAAAGGCTGGACAAATAGTATGTATCTCTTTTGTTTAAAAATGTTAAAATGCTATACACAGCATCCTATGTTGAGTAAGTGGGCATGATAAAGGGGCCACATCTTCTCAAGTTAAACAATGGCCGGCGAATTTGTTGTATTTTTTTCAATATGGCCCGTGAGACTAACGTTAATTAGCTAGCAAACCGATGGGAGGAGTGTGGTGAGCGACCAACTTTTTCCCCTTTATATAGTTTTCGGTGGCTACAACTAAAGATTCAGATGTCATTTGGTTAGCTAGCAAAGAAATGTCAATGCTGACCTTGAACGACTGTTATCCACAGTTAGCATATCTCTTAGTTGTCAATCAAATGTATTTGGCATCAATCAAATAGGCAGGCAGGCAGGAAAGTTCCCATTCAGTTGTCAAAACTTGGGTTGGGACACGCATTGGCAACCAAGCTGCAGGAGGAGGAGTAGGCCAGTATTCCCCATCCTTTATCAGAGCAATTTTGATGATCAACTAGCAGAAAAAGTTTTAGAGAGTTTATCTAATGTCCCCTCATTAGATTTTTTAAGCTCATCTCGCTCTGGTTAGCATTAGTTATTGATATTGTTGTTGTTGTTCATGTGGATAAGCAACTGAGGGAGAGATAGCTGTAGCCTTTCATCGTTGTTTGATCAATAGGACTGTGAAGTTCGCAAATGTAAGAGGACTCCCTTGGGTATTTGCAGAAATCCATTAAATTCTATTTTGTGGCATTTGGTGAATGTGTTCTAATGATCTAAAGTCACACTGTGGCTACTGCCTGTAAACACACAGTTCAGTTCAAAGTGAATGATGGCAGACCCGTGTGGCAAATGGTTTATTTTCATTACAGGCCTACTGTAGCTCAAATTGGCTATGGCGCACCGGTCTGCGTAGACTCCGGTCCTGAACAAGACAGATGTTTTTTGGAGGGTTTATTTTTAGTGCAGTGTCTATTAATTGTCCAAACGGCCGCATTCCCACTCTATAGTGCTATAGAATTTTCACAAGTGCCTTACTATACGCCATTCCCAAACATTCTATGAATTTACGAAACTGTGAAAATGACCACATCTAAGTGCTCGCTTGTCAGAATTTTTTTTTTTTTTTTAAGTGTCATATTCTCCCAGGGGGTATATAGTAACTGCCCCTGAACAAGGCAGTTAACCCACTGTTCCCTGGTAGGCCTTCATTGTAAATAGGAATTTGTTCTTAACTGACTTGCCTAGTTATATAAAGATTAAATAAAAAAAATATGAACAGATTCTAATAAGATTTCATGTTGCTAAAATGCTGTCAGTTCCATTTTAACTGTATTAAAAAAGCAGTGCATTCCATATGGATTGTGATCTAAAATAGGATCTTACATGTTTTGGGTCAGTATATTTACATATACCATAATGTATAGTACATGAACATATGCACGTGTGTTGCAAACACACACAAGCTCACACACACACACACGCCCATACACACATATAACAGCAACTTTGCTCAGAGTCGTGGCTGGCTCTGATCCCAAACCTGAGTCCTAGATCATGCATTAAGTGACCTCATGAGGCCTGCCATCGAACAAGTGCTGATGAGGCCCAAAATAGCCTGTCCTTGTGGGGCTGAGGTGGGGCCACGTCCATCCGAGGAGCCTCAGTGTGCTGCTGAGCCGGGCCGCCGGGCCGCTCTGCCAGGACGTGTTCACTCACAGACCTTAACACACTGTGACAACATGGAGCGGTGAAGAGAGAGAGAGAGAGTGAGAGAGGACTCGAGAGGAAGACCTTCTCCTTCCCACTCCAATGGAAACAGGGCTGATGCTGTGTTCAGGCTTTTAGGCTTGGAAGTACCATTCAGCCTTAAGTAATACAACACCACTGTCCACTTAGCCCTCTCAAGGCATTCATTAACAGAAGAATCCTGAGCTGCGGCAAGGCTGATAGAGAATTTTAAGTCACTAGGGAATGGCAGTGTGTTTTGAGATAGGCTGGGAAGACCATGTCAAACACTATCCAACCAGAGGAGGCGATGGATGGCATGCTCAGAAATGTTGGCGACCACAATCTTATCGGATTGTTTTTACAGACATCCCTTGTCACAGTCGATTACAATAACTCAGGACATTGGTGTGCCGCTGGGTAGGAATTTTTCTCACGCATATTTAATAAAAGGGGACTAGTAATGAATTGTTCTAGTATCCATGGCAACTGCTGACCTCCATCCTCCATCTTGGTCCCATTCCCGGTCCAAGTCTTGCAGACAGATATCGTACATTACATTGGGGCTACACATGTTTTTATCTTTAAAAAAAAAAAAATTAGAATTTAAAATACAAACCATACGCATTCAAACAGCATACAGATGCACGCAAACATCAATTACATCACACCTGCCCAGACCCACCTGCTCACACCCCTATCCCCAGCGCCCGCATCACTCTCCGCCTACGTGGCCTCAAACTGCACCATGTTGTTTCTCTCCGTCGCCCACGCACTTTCAACATTTAGTTAATAAATAAAACATTTGAACTTTCCATTCTGTTAACGATGGAGGATTGGATGATTTCCAGTGTTTAAGTATATGTTTTGGCTACACATTTAAAATACTGGACATATCACATACACACATACAAATACTACCTTAACACCAGATATGTTAGCTTTGCTTCCACAGAAGCCTGATCTAAACCTGATCTAAGATTCCTCTCCACAGATACTGTAAAGCAGCAAATGGATAAACCTGTATTTCAAAAACATGAAACACTCTCCTTCAAATGACCTTTCTCTCCCAGATACACACACGCATGGAAGCACGCTCACACACACATCCATGCACAGTGGCACATTTGTCCTTTCTTCCTAAGAGATTTAACCCAACATTAGCGGGTGCATATCCTTGTCAAGACAACAAATATCTTGTTGTGCCTCTCTCTTACCGGCTTCCCTACGAATGGGATCGATACTTGCCAGAGGAAGTGACCTTTTCCTGAGCCAGCTGATGAACGTGAAGGTTAAAAATGGCATAAAATATTTTCTGCCGGCAATCGGTCCTCCTGAGACAAGGCTGGAGAGGGAGATGGGGCGGTTGGGGGGGGTGCATTGCTCTGTTTTATTTTTTTCATGCGTTACAGCAATTTTCCTGATGTCGCTTTTAATTTAGGAGACGAACGGCCAACGCTGCTTGCACTAGGCACGGCTGTATGGATTAGCCGGCGCTGTGTGCTGTTCCAATGAGTGCAGTTATTAGATTCAGGATGCTGGTTAATGAAATAGACTGGGCTTGGTGGTGTTGTGGAGGGAAGGGTGGGCTGAAACGGCGCAGCCACTTAAAGCAATCTCTTATGTCTTTCCAATGGAGAACAACCTCTGCGTTACTACAGGGTTAGGGATCATTTTAAGAGTTGAGTTTTACGGCTCTTTTAAGAGATGAGAAGAAAGACCGATCGTTTACTGCGGTAGGATCTTCTTGGTCGCTTTCATGTTGATTCTCGGAACCGTTGAGAATATAAACAGTATTGTTTCTGTGAACGACCAGAATAAAATCCACATTTCAATTTGAAACGAAATCACTGAAGCACAATTCCTTGTAATTGACCACAAAACGTCAGTTATATCAGATGATCATCACGGAAACCAGAGAATATTTTACATTATTCAGGAGTTGCTAGGGTCATGCTGTGAGGGAGGGCTCATGTTGTATGGGAAGCGATTGTTTATACTGTGCAGAGTCACTCAACTATGAAACTATTTCTGTATCACAACAAATAGCCCTCTACACACATGGTGTGCTAGTCACAACTACAATGCATTTTGGTGTCCGATGGTGGAGCATGACACATTTTTGGGAGAAATTCCAATACCATATCCCACATTTCCACTTTTCCACTCACTCACAGCTACCTCGAAGTTAACCTGACTCCTGATTTCCTTTGCATTAATGGGCTACGTCCTGTGTGGACAGGGCAATAACAGGAAGTAGGAAGCAGGTGTTCCAGCATGGGGTGAAAGGTCACAGGAAACTGCGGTTGGCCAGAGGAAATCACTGGAGGGAGGATTCTGAAAACATTTGAGACCAAAGGCAGCAGGGCACAGCGCAAAGTTGACACAACTTCACTGTCATCATGCTATTTTAGACATCACAGTCTCGCCATAGTGGGCTGTTGTTGCCTTGAAATGCCAGATCAGATCAACGTTAGCTAGCACAACAATGCTATTTAGCATTTCAGCTAAACTAGTCATGTATTAGCCTAGGTATCAGTTTGAATGTCGCTCCATGTTAAGTGAGATTCAGCGTCGGTGGGTGTGAATGTGTTTTGTGCTTGCCTGTCTGTCTGTCCTGAGTGATTTGATTGAGTTAGGCGTTAGCTTTTATTTTTTGTAAGCTGCCTGTGCTCCTGCCTGTCCTGTCTCCATTTGGCTAGTGGATATTAGCGGCTGTACCTCACAGAGAGCCAGGCTGGCAGCTGTTGCTTAACATGACTTTACATCTGATCTTACATCTCTCACTCACTCCGCTCCCTAGGGTGACCAACAACGAGACACATGCCACGACAGCCGTGTTCGTGACAACAACCACGTTGAAACAATAACCACACACACAACCAAAATAAGCCCTCAAAGCGCATGCGTTGGGCCTTTGGGTTGAGTATGGAAGTCCATTCATCAAATGAAACCAGACTATTGGGAGTTTGGAGAAGAGCTTACATTACTAATAGTCCAGTAATCGACAGGCTACACTGTCTGTAATTCAAACACAGAATCCTTCCACACACCACTCTCAAACTCATTATTATTAATAGTAAAAGAGAGGCACGGGAATTATTTCTGTCTAAAATAACTGCCTTTTATCTGATGCCATAGGAGCTGTTCATTTTCCAGCCCTACCATCAATCCATCGTTGGATTGATCCAAGGTCACTCCAAGTTCACTCAAAAGCTTAACGGAACGATTCGCCCATTTTGAATGTTATTTCGTTTTAGTGATGTTCTCTGAGTGATGTTCTATCAATTCCGGGGGTCATTTCATGTGCATCTTGAGCTAATTGCCGCTCAAGCAGGCAGAAATACAGCTGGTGTGACGAGTTGTGCAAAAACGTACAATATTCAAAATGAGTGCAATCTTTCCTTTAAATACTGGTTTGTGTATCCGCGTGCATCAGTTTCGATATGTACTGTATGTGCGTGTGTTCCTAGGAAACAGTATGTGTGTGTGTGAGAGTGTGTGTGTGTGCGTGCATGCATGCCTGCCTGTATAATGTGTGTGTAAGTGTATATTATGCATAGATTCCTGACTATATCAGAACTGCAAAATGTTCACTCTACAGTAGCTTTTTCCCCAGTGGACTATTCTTTAGCCAGCAGAGAGGTGTGTAACTCGTCTGATAACTCCTACAATTACACACGTTAATAATAAGGGCTGGCCGCGCGGCAGGAGAGGGAGCAGGCCGTGTTGTGTTCCACGAATTTAGGTTATGGCCTCCCGTCACTGAGTCTGCTCGGTAAGCACAGAAGGGACAACGCCATGAGGGATGAGCATGGCCGAAAACACAGCACAGATACCAGAAAAGAACTCAAGTTCTGAATTATTAATACCCAACATGTGCTCTTTGTCCTAAAGGGTAATTGAATTAACGGGACGGTAAATAGATGAGCAGGGTCAATGTTGCAGATGAAAACAATGCAGGTCCTCCCCGAACGATCAATGGAGTGCAATCATCAAGTGGCCAGAAGTGATAATCATTTAAAGAGATTTGGGAGGGGGAATCAATGGCTTGCCTAATTGAGCCTGTTCTGTGTTGGTATGAACTGGTGGACTCTGAAAGGCCAAACAACAGAGTTCTATATGAAAAAAATACAGTGACAATTCTTCTTGTAATTTTCATTCGATGGTTCCACTACGGTTGATTTTCAAGGAAGTGGAAGCTGGAGAGGGTGATGGAAAGAGCAAATCATCTGGATTAAATGTCGCAGCACAAATGAGCTGAAAGTCTCAGCCCTGATGTGGATTTTTGGAGGATGGCCTTTGCCACTTCTAACACCTCATCTATGTGTTTTAGCTGGACGACACTTATGAGCCACACCTTCCTCTGCGGTGCTGTGGGAGCTTCCTTCCAGACCCTGGCCTGTGTGATAGCCGGTGACAGGTTGAGGTTAGTGAGGCTAGCGACCCATGGTTAATGTCACATGTGTGGCTTTAAGGGTGCCTATCTGGAAGAGCAAGAAACCCCACACCCCAGCCTCCGTGTCCTGTCTGAGTGGATTATATCACAGCCGGAGGATGTCTCTTTCTGTCTGTTAACATGGAAGCCGGGAACACTCCCTCCCTGCATCGAGCCTCGTGCAGACACAAAATCAGAGCTTGGCCACAAACTCACACTGCAATGATTTATTAGATTGGGCCTTCTTCGAAAGACAAATAATAATGACTTCCACCCCTTGTTGTGAGATGGTAGCTGCCAACACACAGACAATGGAGTGAGGCTATATAGAAACTAATGACTGGGATTAGAATCATCCATTTTGGGCTGACTAGCTCAGGGGTCAACATTTTGGCTCAGCTACCGCACTGACGCTCCTCCATAATGGTTCAGTCCAGGATTGTCAGTTTGCTAAGTCACGTTCATACCTACCTACCCAACACATACTTACAACCAGACGTGCACGTGCACGTGCACTCGCACACAGACACTTTCATTGCCTCAGTTGGCATGAAATAGGTTACAAAAACACATGGGAAACTCCCTTTTACATTCACTATACACTCTCAGCTTGAACTCTCATTTAGTCCAGGGAGAGAATGTAGTCTCGGTCTCAACACTAGAGGGTCTTGAGAGAAAAAAGGCAGGGGTTGGGATCATGGTAATGGGCTTCACCTGTTTGATGCGGTCAGGGTTGACGGTGGTCTGTGGCTGCAGTACGCTGACCGGTTCTGATTTCTGGGTGCTCTGCGGCATCTCCCGCACCTTCTCAGCGATGAAGTTATGGACTCCATTCAGAGCCTCCACTGTCCCCTGGATCAGACACACCCGCTCTGTCGTGCCTTGAGAACAGACGGAAACACATACAGAACATGACTTACTAACTTAAAGATTTTGGTAGGAGCTTTGGTTGTTGACAAATACATATAGAACATATGCAATATTTATTACTGGTAATGTACTCTCATTACCCATCAAACATCTTCAGAAAATGTCATTTTATGAGTATGTGTAGGCCTAATCAAACATAAAAAATTTAAAAACAGAATGTGTATTTCTTTAATGTCAAAGTGATTCCCTCTTTTCCCAAATTTCAAAAGTTTCACTTCTGGTCTTTCCCAAGATGGCGGCCAACATAGGAATTGTGTAATAATAATAATAATCCCATCTGTGAAAGTAATATCAGTAACGCCTGGTCAAATTCCACCAGTAAAGTCATACAGGGTCAGAAGGATGAATACAGCCTGGTTACAGATCTGTTTTGTACTGTTTTGCCAACTCCTATTGTCATTCCTATCTCACCAAAAGTATCATACAGGAGTTGTGTATATGTCACAAACAGATCTTGGACCAGGCTAGGATGAAAATACTAAATTGACTAGAGGCATGCTTAAATGAAGTCCATGACTATTATACTACGGTGTGTCAGGTCATTTGAAATGTACACAGTGATGATATACCTAAATGAAGCCTGTTAGGCAGCATGAATACTACTGAGTAATTAACATCACCCAAGGTCAAAGTGCGCTTACAGTAATACAGCAGATTAAGGATCTATGTCATGCTCTATGCACTAGTCCTATATTTCTACAGTATATATATATACAGTGGGGAGAACAAGTATTTGATACACTGCAGGTTTTGCAGGTTTTCCTACTTACAAAGCATGTAGAGGTCTGTAATTTTTTATCATAGGTACACTTCAACTGTGAGAGACGGAATCTAAAACAAAAATCCAGAAAATCACATTGTATGATTTTTAAGTAATTAATTTGCATTTTATTGCATGACATAAGTATTTGATCACCTACCAACCAGTAAGAATTCCGGCTCTCACAGACCTGTTAGTTTTCTTTAAGAAGCCCTCCTGTTCTCCACTCATTACCTGTATTAACTGCACCTGTTTGAACTAGTTACCTGTATAAAAGACACCTGTCCACACATTCAATCAAACAGACTCCAACCTCTCCACAATGGCCAAGACCAGAGAGCTGTGTAAGGACATCAGGGATAAAATTGTAGACCTGCACAAGGCTGGGATGGGCTACAGGACAATAGGCAAGCAGCTTGGTGAGAAAGCAACAACTGTTGGCGCAATTATTAGAAAATGGAAGAAGTTCAAGATGACGGTCAATCACCATCGGTCTGGGGCTCCATGCAAGATCTCACCTCGTGGGGCATCAATGATCATGAGGAAGGTGAGGGATCAGCCCAGAACTACACGGCAGGACCTGGTCAATGACCTGAAGAGAGCTGGGACCACAGTCTCAAAGAAAAACATTAGTAACACACTACGCCGTCATGGATTAAAATCCTGCAGCGCACGCAAGGTCCCCCTGCTCAAGCCAGCGCATGTCCAGGCCCGTTTAAAGTTAGCCAATGACGATCTGGATGATCCAGAGGAGGAATGGGAGAAGGTCATGTGGTCTGATGAGACAAAAAGAGAGCTTTTTGGTCTAAACTCCACTTGCCGTGTTTGGAGGAAGAAGAAGGATGAGTACAACCCCAAGAACACCATCCCAACCGTGACGCATGGAGGTGGAAACATCATTATTTGGGGATGCTTTTCTGCAAAGGGGGCAGGACAACTGCACCGTATTGAGGGGAGGATGGATGGGCCCATGTATCGCGAGATCTTGGCCAACAACCTCCTTCCCTCAGTAAGAGCATTGAAGATGGTTAATGGCTGGGTCTTCCAGCATGACAACGACCCAAAACACACAGCCAGGGCAACTAAGGAGTGGCTCCGTAAGAAGCATCTCAAGGTCCTGTAGTGGCCTAGCCAGTCTCCAGACCTAAACCCAATAGATAATCTTTGGAGGGAGCTGAAAGTCTGTATTGCCCAGCGACAGCCCCAAAACCTGAAGGATCTGGAGAAGGTCTGTATGGAGGAGTGGGTCAAAATCCCTGCTGCAGTGTGTGCAAACCTGGTCAAGAACTACAGGAAACGTATGATCTCTGTAATTGCAAACAAAGTTTTCTGTACCAAATATTAAGTTCTGCTTTTCTGATGTATCAAATACTTATGTCATGCAATAAAATGCTAATGAATTACTTAAAAATCATACAATGTGATTTTCTGGATTTTTGTTTTAGATTCCGTCTCTCACAGTTGAAGTGTACCTATGATAAAAATTACAGACAATTACAGACATGCTTTGTAAGTAGGAAAACCTGCAAAATCGGCAGTGTATCAAATACTTGTTCTTCCCACTGTATATATATACACACAGTGGCTGATGAAACTATTCACCCCTATTTTTTTTTTTTTTTGGGGGGGGTTGTATCATTTGATTTACACAACATGCTTACCACTTTGAAAATGCTAAACATTTTTTATTGGGAAACAAACAAGAACTAATATTTAAAAAATGGAAAACTTGAGCGTGCATAACTATTCACCCCCCCAAAGTCAATACTTTGTAGAGCCACCTTTTGCAGCAATTACAGCTGCAAGTCTCTTGGGGTATGTCTCTATAAGCTTGGCACATCTAGCCACTGGGATTTTTGCAAGGGGGATGAATACTTTTGCAAGGCACTGTACTAGCAACCCATCTGCTACATTCATTATCAACCATTTGGCTTCACTATTGCATGTCTACAACCATGATTAGCAGTGAGACATGTTTAAAACGTCCACATGGCCACATCTGTTTAGTGTTACACTGTACTGCGATCCCATGACAGGATGAAGTTATGAACGCAGCTGAAACAACAGCCACACGGCTATGGAGTGTCTTGTTGTTCAGAGAATGGCCTACAGGACATAATGACTAGTGTTGGACAGGGAGTCTACTGAAAGACTTCATATTGCAACTAATTCAATAGTAACACGAGTCATTGACTGGTCTGACATTGGAGTGTCCCTCAGGAGGGGAATTGGACAATAAAAGGGTTTATTTACAATGTCGACCTCTGCGTTACCAGTACTATACAGTAAGCACTTCATTTTTAGGTCCAGATTCTTTCAGCCCTGCTACAGACCTTGGTTAATTATCTTCCTCTACTGCCTTTATCAGTTGCATTGGCGCCATGCATCCAAGACCAACACAACTTCTCTCTGTGTAAATATATTATCACCGTTCTCTCAGAACATGGGTTTAGACCATGAAAGGAAAGCAACCCGCCTAAAAGCCCTCATACCGTGGCAGAAACTAGGCCAGTCCCAAACTGAGCCCTCTCCCTCTCTCTCCCTCTTTTTCTCCCCCTCTCCCTCTCCCTGTTTCCCTCCCTCTCTCTTCTGTTAGGGCTGGACTGACATTTGTCCTTATCGCCTCCGACCAGTTGCAGCGTCCTGCTTCCTCCTTTCCCTCCATTGTTTTCTTGGGCCAATGGGATTGAGTTTGGCCCTACGCAGTACCAGTTGTGGCGCACTATTAATACAGAGCAATTGAGGAATCTCAGACTGTCGCTTGGCGTAAAGAGCCTCTGTGAGTTCCTGACAGCTGGTGTCCCATGGGTAATCTGGGCCCGACCAATCAGCCAGTGGATTATTAGGGCAGAGATGTCCATTGTCTTGGCATGTTGATGTGGGTAAGAGGGGTGGGGAGGGGAGGGCAGACTGGTTATACTGCAGCAAAGGCCATCCTATCAGATCCTATCAAATTGTACCTTTATTTGCAACTGTTTTCCTGTATTTTCAATTGTATAGGTCATTTCTATAGATATACTCTCTGCCTAAGGTTTGATATTCAGCAGCACAGTTGAACCCTACTCGTTAAATGAAGGCCTAGGAAAGTGATGACTATTGTAATGTAGCTAAAGGGGAAATGTGTGTGCGTGCGTGTGCACGCGTGTGTGTGTGTGTGTGTGTGTGTGTGTGTGCATGGGAGGGAGGGGGTGAGGTTACATGTGGTAACCCTGCAGGAGAAGTGTCACTGTTTGACAAAGCTTTTCTCTGCTATGTTGACATCTCCCACAGTGCTCACAGAGCATGCTCAAGTTGGCAGTCCCATCCCTACTACTCGTGTTGGTCTGACTAACCTCTACCTGGTTACTGCTATAGTTACAGTTACTATGGCAGGGAAACCCCTGGTTTCCTCCCAATTAAAAGCACACAAGACTGCTTAAAAGTATTTAGTACTTTCTTATTTACAATTTCTACGGGCGAAGGATTTCCTTCTGCAATCATCTGAACCTGAAATTAATGAAAATACGAATACAACTGAACTGTTGATGGGCATTATAGGGAACAGGTCAAATATTTTCTTCAAATGTGGTCAGATGAACCTCATTTTGGAGCCTTTGGCCTGACACAAGTCATTGAGAAGCACTTCATGTAGTAGATGGATGGCCTGGCTGGGAGAATGAATTCAGCTCCAACAACAACTGCCATGCTGAGAGCAATGGGCCATTTCAAGAGCAGTTGTTTTTATGGAATCATTAATTGTGTGACTCATTCATTCCCTGCACGAACGGGCAGAGAGGGGAGCTGCTGAGAGATGATGTGTGCCCTGGCCTCCCCTGCTCCCCTGCCCCTGAGAGCATGACAAACCTCACATGCAGCAGCAGCAGAGGGGGCAACCCTCCGCCTAAATGTCCTTTTACACAGCTCTTACATACACACTTCTCCTGGCTAAATCTGGTGGGCGTCCAATGGCAGAGCCCATCTCTGGATCACCAGGAAGCACTTGAAGATGTATTTAATTCTACCGCTTTCACTGAAATCATCCCAGTTCAATCCCTTATTCCAATTCTGAGACTTCTTGAAAACAATCCAGTATTCTATCATGGCTGGATTCACACTGGGATAACCTTAGAGAGGGGAAAAGCCTGATACATACCAATCTTAAACTTTGAGATATGGTGGATAGGTTTAATGTAAGCTCATTAAAGGGAGCTCCATAGGCCCTGGTTAAACCCGGTAAACTGTGTACCTTTGATCTAATAGAAGGATTATCGGCCTATTATAGGGGAGACTTTCATCCATTTTGTTTCAATGGGTTTAATATCACAAAATAGAGGAAATGTGATGAGGCAGAATCACTCAGCCATGTCACATATGCTGTGTTTGTTCTAGGCTGCCTGTGTAAAAAAAAAAAATCAGAATTGCCCTGCCTGTGTAAAAAAAATATCAGAATTACCGCCTGTGTAAAAAAATATCAGAATTCTCCTGCCTGTGTAAATGCAGAACAAAAACAAATCCAGATTAAAAGAAAGCTCTCAGACACTCGAAGTGTGTTGTTCTCAGGGGTAAACAGAATGCATACTCTCCAGTAACCTTATGGTCAATTTATGGTGTTAAACTATTTTTAGATTACAGGTTAACACTGAGTCACACCACAAAGGTTGAATAGATCAAAAACCCATGTCTCCAAGGGAAGAACTCACTGTCATTTAGAAAGTGCTGACCACAAGCTGATACCAGCCTAGCAGAGAGAGATTGATTGATTCATTGATTGACAGGGTACTGAACCCATAGAAATGGCTTAATGACCCGGCCCAGCTCCAGGGACAAAGTAGGCAGAGCTATCTGTCTCAGCAGACAGGGGGACACTGTAGCAGAAGACTCTGCCTGTTCTGACTAGGTTTTGGAACATGAACTCTCACCCATGGAAGGGGTTACAGATGTTTCCTGGCTTGATGACCATCAGAGAGAGAGAGAGGGAAGAGAGAGAGGGAGAGAGAGAGAGAGAGAGAGAGAGAGAGAGCGGAAGAGAGAGAGGAAGAGAGAGAGGGGAATAGAGAGAGAGAGAGAGAGAGAGAGAGAGAGGAGAGAGAGAGAGAGAGAGAGAGAGAGAGAGAGAGAGAGAGCGGAAGAGAGAGAGGAAGAGAGAGAGGGGAATAGGGAGAGAGAGGGACAGAGAGAGGAAGAGAGAGAGAGAGGGGAATGGAGAGAGAGAGGGGAATGGAGAGAGAGAGGGAGAGAGAGAAAGAGTGTGTGAGAAAGAGTCAACGAGGACGACTGAGAGACAGGGGAGAATATAAAAACAGGCTTCACCCTTCCTCTGTGACTCGTATTTTCCTGTCCACCCATCGCGGCTCACTTGATTGCACTTTTGAAACAGATGGGTCCCCTGAGTGTCGGGGGCTCATTGTCTAGCCCTACACACAAAGCAGGAGAGAGAGGTGCTGGGAGACTGGGGTCTCCAGGGATGCAATGTGTTTATGTGTGTTTTGCTGGAGAGAAGGAGGGGGTTGGTTCAGTCCAGACCCATGACTATTCCTCCTAGTCACCCAGGCAACCGGCAGGCCCCCCGAAAATATTACGGGGCAGCTGTTGCCTGTTGGGTGACGTAATGTGCTATTATTTAAAAAGGAGAGGTTGCATGTGAGGCGACTACACTGGATGTGGACGTTGCATGTGCTTATGCAATCATGAACAGTAAGGGAGGAGGGGGTGGGGGTCAAGGAAACTTGGCAAATGATTGCCGTCCAAAATCACTTTATGTCTTTTGAATGTGGATGAGATGAGTGGTCAGAGAGAGAGAGAGAGAGAGAGAGAGAGAGAGAGAGACACTCTGCAGCCACTGAGTCTGAGGGCCAGGTTGGGCCGGAGTACAGCCAAGGAACGCATTTAGGTCATTTAGGAAACCATATGAAAACGGAATGTTGGTGTGGACAACTGGCCTGCAGCTTTCTAGAGGAATAAGTACCTGTAACAGCAAATCAGCAAACATAATTCACATCCTCCTCCTCAGCTTTGCAATGATTGAGTACACCAGAGGAAGAATAAGAAAATCTCAAAAGAATAACAAAAGCACTTGGAAGAAACAGTAAATTCCTCTAAGGTGATGTCACTCTTTTGAGTGAGTCCTGGGCCTTCTCCCCCCCTGTCCACTCAGCCACCCCCACTTTTACTCAGTTCGACTTCAGCCAGCAAGAATGGCGTTGTCATGGTTATGGGGCCCATGCCGTGCAAACAGCTGAAAAGATGCCATGTCTGCTCTCTCCGCTGGTGTGCACTTCATCTTCTCTCACACTCTGTCCCTCACCCCCCTAAGGCCCTCTTTCACACCTCTCTGAGACCTTCCAGCTAGTAGACAGTGCACAGGAGAGGGAGAGAGGGGGGAGGGGTTTAGAAAGAGAGAGAAGGACAGAGAGTTAAAAAGAGAGCGAGAGAGCGAGAGAGAAGATAGGGGAGAGAGAGAGAGCGATAGAGAGACAGTGGTGGGAAAGGAGGGGTGTTACCCAGAGAAAAACACATTCTGCCAGGTTGCTGTAAGGACTCTTGGAAGTTGTAATTTCCATGGACAGTTGTCACACTTTCTTCCAATTAAATTTCAAACGGGTCTAACTGCATGTTAACATGGCCACAGAGCCAGAGTAAGGAGATGTGTCAAACCAGCCTTGTTTGGCTGTGAACCAGGCTGCGTTAGCGAGGAGCAACGTGTTTTTACTATGGAGATGATTTCAAGTGGCTGATACTACTAACATCCTAAAACATCTGACCCACAATACACAAAGGACAAACGCACACACACACGCACGCACACACACGCACACAGAAAACTCACACGTCCAAAAGCATACTCACAGAGGCCTATATATACAGCTATAATCACCAAACATTCACTCTGCTTCATGCACACATACCAGGCACACAGACCAAGAAAATAATCACACACTGACACACATATACCTAGAATAGATGCTCTCTTCCAGCTAAACCGTGCACATTTGAAACACACACAGAAACACAGTTACATATATACATTTCAGCAGCTCATTTGTGGTCTCAGGGCTTGTGTGGTAACTGGACCTCGTGTGAATTCTTGGTCAGCCCAGATCAGTCTAACGGTGACTGATTGCCATCCGCATTGGGCTCAGATGGAGGGAGGAGATGAGATCAGAGGAGGAGGGGGGGGCTGGAGCACTCTGAAACCCTGTCTCATCAACCCCTGGGCCGGGCCGTACTGCACAGACGGCCTAATTATGATACACCCACACTCCCCTTCGCACACACACCAACACACACACACACGCACACACTATGAATAATGAGGCAGCTACTCTTGGTTAGTGGGTGATGGAGGAGATCGAGAGGGTAGGAGGGAGGCAGGGAGGGAGGGAGAGATAAGGAATGAGGCTAGGGGGGAGAGAAGAGAGGCTCTTGGCTGCCCTCCCTCACTGAACATCACCCCTCCAGCCCTCCCTCTCTGAACATCAACCCCCTAGCCCTCCCTCTCTGAACATCAACCCCATAGCCCTCTCTCACTGAACATCAACCCCCAGCCCTCCCTCACTGAACATCAACCCCCAGCCCTCCCTCACTGAACATCAACCCCTAGCCCTCTCTCACTGAAAATCAACCTCCCAGCCCTCCCTCACTGAACATCAACCCCCAGCCCTCCCTCACTGAACATCAACCCCCAGCCCTCCCTCACTGAACATCAACCTCTAGCCCTCCCTCACTGAACATCAACCCCCAGCCCTCCCTCACTGAACATCAACCCCCAGCCCTCCCTCACTGAACATCAACCCCCAGTCCTCCATCTCTGAACATCAACCCCCAGCCCTCCCTCACTGAACATCAACCCCCAGCCCTCCCTCACTGAACATCAACCCCCAGCCCTCCATCTCTGAACATCACCCCCATCCCTCCCTCTCTGAACATCAACCCCCCCCAGTCCTCCATCTCTGAACATCACCCCCATCCCTCCCTCTCTGAACATCACCCCCCAGCCCTCCCTCTCTGAACATCACCCCCCAGCCCTCCCTCTCTGAACATCAACCCCCAGCCCTCCCTCTCTGAACATCAACCCCCAGTCCTCCATCTCTGAACATCACCCCCATCCCTCCCTCTCTGAACATCACCCCCCAGCCCTCCCTCTCTGAACATCACCCCCCAGCCCTCCCTCTCTGAACATCACCCCCCCCTCTCCTCAACCTCTCACCACAGCTAGGTTTTTAAAAAAAAGTTATATTTTATTTTATTTAACCTTTATTTAACGAGGCAAGTCAGTTAAGAACAAATTCTTATTTACAATGACGGCCTACACCAGCCAAACCCGGACGACGCTGGGCCAATTGTGCGCCCGCCTGCTTTTCTACTTGGATTCTATTATGTTGAATTGACTATTTGACTCCCACCCGAGCTATCCCTCTAGCGCCCTGTGTGTGTGTGTGTGTGTGTGTGTGTGTGTGTGTGTGTGTGTGTGTGTGTGTGTGTGTGTGTGTGTGTGTGAGGACAGGAATGGAGGTCTGAGTTTAGACTGGCAGCAGTGGCCTGGGGCTTTAAGGAGCATTAAGGCTGGCTGTGACCTTCTCTGCAGTGGGCCCAGGCTCCAGGGTCAACCAGACCATGGTGGCTCCTGTCGATGGAAAGAGATGGGGGCCTGGTGAAGCCTTCACTCTGGGGATGGGTTGGAGGCAGCTGAAGGCAGTCGATTAGGGCTCTAAGCCTCTAACCCTACCCTCCCACCCCAAATGCTCCCTGTCCTCAACTCTTTTGTGTCATCCCCATTAAGAACATCTCCCCTTGGCGGTGTTGGGTACCGCACACCTGTCCCCGCTCGCCCCGCGTCCATCAAAGTTGTCTAAACATCCCCCTGGTCTGGTCTGGTCTGGAGGGTGGCCAGATTGTGTCAGCTGGCATCAACCACCCCACCCTACCCTTTGCCCCTCTGACCATCTACTATCCGTGTGTCAGCTGCCTCCCTTCCTACCCACAGGGCTTCACCCTCCGTTACCACCCTCCTCCCTCTATCCTCCACCTGGTCGTGTGGCTCCCCTGACGAGCTGCAGGGTTTATTGGGCCGGTCACCCCCCCCACACCTCTTCTTCTCCACCACCCCTTCTCCACGTCGTCTTCTCCACCTCTCCTTCTCCACCACACCTTCTCCAGCCATGATGATGGAGTCCAGTGGGAGCCGCAGATTCGAAACAGAGCTCTTTTCATTGTTTCCATGGGCACGTGTTGTGAGTAGTGTTGTTCCTTCTAAACTCTTATTCATCTGCACCACAGCGTTTACTCAACAAATGACCTTTTCCATGGAGACAGGGGATGCTTGCCGTTTTACATCATATAAAATCTGTTCCCTATTTTATACAGCTGCAAACTGCAATGAGGCAATGGAGCCTGTGAACGGGCCTCAGCCAAATAACAGAGGCTCTGCAGTCTGCACTCAGCCCTACATGGGCTGCTATTTGGAATGCATTGTTGGTTAAGGGCTTGTAAGTGAGCATTTCACGGTAAGGTCTACTACACCTGTTGTATTTGGCACATGTGACAAATACGATTTGATTTGAATCGCGCAATCCCACGGAAAAACCACATGAAACCCATATGCTTGCCGATGTCGGCACATCATTTATCACAAGTGTTGTTCTACACTGTGTAAGCACTATGAAAGGCAAACTCACCTATATGAATGTGCTCTCTCTCTCTCCTAAACAAACAGAATCTAACACTCACTGGAGTGTCAAGTAGACAGCTACGTGTCAGTCAATATGTTGTGAAATAGCTAAACCACCTCCTGGTACAGGACGGCATGTTTTAGAAAACAGCGAAAGATTTCTCAAGTGGAGACCCAGTCTCTGAGACGACACTAGTAAAGACTCTACAGCTGAATCGGTGGATCAGACGTTTCCTTTCAAATGTGGTTCAGCATGAGAACGCCAAAGGTTTGAGTGTATGGGTCAAGGAGAGTCATTTGGCTTTTCCCAGGAAGCGTGGGGGTTTGTTAGGGTTAAGATGCTGCCCCCCCTCGATTCCCTTCCTTTTCTCTCGTTGCCTGTTGGCAGGCGGACTGACGATCCCCTGTCCCCTCGCATACCGGTTAGAGGTGTAAGGCGGTATGGCGCGCGGCTCCAGAAGAAGCCTCTGAAAAGCAGCCTTCTCCTCTCGCACCTGCCAGGAAGAGGAGGCGTAGGGGGGCTGAAGGCTGGGATCGCACGTGCGGCCCATGGGCGACCCTGGCCTGGGCTGCCTCTCATAGGCCTCTCTGTGTTTAGACTAGAGACATAATCAGCAGGACTATAATTATGCAGAGGAGAGGGTCTGACTCAACTAACAAAATGCACGGGACACCATTCCTACTCCATCCATTCGCCTCCTCTCTCTCCTCCTCTTTCTACAGATATTTTTACTCTTTCTCTCTCTCTCATCTGATTTATGGGTGTCCTCTTTCAGTCTTTTTGGGGGGTGTTTGTGTGGTTCCAACAGCAGGGTGAAAAAATAGCAATTAGCTATCAGCAAAACAACAATTAGCAATGTCTTTAGTGACTAACGGGACCAAGGTTTCACCCGTCTTTACTAATGCTGTGGAGCTGAGGCCGCTGCTCTAGGAGTGACATGAAAAACTCACTGACAGTAAAGCATCCCAATTCAACACTGATGTCATTATCATTCATCAAAACCCTATGGCGTTGGATGGCTATGATTTCAACTGCCCCAAAATAATTTGTTTCATAAACAGCCTCACCAATTCATGCTGGGCAAACATTAGGTTGATTTACTGTTTCCATATATCTCTGTAATTAAAAAATACACCGTAAATCACCATATACTGTATTTTTGGTTAGTGAGTTAATAAATAAAAAACTGTCTCAAATGATCATCTAGAGTGTGTCATGCAAGAGAAGAACAAGACCCCAGAATGTAGACGCCACGCATCATCAGACTCAGGTCAAGGGTTATGAAACCCATCAAGATCTCATCACAAGCCCTATCAGGGTTCCAGCAGCCATGTGACAATGGGTCTGGCTGTCTCATGACGTGGCTGGACACCAACTGTACTGACCCCAGCCAACACACCCACAGCCCTGCTCCCCTGCCCTGCGCCCCCGCCCTGTTGCCCCCTAATGAGACCCCTCTGCCAGGTCACAGTTAATTAGCGCGCCCCGATCTGCCGCAATTAAAGTGAGAGTGCAGATTGTGTGTTGAAGGGGCCGTTCCAGCTAATGGCTTTGGGGAAATGAACCACAGAGAGGGGGCGAGGATATAGGGGGTTGGGGCGGGGCGGACTTGGGGTGTGAAGGGGGGAGCTTTTCACTGGGGATTAGAGATAATGGAGGGACAGGGGGCGGAGCTAGAGGCAGCTGTGGAACCTGGTCTTTTTTTTTTTTTTTTTTTTTAGGGAGATGGGGGTTACCGGGGGTGAGTGGGAGGGGGCACAGGGGGGCTTTGTCTCCATGTAAGAGACTGAGTCTGTAAAGATGGGGGAAATCCACTACCGGGGCGGCTCTCTTTTTCAATGAACCTCTTTGTCAGCGCTCACCTTCCATTTTAAAGGGAATGCAAACTACACACAAAGCAGGTCTCCATCAGGCAGTAAAAGTGCAGCACGCTCCTTTAAGACCTTCCATTTCTTTCCGTTGAGAGTTGCAACATACACTCTCTTTCCCTCAGACAGAGTCTCCACCCACGGCAAGGACATTAGGAGATTTAGACCTTTGCTTCTAACCTCGTTCAGCAACGAGGGACGTCTCCACGGCAACCATAAATGCTAAGTGTCATTGTGGTGAGTGTGCAATCACAGGAGAGCGTACTCAGGGCCCCAACCCTGCTATTGGGTGTCTGCGCGGCAGAGAAACCAGGCAATCCAGTTGGAGCACAGATGGCTCGATTTGCATATAAAGATCTTGTATTTTTCACACGTTCTCCCTTTGAATATCTGTGCTTGAACAGTAGCATAAAGCCAGCGACCATAATCATGATTAAAAGCTCACTATATTTGCTCTATAACTTAATACTTGAAAGTAATGCATTACCTATAACAACCACGATAGACCCAACCAACGTAAACGATCAAAACCACAATGTTATCAAATCCAAAAAGGCTTCGAAACAATCCAGTTCTCTTATCGAGGTAGAACTTCCATACAAGTAAAAGGTCAATCTGACATCGCTGTGTTTTTGCTTCCCATCCTTTCCGCGGGCGCATAGAAACGACTGCAGCGCTGTTTGCTACCCATTGGTTCCCTGAATCTGTGGGCCCCTCGATCTAAGTCGAACACGGAGAGCCACTGATGAGCTGCGCAGCCGCAGTCCCACGTCACTCTCCTCTCCTCTAGCAGAGACACAAGGCCCGAAGTGACAGACATCTTCCTCTTCCTGCTACACCTGCTGAGGCGAGGAGAGGACGGGGGAGGGAGGAAGGGAGGGGAGAGGGCGCCGTTGCTTGGGGAGCTGTCACTTTGATTCCGATCACCAAGGCAACAGGGCGTGCAGTGCAGTCCCACAAAACCCTGCTTTGTTTTGGGAGGAAGGGTGGAATACGAGGGGCGTGTTGTCTCCTGCTTTGTACCTCGAGAACACCGTACACACGTATACACACACAAGCATGCATGTGCACCAGTGGAGGCTGCTGAGGGGAGGACGGCTCATAATAACGGCCGGAAAGGAGCAAATGGAATGGCATCAAACACCTGAAACCGTGTGTTCGATGTATTTGATACCATTCCACAGATTCTGCTGCAGCCATTACCACGAGCCCGTCGTCCTGAATGAAGGTGCCACCAACCTCCGGTGATGCGAACACAGGAAGTCTCTCTCTCTCAGCTCTCTAACATCCCACAATGCAGCTCAATTCAGATGACAAAACAAGTCAATTGTGGTGGTGATTCAGACGTCTCAGTGGGTGGGGCTGAGCTTTGTGACAACATGTTTCAGGAGAGAACACGTCAACTCTTTTCTCTAACTCGACTCTGTTGTTGAAGCCAGAACGTCTGTTGTCTCCTACACTGTCACTCATGGCGTGTTCCACAGTAACGTTTTTTCACCCCTCTTTTTGTCTGAAGAGGCTGGCCTTGTTGCTTAGCCAAGCAAGCCTAAATAAAGACCACGCATTTTTGTGATGAGCTCGCAGAAAATATGCAGCTGATGACAAGACGTGAAGAGAGAGTCAGGCAGTTTGATAGCCATCAACTATATTCTGCTGGCTTCAGCAGGGTGGTACACAACAACAAGACATATTGTGATTATATCAAATCATACTCATGGCATTGACAAGACATGGAGAGTGAGTTGCATTATTTCATTAACTGCTAGGATAGTACAATGAGCTAGAAAGCCTGGGTTTGTATCTCCTTAGACAGCATATTTCAGTGGAGGCTGGTGGGAGGAGCTATAGGAGGCCAGGCTCTTTGTTATGGCTGGAATGGAGTCAATGGAACGGAGTCAAATGTGGTTTTCATACGTTTTGATCTGTTTCATACCACTCCATTTATTCCATTCCAGCCATTACAATGAGGCCATCCTCCTATACCTCCTCCCACCAGCCTCCACTGGTAGAATTACTGTAGCTATCAAACTTATACAACACACCCAAACATGTGGTCAAGCTAGCAACCAAACAAATGCATAACATGCTAAAACAGATCAAACTATAGGCCAGTGCCTGCACACACACACCACACAGTGTGACATGAACCTCTTGAGGCAGATGGGAGACCAACTCGCTTCCCCCTTCCCCCACCCTTGAGGGGCTGAGCGGTCACAATGGCAAAGACTCTATTGTCATTAAGAGTGGCCCACCACTCTCTATTGTCGCTGACAGTTTGGGGCCATCATTGACCATTCAAACCACTGGATATTGCTTTCCTTCATCACTCTCCCATTCTGTTTTTCCCTCCCATTCTCTCTGTTCCCCCAATCTGTCACATACACATTCCCACCTCTAATTAAGGCACAACTATCTCCTTCCACAGTCACCTCATCCATTCACACAGCTACACTCTCAGAAACCTCATCCATTCACACAGTTATACTCTCAGAAACCTCATCCATCCATACAGCTACTCTCTCAGAAACCTCCTCCATTCATACAGCTACTCTCTCAGAAACCTCATCCCTTCACACAGCTACTCTCTCAGAAACCTCATCCATTCATACAGCTACTCTCTCAGAAACAAAAGACCCATAGCCATAATCTCTTTACTTGTACCTTCAGCCATAGAAATTAATATGCCTGCATCAACCCCCTCTAACAAACAGGCTCTAGCATTGATTAGTCCTATGTAGGTCTGGGCCTCTTTAGGTCAGGCAGTAGCAGTTGTTGTATAGTCCCAGAGAGGAGACAGCACAGCTGGGGCAGAGCTTTGTCATGCCAGCACAAAGGAAGGATTGAGGTGGGCTATTTTCGACTCCCTTCGTACATAATCAGCCTGTAACAAAAGCCCCCGTCCCTCTCTGTCAGCCAGCCCGGCTACAGCCAATCACAGGACAGCTCTGGCCTGTCTGCTGTGCCGGCAACCACAGAGGTGTATTCTGATTGGTTGCCAGGTCTGATGATGTTGTGATTGGCAGGTGCCCTGTGGCGTGAGATTCACTGGGTCAGATTTCCCCAATTTAGACACAGAAGAGGAACCTGTTCAAAGATTCTTAAAAGAAAGTAAGATAATGACTGGATTCACTGTCCCCTGCATTATTTTACTGGGGAGAATATTGTTGCAGGACTTTTTTAAACCATGTTTCATGACATACAATTTCAGCTGGAGATAATGCACCCGTTTGGTTTTTATTCAAGCATTTTTAAGAAAACATTGCTATTTTTTTACTCTATGGTGTGAGTTATCAGACTGACTGGCTGTGGTGCTGCAGGGGGAGTCTGGGGGGGATATGAGTAACCGTGTGATAAAACTCAGCGGGTGGAAAAAGATTACTGCCTCTCTTCCCTTAACCTTTCCCTGCACACTTAGCCACAGTTCTCATTTCCAGAAGTAAACACAGACTTAGGCCTGTTAGATCAATGGAGGTTATGCAGGGAATGGATTATCGGGGGTTGTTTGATAGTGAGAGTGTAGGGGGTTGATGACAATCATATTTCACTATGCAGGCGGGAAGGATGCTCCCACTCCCGGCACAATTGATCTGTGGGATATGTTGATGGAGGCCGGTCCCAGTGAGCTCTTTTATTATATCTGATTTAAAAAGCTGGAGCACATGGAACCGGCGAAGGTACACCACCTCAGAGACTGAAGACAGCAGGGAGAGAGTGAGAGAGAGAGAGAGAGAGAGAGAGAGAGAGAGAGAGAGAGAGAGTGAGTGAGTGAGTGAGTGAGTGAGTGAGTGAGTGAGTGAGTGAGTGAGTGAGTGAGTGAGTGAGTGAGTGAGTGAGTGAGTGAGTGAGTGAGTGAGTGAGTGAGTGAGAGATGCAAAATGGGATAGCTGCAAAGGATCGGAGGGAAGAGGACAGGAATGCATCCGGGTATATACGTCTGCAGGTAGCTACAATGTCCTGCACTCTGCTATGGATGTGGCTCTTAGATTGATTAGCCATGTCTTTCCTGGCTGGGCAGGGTGATTGATGTGGCCTGATGCAGGCAGTGGCAGAGGTGAGTGAAGCCTCTGGGTTAGTTACACAAGGCAGCTGGGTGATGGAGTGGACCTGGAAGCGAACAGAATGTCGAGCAGTCTATCTCGCCAAACTGACCACATCACAAACATAGCTGTCATATACAGACAAGCAAGGCCACCTTGATAATGCCAGAAAACCATTCAAATCAAAACAATAACCTGGTGAAGATAATGTGGATGATGAGGCTGATAAGTAGTAGTTTAATCCTCGTCATTCTAATCCTCCCTGTGCTCCTGTGTGTGCTGGCTGCCTGTGACGTGACAGCCCCATGGTGGCATGGTAGACCGTGCAGTGATCGCTCAGGCACTGACTGGCACCGAGGAATTATTCAGCCAGTGGGCCGTTTGTTGGCGTTCACGGTGACGTCACACATGATGGAAAACAAAACAAAGCCAGTGGGATTAAGGGGACCTCCTCTGCCCCCACGGTGACGCTGGACACCCTGTCACCAGCCTGTGATCCCTCACTGGGACTACTGCGACTGCTGCTGTTACTACTGGCGACACTGTCACTACTGCTGCTCAACAAAGACCCTCCACATACTAGGCTGACATGCACACAGGCACTGAATACAACTAGGTAGCATTGACTCAGCATCAGCCAAGTGCTGTGGAGTTCATGATATTGTATTAAAATGAAGATGGAGTACATTGCTATTAAAATGAGAATGGTTGCTTTTAAAGAACGGCTCATAATAATGGCTGGAACGGCGCATATGGAATGGCACCAAACCATGTATTTGATACCATTCCACCTATTCCGCTCCAGCCATTACCACAAGCCCGTCCTCCCCAATTAAGGTGCCACCAGCCTCCTGTGAGCTGTACATGTATGCCAATGGCATAATGTTGGCAGTGGTGGATACGGGAGAATGTTCTATGTTTTCTAAAGGTAATCAATGACAGAAATCATTGACAGTTCAAGGCAAAACTATCTCAACCCAATGAAACTGGTTTGTCTCTAGGTGTGAGTTCACGGAGTTTAACATCAAAATACAGTCAAAATAGTGGTATCCTTCCACCATTAGCCTTAAAATGCCCCTTCCCATATCTAACTACTCCCCTGAACAGCATCACTTCCTGGAATAAAACTACAGCCTGGAATGGCTGACCAGAAGTGAAAAGAGAGAGGGCAATCGACAACATAACTTCATATCAACAGTGAAGCTCTCAGTTAAGCGGCATGGCACATCAAACTATGCATTCATCCCAATATTTCTGACAATCAGTCAGAATCAACATCAATAATTGTATTTAGATAACATACTGAATTAACTGAATAACTGAATTAAACCACAGACGGTAATAATGATTCATCTAGAAAATAGACCGTAAATGAAAACAAACACAAAACTAATTTCACCCAAACGAGTTGGATATGCAATATTGCGGGTTTTCATCCCTCAGTCAAAAAGCTTAGAGCCTAAGCGGCTTAGAAGGGCGAAATCAGTAATGTTGATAATGCCTGGGGGGCAGTGGGAAGGGCTGTGGGGTTTGGCAAGGTATTAAATACTGAAAACCGAAATCATGGCAGAGGATTAAGACAAAGCTTCAATATGGTGCCTCGCTCCAGCGATAGGGAGGGACAGAGAAGCTGGAGGGAAAGATCAGTGAGCGGTTGGTCAGGATACACTAAACGTGGAGAGAGTCAACATTGAGGAACAAACAACAAGTCGGGGGGGGGGGGGACTGTCGCTCACTTCAAGGGAGAGTTCTTTATTCTTCCACCATCTTCACCTTTGAATCCCATTAAAACGACCCTGTGGTGACTTCATACCGGGAGGGCATCCTAAGGGATGGGTGTCACAGGTGGACAACGACAAACGATTTGGAGGTGGTAGCCTGTAGGTGGGTTCATAGGTCAAAAACATGTAAAGGCTGTGGTCTTTATGAACCATGTGACAATAAGCATTTTACTGTAATGTATCTCCCAAATTTGCAGCGGGTCCTCAATTTAAAGGAGGGAAGGAGACACCACCTCCATTCTCTTGACCTACTTACGGTCTCTGGAGACAGTAGACATCTTCCAAAGACTGGAGAGGTGACCCAGAACAAGTAAGCTCATCACCTCAATGATAATTGGACTGGAAAACACCTAGCTATCTTCTTGTATTCCTTAGTCAGCAGCTAACATATGAAAGTGAACAAGCATATAGCACCTTGGGGCTCTTTGCCATTTAATTGTTTTTTTATTTAATTTTAATTGAACCTTTATTTAACTAGGCAAGTCAGTTAAGAACAAATTGTTATTTACAATGACGGCCAAACCCAGACAACGCTGAGCCAATTGTGCGCCAACCCATGGGACTCCAATCACGGCCAGTTGTGATACAGCCTGGAATCGAACCAGGGTGTTTGTAGTGACGCCTCAAGCAATGAGATGCAGTGCCTTATACCTCTGAGCCACTCAGGAGCCTATCTGAAGGCATGAAATGAGAAATGTTGACATTGACTTTCTTAATCAGTTTCCAGCATTTCTCAAATGTCAATATCACACACAGCATGAGCGGGAAAAGCCTGACTAACCTGTACCCCCGCACATAACCTGTACTAACCTGTACACCCCCTGTATATAGCCTCGTTATTGTTATTCGATTGTGTTACTTTTTCTTTTTTACTTTAGTTTATTTAGTCAATATTTTCTTAACTCCATTTCTTAAACTGCGTTGTTGGTTAAGGGCTTGTAAGTAAGCATTTCACGGTAAAGGCCAACACCTGTTGTATTCGGCGCATGTGACAAATAACATTTGATTTGATTTGATCAGTTCCAATTGCGCTCTGGGTGCGATGGCTAATGTCTTAATATCGTTATTCTGCTTGTGATCCCCAAAGAAAGAGTAATGGAGGACACGAGTGGCCGCAGCATCCTTAACCTTCTCTCCCTATAGGCCCAGACACCTGCAGGTATGAGCAAAGACGCTGTCATACAGAGATCTTCTTTCTAATCGACGTTTTTTTCAGCCCTTGTAAAATTGAGCAGCGCGCCTCCACTCTGTCCACGCAAGGTCGCAGTAAAATATGGCCTCTACTTTCCAGTAAACATTGCAGTGGCCTATATTTGGAAGGGGCTGTATCTAAGGGGCTGTATCCAATAATAATGAATGTTGCCTGTCTCGGCCCAATACTGCTGTGGCCAACTAATTGGTTGGGAATGAAATGCCGGTGAGGCACTATCCCAGGTTGAATTGAGGGAGCACGTCTTGTGCGGTGGGACAGAGTCTCAAGCGCTACACGGCCATTTGCTTCTGACTTGATTCAACTTTTTTCATCATTCCCCACGGCACCCACTACGCCCAGCGCCTCCCTCCGTGCCCCCCTCCCAGACGGGACATCGCAGCAGGTGGACCTTTTGATTTGTCACCCAGGAAGAGCCGCCCGGTGCTCATTTGCATACAGATGCCTCCTTCAGTGCAGAGGAAGGACCCCCCCCGCACTCCTCCAAGACGACAGAAAGGGGCCCTTACAGCCATCTCTTTCTTTAGCCCCCTTTCACTCTCTTCCTCCCTCTTTCTGCGGTCCTTTTCACTCTCTATCTCAACCGTTCTCAACATAAGATCGCTAGTTACTGCCAATTGCAATAAGGGAGGAGTGTTGGGGGGTGGTGGGGGTCTTGCATCTTGCATCTGCTCTAGCTGGCTGGAGTATGGGGTCTTGAGTCCCAGGGAGAGGAGATACAATAGAGATGGCCTGTTCTGTTGACATGGCTAGCAGTAGAAGGATGTACAGGGAATTAGAATGCTCTTCTAACAAGGAGCCCAACATCTGAAACTGATTCTACCTTCTCCCATTTCACATGTCCAGACAAGAATCCCATTGAGTGCGATAGAGATATAGCATGTACAGTGATTGGTTCGTCTCATAATTTCAATGTATCCCTTCCTGCCTGCGATGTACAGAGCAAATTCTCATCGAGCACACAGGCTGCTTCACTGACAGCCTGGGTACATAGCTGAGGCGCATCTCATGTGTCTAGCTGTGCAAAATGTAACGTCATGAGGGAATTAAGAGTTTAGGCAAATACAATTTCACCTTTAATTAACCCTAATCCTGTATCTGTGGTGAACTTGACTCTGTGTTCGCTCCACGGCTGCATGAAACCTGAGCCCTGACAGAGGCCATGTCTGTTAACCAGTGGAATCAGGTTTCAGACACAACACGTCTGGGAAAAGGGTAGCCTCTTTGAGAGGCAGAGGTCAGAAAATAAATTCATATATGACACTCCGGAAATAAGCTTATTTACTGTATATCGAAAGATCTCTAAAATACAGCGTCATTGATTGAAATATAGCACTGGTCAATGAGCACTCACCAGGGTAGAAGTCTTTGGATTTGGACAGCTTGATGGTGGCGCCGGTCTCTTTCTGCAGCTGGACGATGGTCTGTCCGCCCTTGCCAATGATGGAGCCGGCCGCATAGCTGGGGATCAGAACCTTCAGGAAGTACTCACCTTCCTCTGCAGGCAGGAAACAGAAAAGGAAGTAAGAATATACTACACTCAGGTGATCCATTTACCTGTAGTAAAATCATATAGCCACTATCATCCATCTCTGTTTTGCACCCTCTTTCTCCCCCAACAACTATCCTCTTTCATTTTTTCATTTACAGCTGTAAACCCCCCCATTTCCGTGGTATCCAATTGGTAGTAGTTACAGTCTTGTCTCATTGCTGCAACTCCCGTATGGACTCGGGAGAGGCAAAGTTCAAGAGCCACAACCCAACCAAGCCGCACTGCTTCTTGACACAACACACATCCAACCCGGAAGCCAGCTGCACCAATGTGTTGGAGTAAACACCGTACACCTAGGAGTCGCCCGCCACAGGAGTAGCTAGTCCCTGCCAGCCAAACCCTCCCTAACCCGGACGACGCTGGGCCAACTGTGTGTCGCCCCATGGACCTCCTGGTCGCGGCCGGCTGCGACAGAGCCTGGGCTCGAACCCAGAATCTCTGGCGGCACATCTAGACAACTGCGCCACCAGGGAGGCCTCAGCTGTAAATCATTTCACTAATTATTTTAATCTAATTTTTGCGTTTCACAGAAGAACCTACTCTTTGTCATCATCTCGGCAGACCGTTATTAATAAAGGGATGGGATTTGTTAAATCTAATTGGATAGATGTAATGCTTTTGGAAACACAGTCACACATTGCATAACCATATTCCCTTATATACACCATCTACTGCTACAACAGTCTGGTTTCCATAAATGTCCCTTACACTTTGGCCAGTTTCGAAACTACTGTATACATTAACAGAGAAAACTTTGACATCGCTCTCAGCCCACCCTTCTTGGATATAGGACAAAACATGAAGGCACACAGGCCTAGGAGCACAACTGAAACATCAAAGACATGAAGGCACACAGGCCTAGGAGCACAACTGAAACATCAAAGACATGAAGGCACACAGGCCTAGGAGCACAACTGAAACATCAAAGACATGAAGGCACACAGGCCTAGGAGCACAACTGAAACATCAAAGACATGAAGGCACACAGGCCTAGAAACACAACTGAAACATCAAAGACATGAAGGCACACAGGCCTAGGAGCACAACTGAAACATCAAAGACATGAAGGCACACAGGCCTAGAAACACAACTGAAACATCAAAGACATGAAGGCATTGCTTCAAAGCGGGCAGATGGAGGTTTAGCAGCATAGAAGAAACACCCCCCCCCGGAACAAAAGTACATTTGTTTTGAAGGGCGATAGCTACCTGCCTCCTGAAGCGTCCACATGCTTCCCATCCAAAACAATTCAGAACAGTTCCTACATATATTATAACAACATTCTGTGACATTTTTGTTCATTTGGGACAGTTTTTTTTTTTTTTGCTGTTCGTTCACGCAACATTCTTTCTCGAGGCAAGCCGAAGTTCAAAAGCCGAAGTCTACGCCCCTTCGTCGGTGATTGGTCACCAGTAGGGTTTCTTCATTTAAGTGTTTGTTGCCATTCAACGATAGACGACTTGTTTTCATGCACATTTGTTCACTGGAGAAATACTGCACCAAACATCCTAGTTAGATGTAAAATTGTGCAACTAAGATCTCCTTGGCTGATGTCCAAATGATGTCCAAATGAATGACAGATTTCTTGAATTGTGACTATTTTGAGGAAGTGTTTTACTGGCTACGGCATCTCAAGATAGACAAACAGTTTTTTCTAGTTTTTCAAGCAAAGGTCTTTTCAAGCGGTCGAGCACACTTGCATACCTAGGCGCCAGCTGAACTGAAGCATGTGGAAGCCTTAAGCCAGCTACCGGCTGTAGCCTATTCCCTGACAGGGACTTTAAGGTCTATAGCCTCTTCCCTGACAGGGACTTTAAGGTCTATAGGCTCTTCCCTGACAGGGACTTTAAGGTCTATAGCCTCTTCCCTGACAGGGACTTTAAGGTCTATAGCCTCTTCCCTGACAGGGACTTTAAGGTCTATAGCCTCTTCCCTGACAGGGACTTTAAGGTCTATAGCCTCTTCCCTGACAGGGACTTTAAGGTCTATAGCCTCTTCCCTGACTGAGACTTTAAGGTCTATAACCTCTTCCCTGACAGGGACTTTAAGGTCTATAGCCTCTTCCCTGACAGGGACTTTAAGGTCTATAGCCTCTTCCCTGACAGGGACTTTAAAGTCTATAGCCTCTTCCCTGACAGGGACTTTAAGGTCTATAGCCTCTTCCCTGACAGGGACTTTAAGGTCTATAGCCTCTTCCCTGACAGGGACTTTAGGGTCTATAGCTTCTTCCCTGACAGGGACTTTAAGGTCTATAGCCTCTTCCCTGACAGGGACTTTAAGGTCTATAGCCTCTTCCCTGACAGGGACTTTAACCCTCAAACTACTGACTGGGGACATTCTGACCCCATAGGCATACTTTTGATCATAGCCCTAAGGTGGTTTTATTCAATTCTTCAATTTTTTTAATGACTTTGTCAGTCCACTTTTTCTTAATAAATTGAAATAATTGTTTGGATTTTCATTTTTTACATTCAAGTCCTTTGGGGTCATTCTGTCCCCCAGCCAAATACACATCATTCTGCCGATTGAAATGGTATATATAGGACCTTCATTTGAATCTAGGTTTCTCTGGGGACATAATTACAAATTATCCATGCCACCAGAGGGTTTAGGGGGACCTGTATCAGATAGACGGATCAACTGCAAAGATATAGCTCCCCATGTACTCACCTAAAATGAGACTTTTCTGTACCACGTATCGTATGACTGTGTACAAAAGCACCTTATTTTTGTGAATATGAAAATCTGCCATAGGTATTCCAAGTCTGCCAATGGTCTAAATACTTGATAGAACTGCAATACAGAACTCAGATATGTTTTGAATCTCTGTGTATTCTCCGAAAAGTCATTATTCTAGGGCAGGGCCCTCCAACCCGGTTCCTGGAGAGTTACCGTCCTGTAGGTTTTTTCAACACAAATGTAGCACACCTGATTCTAATAACGAGCTAGTCGATAAGATGAATTGGGTTAGTTACAACTGGGATTGGAATGAAAACCTCCAGGAGGGTAGCTCTCCAGGAACAGGGTGGGAGATCCCTGTTCTCGGGAAAATCCAAAAAACGATTGATTTGAATCCAGGTTTCTCCAGAGACATAATATTAAGCTGAGCAGCTCAAGTCCCTGGTTCACCTGGAGAAGATTGACCCCAAGAGAAACATGTAAGAAGGGGTGTGTTATATCGAGCCTCTGTTGGCTGTAATGGACAAAGTTTTTTTTTTTATTTAGGTGGAGGGGGACCTGTTGGAGTGATCTTGACCTGAGATATGGATATGGAGCATCTTATGTACTTGCCTATGGTTATAACTGATTATAACTAGGTATGACCGTGTACAAAGTCAAAATGACCTAAGATACATGCTTAGTCGCAGTCAAAATAGCTCATAAAAGTATGTCAGTGGTATGAATGCTTGGTAGAATTGTAACACAGAAACCAGTTAGCTTCCCCTCTGAATGTATATATAGGGAAGGGGGATACCTAGTCAGTTGTACAACTGAATGCATCTTCCACATTTAAACCAGCCCCTCTGAATCAGAGCAGTGCGGAGGGCTGCCTTAATCGACATCCACGTCTTCGGCGCCCAAAGAACAGTGGGTTAACTGCCTTGCTCCGCAGCAGAACGATATATTTTTACCTTGTCAGCTCAGGGATTCAATCCAGCAACCTTTTGGTTACTGGCCCAACGCTCCTAACCGCCAGGCTACCTGCCGAGTGTAGCCTGGCGGTGCTGATTTGTATATACTTTTGTATTGGTGTGTACTCTCCAAAAAATAGTTATTCTACAGAAAATTATATATAAATACCAGAATTCCTTTAATATCCTCCAATATTCTATATGTGCAACTCGTTATGGTATTTTGGTTGCTATAACATTTGTTTTGAAGTGACTTTAAGGATTTGGGTATGCTTTTTTTAAGCATCCTGCCTTAGACCCTACCACTCCCATTGTTTCACTAGCAGTGATGCTAATGCTGGCTGTGGGGTAAGTAAATAAAGCAAACTAAGCCATATGTCTCTCAGGAACAATGAGTGAATTCCTTTTTGTCCCAAAAATGTAGCATATTTCAAATTTTGGTGTACTGCCCCTTTCGATGACAGACATTTTTACCACAAATATGACACAATTCATATTTACATAACTGAATGATATTACAATCAAATGATGGTAAATCAGCTTTTTAGTGTTAATGTGGATGTGTATAAGGGATTTTTTTCTTATTTTCGTGTTTACAGAATATGCTAATTAACCGTAGCTAAAACCGTAGCTAAAATAACAATCTGTTAATATTTTATTTTTTTATTATCTGATAACATTATTTACATGTCTAATGATGTTTTGAAAATAATTAAGCTGACTCAAGATGGTAACTAATGTATGTAAAATATGTTGGTAGTTTAAGGGTTAAGGTGACAATGTATCCCAGTGTCTCAACCAATCGCCTGGGTCCTCTCCTCCTCTCCTAATATTCCACCACAATTAATCCAGGTTGCCTCCCCCAAGGCGGCAGATATAAATAGGATTATTATTAAGAGGGCATGGTTTTGTGTCACTTCACGACACACATTCACTGTTGATGGAACAAGGCACAATACCTGTTCTATACTAATGCAACAGCAATCAATCCACTGTGCAAGATGTGGAGAAGGGGGAGGGGGGTGCGGGGTCATGAGTTACGACACCGATTATAATGATGGCTACCCTCACACTTTTGATTTGAGATGCAATAAAATAGCGACACCTCTTGCATGTGTATTGATGACTTCCTAGCATGTATTCAGGAGTGTCTCGTATTTCTAACCAAGAACACTGAGTACCTCATAGAGTGACGGTGATGGTGAGAGGGGTGCAGGCAGGCAGACAGAATTAGGTTTTGGTCTGGCCAGGGGAATCATCAGCTAATTGAGAGAGTTCATTATCTTTCATCGAAACACTCACTGGTCCTGCTATAATCTCATTAATCGATGCACCCCCACTTGTTGTGTTGTGTGTGTGTGTGTGTGTGTGTGCATACGTGCGTGTATGCAGAGAGTCTGTGTTTGTTAGAAATAGTGTTTTCTAAGCACGGCTTTTCTCCTCGGCATGCTCCAAATCATAGAACTGCACCATTGGCACCGTCTGGGACCTGGTCTGTTGAACCAACCCAAGGGCGATGGAGAGAGAGCGCTTTACACGAGGAGGAAATACGATACTTTCCCTTCTAACTGTGAGTAAGGTCATAGACATGAAATCCTACATAGAGCTGGGACGGACCTTTGTGTTTTAAAGCAGGTTATAGAATTGTTTTCTCCCGCACAGCACTGCCTGACAGTGAGCCTGCCTACTCTGAGTATAAGAAGCAGCAGAACTGCCTGTGTTCTGTGTTCTGCAATGACCCAGATTCCAAATAAAGCCAAGACTGACCTCATTTTGATTGGGGTAGATCTACTTTTAACCAGCCTCAATTGATAAGTAATATCAAACACAAACGGGTTCTGCTGTTGCACATGAACCCTGGTACACGCTACACAACACACGTATACACACACAAATACAACAAATACACAGACAGACAGGTGGACATACATACATACTGTATATCCATAGAAACATCTCATAAACAGTAAACACACACCTTTCATACACAGTGGGCCATTTTTTTTTTATACATGACAATTAGGTTCTAATTGTCTCTGTTTAAGATACTTGTTTTAAACAGATCTGACTGTATCATGGCGAGTCCCAGTCCCTGAGATGATAATCCTGAATGCAGCCCTTACTAATTCAAGCATGATGACTGTGCACAGTTGCTCGGCTACTCCTGTCTAGACAATCAGCACGCATTCTACATCGATCTCTGATAGGGAACATAAAACCACTCGCTCTAACCCGGTCAGATTTAGTTCCTCGACGGTGTCACCAAGGAAGGCTAGGACAGAACACCCTTAGATTGAATTAGTATGTCTGGTGAGAAGAGGCTTTCGGCTGAACTGTTGGTTTTAAATATTTAGCTGATACGTCCCAGTGAGGACTGTGGATGGATTGATATAAATGAGCATGGACCTGACAGAGATGTGATCCGCCCCGAGCAGATGTTAGGCATCAGGATTGTAGTTCCTGGTCTGCTTTCTTTCCTCTTACACAACACAGACAGGATCCCAGCAGTTCAAGTTTCTGGAGGAACACAGTCATTTCCTCTTACTTGTCAGTGCATACAACTTGGAAGGTATACTTCAGGATTTTGGCAACGAGGCCCTTTATCTACGTCCCCAGAGTCAGATAAACTTGTGGATACCATTTTTATGTCTACGCGCACAGTTTTAAGAAAGTTGCTAACTAGTGCTAGCGCAATTGCTAACTAGCGTTAGTGTAATGAATGGAAGTCTATAGGTATCTGCTAGCACGCTAGTTAGCATTGGCTTGCGAATCTCTAACTTCCTGAGTGGCGCAGCAGTCTAAGGCACAGTATCTCAGTGCTAGACGCATCACTACAGACCCTGGTTTGATTCCAGGCTGTATCACAACCAGGCCGTGATTGGGAGTCCCATAGTGTGGCGCACAATTGGTCCAGCGTCATACCGGTTAGGGTTTGGCCGGGGTAGGCCGCCATTGTAAATAAGAAATTGTTCTTAACTGCCCAGTTAAATAAAGGTAAAATAAAAAAGCATTTTGCTTCCAACTCACCAACTACTGGGAAAACAACAAAGTGAGCCAGCTAGATCAGAATACATCCAACATGTCTTACTCCTACTATGCTTGGCGTTGGATCAGTGTCATTTGTTCAAGAGTGTGCGTGTCATTATGTGTGTATGTAAGGGGTAGCTACAATAAATAATGAATAGGCATCTGACATAATAAACTAGTTGGTAAACACAGCAATCTGTTGCTAGGGGCTCCCAGGAGTCCTGGAGCCCAGAATAGGCTCCATCAGCCTGGACGGTTCAAATCTGGGGATCTGGTGTCGGGGGCTGGGTGTGCCTCTGGGCTAGGCTAAAGTATTGGGGTGTAATAAAAATCCAGTTCACTTAAGCTGGGTGAGTTTGTGTGGGGGAGCGGAGCTTAGTCTCACCCTCCACTCCTTTTGTTCAAGTTAAATCTCCACACCAGTTAGTGGACAACCACCTGTCTTGGTTGTATATGGGGTTACTCTGAGTCATGAAACCTAGAACATGAATAAGACCAAATAAAAAGTATTTCACATCTGTAGCCATTCTGTTGTCGCGGGGTATTTTCAAGGTCACCAGTGAATCTGTATGAACTTCTTGGTGGCTGTCCTCTGTTCCTTAAGTAGCCAGATGCATAATGTGTTTCGGTTGGGTCTAACCAGTGTATAGTCTTTTCAAAATGTCCCCCCTTGTAGTGTCCACATTTGAGCCTTTCCGGACACGGCTATCTGAACTATGCTAATGCCCATGCTGAGCGGCACTCCATCTCCAGTGTATTTGAGTGTGTGAAAAGCGCCATGCATTGTTCGTCAAGCACGGCTGTTTCGAGAGGGGGCTAGATCTTCCCCTCTGCATCGCTCTTTTCATCGCTCTCATCCATATTCATTGTGAGGTCTCTCCTCCACTCGGCAGCGGGCTGGAGGAGACAGGCGACTTCAGTGTCCAATTGTAAGCAACCATTTCGAGAGCATCACCCGAAACCCCGCCCTATACAATGGGATTTTTTTTATTTTGTTTGACGCAGTGCTTTAAAAAAAGAACAGATGATGAAGAAGAAGAAGCAGCGCCCCCTTCATGTTCATGGTAATGGATGGGGATCGATGGGCAGACACGGCTGCATGTGGTTGCTGGGGGTAGGTAGTGAATGGCAGCTGGTGATTGATGAGGTGGGTGGGTAGGTGGAGAAGAGGGAGCAGTCGTGATGGTCTGAAGGAGAACCATGATTAGCATGGATGGAGAGAAAGAGAGCGCCGTGCTGCCTAGAAACGCTCAGTTGAAAAACAGCCATGCCGCAGAGAAGTGGGAGGACACGCAGTGTTTTGGCTACAACAGCCCGAGCTGACACACACTGGGTGGCTATGAGATTAGCAGGCGATAGGCCGGGACAACGCTTATATTTGCCCTTTGTTCATAGTGCTCCTTCACCATCATTGACAAATCAATATCCAAATGTTTATGCAAAGCCTTTATAATAACCAGCTCTGCTATATTTTGGGCTTTTTCACTCTGTGAAAGTGTGACGCATTCTCCTCAGCACCAATGGATAGATCCGGGGGAAGGTAAGTCAGCTCAGCTCCGGAGGGGTAAGCAACACAAAACACGAGTGATGCGATCGCCTACATCAAAGGCCCTGTCCTATAGACCGATGGCTCAGTGCTCTGTATGGTATCTGCCAGACGGGGGTGGGGTGGGTTGGAGAATAACTACTCGTCTGGGTCCTCATCGCCCCCCCCTCTGTTCACCCTCCACGGACGTATTCACAGTCTCCTCACGTCATTTGGCAAGGGCATTAGAAGGCCTCCTCACCACTGTCCACTGAAGCCACTTTGGTGCCAGTCCATCCATTAACGAAATGACTTCAACATATCTTATTATAGTGGACAGAATCTTTTTATTTATAAGAGGGGAGTTGGGCTGAAGACCTATCTGAATATGCATCCCATGGGTATGCAGTGGGAGCAAGTCAAGCATGTGGATGGTAAAAAAATCAAACCAAGGGAGTCAGTGATTCCCCCCCCCCCCTTTGATATGAATGTCACCTTATGTAACATATAATCATGATTTAGAGCCTCTATAGGTTACAGCACAATGCCCTCTCATCCCATCTCTTCTGCAGTATGACCGAGACCGAGATGAACAGAAGAGAGACAATATTTAGAGAACACAACATCCATTGAGGTTTAAATATGTCTAATCCACGTTATCATCATTCCCAATCAATCCCCCCTTTTACAATGTCATGCAAAAGGAATGAAGGTGATCGGGTCAATTACGAAATGATCAACAACCAATTTCATATACACAACATATCCAATAGATGTGCAAATATTACAAATGTGATAACCTTTTCAATTCCACAAATGTGAATAGCATGGCAAAATAAGCATGGCAGTTTAACATGAAAATGGATGCTATGGATTTACGTATATAAAACGTAAACATATGCCTACATTTTCTGCAGATGATATGCTTATAATCAAAGCTTCCATGATAGTCCATATACATAAGATGCTTATGAATTGAGATACATTTAATCAGTTTAGCTCAATTAAAGATGTAGGCCAAATATATTAAATCAGATTTAGAGGTTTTCCAGAAATAGTTTCAGAAAAGATTGGGTTATTTTAGCAGACTATTTTTTGCCTTTCTTTAGGAACTATTCATTATCACTGTCAAACTGCTATAACAATATTGTAATTTAGTAAGCGAATAGCAAAAGAAATTAGAATAATAACAAAATCAAAGTGTCTCTCTTACCATGTGCCTCAGAGTGTGATTCCTGGTGAGGGAATACAATGCCTTCAGTTTCAAAAAGGGGCTGCAGGAAGGCCACTATACAGGAAGAGGAAGCACATTGTGTGTGTGTGGCAAAACTAATGTTATCACACATAATTATGAGGTACTGTGCTCCCCTGTAACTGGCATCAATGTCCTGAAGTCGACAACTGGTTCTGTTTAACCACAAACAACCTGCACATGAGGCCTGTTGATTTAGGTATTGGGCTCCAATATGGACAGGCCTCTAGCTAGCCTACGTACAGTGTAAATGGTTGCTCTGCTATTGACACATTCAATTACTCGTGAGTATTGTGATGACGGGGGTATCGTTTAGAATGGTCTCAGTGGATTTTTAGTGAACAAGTTCTGAATGTTTGTGTGCAATGCAAATATTAAAACATCAAGCTATTGAAGCGGTTGCTGCTACAATGCTTTACTACTTGGCAGTCATCATGTCTGAGCATTTATGTGTTCTTATAAAGCGTGTATCTTTCCGGGACCTTGCTCTTTATATCACTTCTGAGGAAGTCATTCCAATTTTTAAAGAAAAACAAAACTGGCATTTTACTACGGTACAATCTCATTGAGTAGACGCATGTGTGTAAGTGTTTTGACTGGGCGTCTGACTACAATACTCCATGGGAAAGTTGTGGTAGTTACTGCACTCTAGCTGTTCTCATAATCACAGACATTTCATTTGGTCAAATGGATGAGATGTGTGTGTAGGTAATGTCTCCCAAGAGTGCTGCATGGTTTTTTAGATATGTGCAGCTGAGTATTGATTCCTTTTAACAAAGCTGTCTCACTTCATTTCTTTGGCAGCGTTTGATCATCGTAATGCATTGTGGGAAATTACTTTTTCGGTTACTATATAGCTATTTCTGGTTGTAAACAATATCATGATATTGTTATGTGTGTGGTAGGTAGGCGCACCACACTCAAATTAATATTCTACAATATATTTTGTTTACCTTCAAAAATGTTTTGTAAGCCTATCAAAAGTCTACGAAGTCAGGATAAGTAAATATTAATGGTATAGTAATAATGACTAGAAGGTTGGAAATGCTTGGCGCTTAACAGCAATGTAAACAAAAACCAAATACTGATTACCTACGGTGACATCCATGTTTGATCCAACCAGTGAATAGAATCATGATTAGAATGTATTTATTGCCAATGTAGCCTTTCTTTAATGAGAGGTGCATTATTTGGACTGCTACAATGATAATGATGAAGTATAAGCAGTGACTGCATAATAGCGGATGACAATGTTGCACTGAAATGGCGACATATACTGTAGACTCCTGTATTTGGGCTTATTACTAACGGTGTCTATATGCATGTTATTGTCTTCTTGAGTAAATTGTACGCAAAGAGACTAGAGTACCCTAGCCTATGTGCCAGATTATCGATAATCACACGATTACCCGTCACAAAGCATGGGATATGAGCGCAGTCAACAATGGAATGTTTTTCAGTTTGTAGTTTGGAGACTGTTTTGTTATTTTGGACGTCCGCAATTTATTGTGCCCAAACCTAAAAATGGGTCAAATAAAATATGAATGAAATAACCCTTTTAGGTTCTAGATAACACCTTTTTTTCTATGTGCATGAGATCCGAGGGTTCCCTCCAAATCAGCACCCTCTCACTCACCCCCTTCATTGTCTTCATTCCATCAACACAAAGGATTTTCCTTCATTTGTAAATAGATGCAATGGATAAAAAATACTATAACAAGAGGCAATATATTGGACATTTCGCTTTATACATCACTAAATAACACTAGTTTCAGTGGTGTCGAGGAATGCTACATCAAGATGATAATCAACCTGCCATCCTTTCCCTTTCTCGGTGCTACCTCTATGTGGGCATAATGATAAACTGGATTCACATATTCGAGATAATCTCCCACATCCCCATCATTTACTTACCTCCCGTGTTTGTGCGTTTAGTGCTGCTTGCCTCAGTTGGGGTCTCTAGCGGTCTTTTACGCGAATCTGGGGGATCCGACTCCATGTGCGGCTGTTGATTGTGATGGTGAGGATTCAAGAAAATCCCGTTTTGCTGTACTGCCCCGCCGGCCATCATTTTTAAAGTAGGTTGGGTGAAACTGCGTTTATCCCTTTATGCAACGTAACCAATTGAAAAAAATGGTATTTGAATAGACGAAGCGATTCAAAATCGAAAATGCCTATATTCTTGATAATGAAATATCTTGCGTGTTATCCTCGCCCTTTCAGAGAACACCGAGATGCAACGATGAGTATGGGCTATGTGTTCTAACCGAGGAAGACGATGCTTGCGCTGCGTATGGAACGTAACCTCAACAAAAATCCAATGAACCGATAAATTATGTCCCGCTCCAGATACTATAAGCGTGTTGTAGAAAGTAGGCTAATTTAATCTTCCAATAATTTCTTCATATGTGTGTTATTTCATTCCACTGCAATAAAGCGCGTATTCCTATCAAGCAATGCAGAACGACCTCCTCCTCTCTGTATTGCAGCTAGGCAATGGTCAACAAAATAAAAGATCAAAACAAAAAATATACAGACGACAGAGGTTAAATAAATAAAGGGAAAGGAAAGGTGTTGAAATACAAATATGGTGTTCTATCCGGTCCTCCTTTCGTGCACGAAGACACCCTGCAGTTCGATGTTGGAGGGCAAGAGGTGCGTTTTCAGGAGGGTCCAAAGGGGAGAGAATGCCGAGAATGGATACAAAGCTAGAGTGAGATGCGATTTGTTTGTAGTCTCTCAGGAAAGATGCTGCAATCTTGCGTTTAGAGCATCCCTTCACTTTCTGACTGTCGGAGCGCAGGGTATCGAGTGACGTCATGAGGATCAGAATAAATCCCTGTCAAATGTTGAGAAAACGAGCCGCCCCTCTCGAAACGCGATTGGATGAACTGATTTTCTCTGGCAAACGGAGTATAAAACGAATGTCACATGATAAAGAAAGAGGAGGTGTCGGGGACAACTAGGTCATGGCTAGGGAGGATACAGGTTTTTGTCAAATTAACGTCAAAAGTTGATATTTTCTTTTCTTTTTAGCTAACCCTAACCATTTCCCCAAACGTAACCTAAGTATCATAACCTGCTACGCCAAATCTCCTAACCTGCTGCGTTAATTCTCCTAACTTGCCACGAAAAGGTAAATCTGACAAAAGCTGTATCCCATCTAGTAAAAATCGGACAACTAACCGACGGTCGCGCTGCACAGGAAGATGTAAAACTAGGCTGACTTGAAGCCGTAACTTCTAACGGCGCTCAACTGTGCCTCGTTCACTGAAATAAAAAACAGCCACGATGAAGTGGCTTAGTCATAAAATAATATTATTACTCTTATTATTACCTATTAGGGTAGGCCTAATTATTATCTTATTGTTAGAGTGTAGGCCTACAGACTATAATTTCCATAACATCGTTGACTAAATAGTTGAACATAATTACACCCCTTAAATCAATCAGATTCTAAAATAAACCCTTTCCAGAAAATGCTATATCTATAGGAAAGGAAACTTGGAAGTATACCTGTGTGGACTCCAGCCATCTCCGTGTGGAAGAAACCAAATGGAGGGATCCTCCGTGCGCGCGAACTCTCCGAGCCGGTCTTTACTGCCTCTCTCACACACAAACACACTTGCCCGCACACACCCTCTCTCACTGTCCAGTCCAAGACAGATGCCGAGCGCCCCTCGTGCTCCTCTAGATTCTCGTCAAGGTGACATTGCGTCGACCGTGGCCTACACACAAGCAGGGATCTCACACGATTTCACATGGCTGTGAAATTCTATGCGGGGAGACATCTCGGTTTTCTCCGAGAATACGCCGCTTGATGTGTGGAAATACGTGACAAATCCAAGGCAGATGTATGCCACTTTATTGGACCGTCGGAGTTCGGATAAGAAACAATTGCGCAGCATCCCACTTTCTTTCAGCCCATGGTGTGGACCTTTCATGTCCAGCTATCATTTTAGTGGTTGCCTGCTACAGTAATATGGAAAATGTGAAGTAGCTGAGCCCATAAGCTATTTTTAAAATGAGGAATACTAAGAACATTATTTAGGTTTTTATAAAGCAGGCTGTATAGCAGCTAACAGATGTAGCGTAGACTATTATGACGCTTATCTGGGTGTACATTTCCTAGATTGCCTAATGGAAAATGTAGGATGCTATTTGTACCTGTTGATAGAGAGGCTAATTATTCAGCCGACGCAATGCACAACATATGATATACATGTATGATATGATATATGACAAGGTTTCTATTGGTTCCTCATATCGGGGGCGGACTGGGACCATAAATCGTCTCTGGCATTTCTACACACTGGACAATCCCCCCTTGAAGCCCACAAATCGGCCCATCTTTGTCGCCCCCACACCTTTTATTTAGTTCACCTTTATTTAACCAGGTAGGCTAGTTGAGAACATGTTCTCATTTGCAACTGCGACCTGGCCAAGATAAAGCAAAGCAGTTCGACACATACAACAACACAGAGTTACACATGGAATAAACAAACATACAATCAATAATACAGTAGAAAAATCTACACACAGCATGTGCAAATGAGGTAGGGTAAGAGAGGTAAGGCAATAAATAGGCCATGGTGGCGAAGTAATTACAATATAGCAATTAAACACTGGAATGGTAGAATGTGCAGAAGATGAATGTGCAAGTAGAGATACTGGGGTGCAAAGGAGCAAGATAAATAAATAAATACAGTATGGGGATGAGGTAGATCGGATGGGCTATTTACAGATGAGCTATGTACAGATGCAGTGATCTGTGAGCTTTTTTGACAGCTCGTGCTTAAAGCTACACCTGCCTATTTTATTCCTTGAGACGGCTATTATTAGCCAGACATTTATAATGACAGGTCCACTCGGCTAAAAATGTATTGTGTGTCATTTGGAGTATCTCACCTTCCTCTATGACAATAGGGCAGCTCTTATAGGGGTCCAGGCCAGGGAGACCCACTTTTATGATGGTCTCTTCCAGATGTGGCAGGGTGGCAGACAGGCCATCCGGCATTTGCCCAAAATGCCAGATGGCCTGGCAACTAGACCCAATGCCAACCATTAAAATAACTGGTAACTGCAGTGCATTCAGGGTGATATGGTACCTGTTATGTGTAGGTAAGCCACCAATCTCTGTATTTTCCCATCAAAGCATTGTATTAATTTGGTCATTTTGGACAGATGGCTTGGGGTAAAACACTCCATTCCAGCAATATGGGTTTATGAGCTTTCACATAAACCCATGCGGCTCTCCTTCTGTGCTAGAAGTAAAAGGCTAAAGCCTGCGTGATGTAGACCAGCAGCGGATGATTCTCCATGCATAACCCCCATCCCATTGTTTGGAGGGGTCCCCATCTGCCTCCTCCTACATGGTGTTGGGACTGTTGTTCCCTCCTGACCTTCTGCCTGAAAGGAGCTGGTCAAATAGCCACATCTGGTGTGATCATCCCTATGATATTTAAGTTATTAAAGTCTCCATTATGTATTATTATTTATTATAATCATTATTATTAATAATAATAATATTATTATTATTCAACTACATGAAAATTAGGTCAAAGTTGTTTGCAAGTTTTATTATTAAATCGTATTGTTATTTACTGTTATGATGTTTTGTAGATATAATATTTCATATTTTTCCTGGATCCTTGATCCAAAAGTAACGGCCTTTGAATCCACAAACCCTCGTCATTATGCATTATAGGCCTATCCGCATGGTGATTGGTGAAAGTAAAAGTGGGCTATGATACAAGTGGAATTAGGATTATTATACAATGTTGCCACCTAGTGGTTAAACTGAGGAAACAGCTAAACTACTCTAGCTACAATATGTAGCGGTATCCAGCTGCAGCCCCGGAGACTGTTAATGTCAGGCTACTACTCTTGGACACCCAGAACTTGATTAAGATGCTTGATTAAGTTCCAGGGGAGATATGTTAGAAAATGTACTAACAAGAATAGCGAAGTCTCCCTCTCTCAACAGAAACTCTCAGCCAGCATCTGAAAAGTCTATGAGACAAATGTCCCCTTCCGAAATTCCAAAAATGCTAGAGCCTGCAAAATCATTATTTGTCCAAATTATCAGTGATTCTTTTGTCCAAATGATCATACCTCCAGACAGCATGGTCCCCAAAATGGTTGTCTTCACACAAACAGAGTACACAGCATTGACGCCACACAATCTCTACACTGGACCTTCAGGTACAAAAGTACTCATGACTCACATGAAGAGATCTAAGGGGAGCTTTTATGGTTAGTTCTATCAGGAATCCTTGGGATGTCCCTACCCTAACCATAACCTTAAGCAGTGGCGACCTGTCATTCAGGGCAGGTGGGGCAGAGCCCACCTGTTTTGAGTCCCACCTGTTTAGCAAAAAAATAAACCCTCACCCTAATCCTGTTTTAGAGAAATTACATCATTGAATATCGTAAGAGATTTCATTGTCTGCTTATATTCCCCCTTTATTTATCCTAGGATTCTGACTTGGTGTAAAGGAGAATACTGTAAGAATGTCCCATGTTCTGAATTCTGTCACTGTACATTTCAAAAGTGTCCTGAAGAAATAGTTATATTGACTACGTCCGTCTTAGCTTGCTCATTGTCGTAATCGAAATTACTGACGGCCTCTTATCCGCTCATCATTCCCTTATGCCATAGTTTGTACATTTCAATTGTCAGTAGAAACCACATTTGTTTAAGCAAGTCAGCCATATCAGCTATGTTTTTTTAAGGCAGTAAATGAGGCTGAATGAATGAGTCTCCACTGATAGCCAGGTGTAGCGGTGGTAAGGATTCACTTCATGGTGCTGAAAAGAAAGCTCTGCTGTTGGGACATCTTTATGTAGGCACTACCAGTTTGTGGGCACCGTTTGTCACCGTTATAGTGCAATTCATGTATTGTTTAGTGTTGTATTGTGTAGTGGCTTTACTGGCATGCATCTAAAAATATATATTTTTAAGTTTGCCCCATCAAGATTTACGTGCTAAAATCGCCACTGACCTTAACCATAACCCTTACCTAACCCTAACCTTAACCCTTACCTTAAAGGTGCAATATACAGAAATCGCCCCTCCATTTCCTCGATGCTCAAATTCAAATAGTTACCCTTATTTCAGTTTATGTGACCAAACAAGCAGGTTTGCGTAGATAATCATTGTAACATCTGAACTTCTGTGAAAAATATTTTCCATAACCAAAAATATTGTATTTTCAGCTGTTTGAAGCCTAAAGTAAAAGATGCAATAACTAAACTTAAAAACGGAAGCATAAAAACAGCGCACATAGAACAGATATAGAGCTTGTTAGACTTGCTTTCTATGAGAATGACAAATTTATAACTCACATTTCTATGTGAATTTGGTCGGGTTGCCCAAAAATGTAGTTTTAAAGTTTTAAAGTCATAGTGCAGTCAAAAACGTGATTTTTCCTGTGTTTTATATATACCACTAGGAGGTTGGAATAATACTGTGAAATTGTGAAAAAGACAATCAAATCAAATTGTATTAGTCACATGCGCCGAATACAACAGGTGTAGATCTTACAGTGAAATGCTTTCTTATGGACCCCTAACCAACAATGCAGTTAAAAAAAAGGATAAAAATAAGAAATAAAAGTAACAAGTAATTAAAGAGCAGCAGTAAAATAATAATAGCGAGACTATATACAGGGGGGTACCTGTACAGAGTCAATGTGTGGGGGCACCGGTTAGTTGAGGTAATATGTACATGAAGGTAGAGTTATTAAAGTGACTATGTATAGAGAATAACAACAGAGAGTAGCAACGGTATAAAAGAGGGGGGGGGCAATGCAAATAGTCTGAGTAGCCATTTGATTAGGTGTTCAGGAGTCTTATGGCTTGGGGGTAGAAGCTGATTGGAAGCCTCTTAGACCTAGACTTGGCGCTCCGATACCGCTTACCGTGCGGTAGCAGAGAGAACAGTCTATGACCCTGGTGGCTGGAGTCTTTGACAATTTTTAGGGCCTTCCTCTAAAAATGGTATAGAGGTCCTGGATGGCAGGAAGCTTGGCCCCAGTGATGTACTGAGTCATTCGCACAACCCTCTGTAGTGCCTTGCGGTCGGAGGCCGAGCAGCTGCCATACCAGGCAGTGATGCAACCAATCAGGATGCTCTCGATGGTGCAGCTGTAGAACCTTTGAGGATCTGAGAACCCATGCCAAATCTTTGATAATGCCCTTTTAGTGTAAGAGCTGTTTGAAAAGGCCGCCTGAAATGTCTGCCTGTTTTGGTGGGGTGGAGTTTTGGCCTGCCTGGTGACATCACCAGTCAGTAAATTAGCTAATAGACCAATAAGAAAGAGAATTCGATACCTCTATGCCAATAATAGCTAGTTTTCAGTTTTCCCCTCCCGACTTAGACCACTCCCAGACAGTCCTAGAAAATTATTTATTGAGAAATGTATCTTTGCAATTAAAGAAGCTATTTTTGTTTATTTTTGACCATTTAAGGTAAAAAAACTATCATAGTAAGGTACTTAATTGTTACCCAGAAATTATATGATGTTGACATAAAAACAGCTGCATTGGACATTTAACCGTTTTCAATTTCAACTTCAATGGGGTGATGATCAGAGTTGGGACATCCCAAGGATTCCACTTAGACTTTTCCATGCTTTTATACTTTCTGCATGTCCCCACTAATTAAGGTCCCCTGAGAAACACTGACCAAAACATTGGATATGCCACAGTTGTATAACCACAGAAGCATTAGACAATTATTTAGTGTGTGATTTCATTTAATAGTTTTGACAAATTTGAGGGATATTTAAAAACGTCTTCTCCCTGGATTTATTGTGTGGCAACAGCTGTGTCGGTAAAGATGATGATGATGATGCTGACTATCGGGCAGAAGCTGGATAATGCAGAAAGGTGCACATCATTGTACACTAGGTGGCGCTCTTGTGTCTTTTCCTTTATCAATTTTAAATGGTTCTTCAGCAACAGCTGTGTACTTGCTGTAAAGGCCAATTGTGATGAAAAGAAAACAACACTTATGTTTTATAAGTGTTGTTTTCTTTTCATCATCTAGTTTAGGGACAACATTATAAGCAAGTAAGTTCTAGAAGTTAATAATACACCTTTAGAGTTATTCGTTGCTTCATACATTTGTATATATTTGTATATACAAGTATATTTTAAGAGTGACGTGATAGGAATGGTCTGTTTTATGTCTGTCTAGCACAGAGACAATGCCCTCCACAGTGGATGCTGGTACATATGATATGTTGATGGAAGACAAATAGACAGATCTTATGTTCATATACACGTTATTTTTTTTCACCAATCTGTGTTTATTTTTGCAACATTATGTTTGTTTAGATTGTGTGGGAAAATGGTCCCTTGTTCAATGCAGAATTATGCAACCCTAGTCTCTGTCTTGGTGTCTGGACGCCTTGCATTCGCAGGCCCATCACTGGGCCACATCCTCATAGGCCTCTTCATATTCATTGCCATACAATAATCACAGATCAACAGGGCGGAAGTTCCCAAGTGAAACCCATTCTGACACATTGTTTTTGGGGCAGAATTCCTGTGGATTTTACAGTGGTGAGTTTTTAAAATACTATCTTTGGGTATCATTTATGATTTTACTATAACAGGGGTTTAAAAAATAAATTCTGCTCAAGACCCAAATGAGAAATTGACCAATGTTTCCATGACCCAAATCGCACTGCAACTACCAAAATTAAGAAGAAGAATTGTGTTTTTGGATGTATTCTCATAACTCACGGCCCACCTCTCACATGCTCTGGGCCCACTTTGGTTCCCAACCCATAGTTTACGAAAACAAGTACTAGACAATCAAACACGTAATTAAGGCAAACAAAAACAAGCAATTACCCACAGATCTGTTAATAGATTGAAGCTCTTGAAAAATATTCTGTTTGTTAGACAATGACATTTGATTAAGTTTGTGCCAAACACTCAAATATGTGCAGAGGATTTTGGTTGTTTGTTTTTAAGTCGATTATGTTCACTGATACCCCATCTCTGCAGCCGCCAGCCAATCACAGTCATAACCAATGGTACTACATGTTCTCTGTTCTCTCCAACACTGTTCTCTCCTTCCTGAAGTCCCCCATTACTGCAAGACCCATCAATCACACCAATTTACTCAAGATGAAAGAAAGATGATTTAAACATCACCATGCAATTGCGTTGTAAAATCACCATTGTATTTCAAAATGTGAGAAGACAGATTTATGTATGTTTCTCAATACGTTGTCAATAGTACTTAAAGAGCCAATTGGCACGTGTTATTCTGTTGAACGAGATTTCAGTCTTTTAAAAATATTTTAAAAAATTGATTGAACCTTTATTTAGCTTGGAGTCTTGGAGGTGTTTCCTGACTGACTCCACATTTGGTTAATGATGTTTGTCCCCCATGAGACACTGTAGCCTATTTCACTTCCTCAAGATCCCCAGAATGAATGTAAGATAACTCAAGAAATCTGTAATACATTTTGACGTTTTTGCAGTGGATGTTTTAGTTGCACAATTTTACATCTAAGGTGTTTTTGGTGCAGTATTTCTCAAGTAAAAAAATGTGCTAAATGTTGTCTGTCAACAAAGTCGGAGTTGCTGGCAGGTCTGTCTCAAGGTCTATGCTATTGGATAGAACGCAATCACTGAAGCTGTTCACCACATGTTAGTGGGCAAATGGACATCATCAAATCAAAACCTAAACTCTGATTTAGACCAGACTGACTTTATGACCAAAATTATCCTATGTACACTTTGTAGTCAATTTTGAGACTAGAATAACTGTTTCTGACTCATATCAATGCCACATAGGCCGTTTCAAAGGGATTTGTTGCTTTTAAAGGCAGTCACTCTTTATTAAGGCCATGCAGTGCATGATGCCAGGCAGGAAGTAATTACAGCATCACTAAGAGGTCATTCCCATCTCCAAGCCTGTACTGTGCGCTGAAGAGATTGTCAAGTGGATTTAGAGGGGTTTACATTTCACATTCACTTTTGACATACAATTAGCCATATGAGCCAGCATAACATCCAAAGCAAACCTTATGTCTCACCAGTAAAACACAAGTTGTGTTCGAATACCCATACTGACATACGGTATACTACATACTTAATGAGTATACACCACATACTATTATTTCATTTTAGTATACTGTAAACGAATAGTACCCTTTCCGTTGAGTGTACTAGCTCTTCACCTGTCAACCGGAAGTTGATGCTGTTGCTATGCAACCTCTTGCTAGGTAGGTAGTTAACATAACAAATGACCAGTTAAACATTTTACGACTTCGGGTGTGTTCACTTGTAAATTCAGAGCGTTCCGCTCTCGGAGTGCACACTGGACGTTTGGGCCAAGGTGTCACGACTTCCACCAAAGGTAGTTCCTTTCCTTGCTCGGGCGGTGCTCTGCGGGTCGGAGTAGCAGGTCTACTAGCCATCACCGATCCCTTTTTCCTTTTCCTTTTCTGTTTGTTTTGTTTTTGGTTCTTTTCACACCTGGTTTCATTTGCCTTCATTTCTGTGTGTATATATTTACCCTGTTGCCTGCCTAGGTTTGTGCGGGATTATTATTTTATTGTGATGTAGCTCGGTGAGGTTATGCCCTATTTCTTGTTTTCACTGATTGTCGGAGCTTATTGTCGGAGCTTTGTTGTTCCTCCATGCGTTTGTACTGGTTCTCTGTTGTCGAGGGCGTTTTACTTTTTTGATTGTGCCATACCGGTGTTGGTGGACTTGCCAATTAAAGTACGTTTCTCAGACATCTCTGCTCTCCTGCGCCTGACTCTTTCACCTACCTCCTAATGCAACATTATCACACAAGGAGTAGGGTTGATTTGAGCGTTCTGACCTTACAATGGCAGTCAAGCACCTTGCTAGCTACTTCCAGACACAAATGAGACCACTCTGACCATTTCCCTGACCATTTTACTCGCCCTAGCAGAGCTGGTTAGGGCAGTTTTAATATTATCCAGGGCATTGGTGGTTGTAACTGTGCTGCTGGCAACAATTTAATTACGGTTTTTTGCCGAAGTGTACTGACATCGGCCATATTCAACGGGTGTGGAGCTCTCATAAATTCATTATTCTGCGCTCTGGTACTCTCAGACGAGAGTGCATTGAGAACGCACAACGACTATACTATTTAGCTAAACTAAGAATAATCAAGTCAATAATTGTTGGATAGTTAGATAGCCTATAGTTAATATAGTGGAAAGTTTGATGTATAAATAGCTAGCTAACAACATATCGGTACATACTGCTGTAATGATGTGCTATGTGGTTCGTAAGGACAGTGTAGCTAACAAATTGTCAGCCAACGTAACCTGGAAGGTAACTTGTTTGAAAAGTCATTACTTTATTACATTGCTCAACATTTTCTTAACATTTGTCATAATTAGTTAAAGCAATGAATTTGTATCTGCTCTCGTCGGACTTCGGCTGCATATTTTCTGCCATTTTCTTCAAATCTGAAAACAATGTGAAGCCATGCCCATTTCCTGAAGAATTGCATTATGGGCCCTAAAGTACAGAAATAGTGTCCTCTGCGTGTATATTTCATATTTTGGCGAATTTAGTACGACATCCGGGAACTTTTGGCATACTAACTATATCCATACTATGACCAATAAGCATACTATATACTCAATTTACGTCACAAATAGTATGGTTAGTGCAGTTAGTATGAGTATTCGAACACAGTAACAGTCTGACTCTCGTGCTCTCAATCTCTCTCTCTCAGGCCCCTCACTGGTGCAGTCACGGAGTTATTGGAGACTGTGTTTACAGATGGGATGGGAATGCTGGAAACATGACCGCATCCTGAATCTGTCTCTGTCTCCCCTGGTCCCACTGGACTCAACACTGTGGGACCAGCTGGAATCCCGTCTCCCCGGTGACCCAACAGTGTGACGAACCACGAGCCATCACCATGACGATGATTCCAGCAGGAAGTGGGATGCGCCTTAGGGCTGATTTCCTGCTTCTTCTCTGTGGTCCACCATCATTCCATCACAAAGATGGAGAAGCCTACACTTTGTAGCTCAGTTGGTATAGCATGGCAGTGGTAACGCCAGAATCGTGGGTTTGATTCCCAGGACTACCCATACATTATGTATAATGTATGCACGTGTGACTGTAAATCGCTTTGGATAATAGCGTCTGCTAAATAGCATATTACAGTTTTTCTCAATTGCTGAAACACTAAAACCCATTGGCTGAACAAAGTTCTCAGTTGCCTGGACTCATTTACCTAATTATGCAGTCTGTTGTCAATACCTTAAACCATTTCACATGGTAAAACACAATTTGCAGATCTCACTTAGACTTTTCAGGAAAACTCGAAACACATTCTCATTCTCAAAACACATTCTGCACTCTAATGCACATGTCATCCATACTGGTAAACACAAGTGGCAACAATCAAATACAAATAGAGAACACATGTCATTGATTGAACACAACCACTCAAATTGATTTAACCTGTTTCAAATGGCGCGACACAACCAATATAAGCCAGTTCAGAGAGCAAACAGGTTGTTGAAGGTGGGGAGGAGAAAGTCTGAGAATGGATAGAAGAAACAACGTGAGAGGACGAGGAGGACTGCGTATGCGAGGTGGGTGACGAGGAGGCAGAGGAGGACGAAGAGGAAGACAGAGTGGAAATATCTGATGAAATTCGAGCAACAGTTAAAGACCATGTTCTTGTCCATGGACTGACAATGAGGGAAGCAGGACTTAGAGTGCAACCCAATTTGAGCCGATTTTCTGTGTCCACCATAGTAAGGACATTCAGAGAAGAGAACAGGTATAGTATACTACTGTATTTTTGTAATTGCAAATTTACTGTACTACACTATATGCAGCTGTTTCAATAGACATGTGTAAAGTTAATCCCTGTATGTATTGTACTGCATGAATATGTTTTGTAACTGCACTACTTTTTGTAGAATTGCAAGGCTGCCACATGCAGGTAGAAGGACAGCTATATTCACTCGGAAGCAAGAGGCCGTTATAGTTGGCATGGTCCTTCAAGATAATGCAATACGACTCAGAGAAATCCAGGAACGAGTGATACAAGACAACACACACTTCCAGGGAATCGACAGTGTGAGCATTTCCACAATTGACCGTGTCCTCCATTGTAACAGGATGCGAATGAAACAAGTACACAGAGTACCTTTTGAGCGCAACTCACCAAGGGTGAAAGAACTGCGAGCTCAGTATGTGCAAGTAAGTGTACCTTCAGAAACATTTACTGTAATCCAGATTGTCTACAGTACTAACACATACTATGTGAATGACATTACTCTTCAGTACATACAAGGTATGTGAATCAGAAGCCTAATTGTACTCTACAGTATAGCACTGTCTCTGTACGACTTACAAAATCCTACATACAGTATATTGAATTTCTACACAGACAATATTTGACTTGGAATCCTTGGACAGACCCCATGAGTTCATCTTTGTCGATGAAGCAGGCTTCAATCTAACAAAGAGGAGAAGGAGAGGCCGAAACATGATTAGACAGCGGGCCATTGTTGAAGTCCCTGGTCAACGAGGTGGTAATGTCACAATCTGTGCTGCTATCAGCAACCATGGTGTTCTACATCACCATGTTACACTCGGGCCATATAACACCCAGCACCTTCTAAGATTTATTGCCAATCAGAGATATTTTATTTGAGCAGCAGGGTCAAGAGCTAAACGAGAATCCCATTCCCACCTATGTGATAGTGTGGGACAATGTCAGTTTCCACCGAGCTGCTCAGGTAAGGGAATGGTTTAACATCAATGGGCAGTTTATGAACTTGTACCTCCCTCCATACTCGCTTTTCCTGAATCCGATTGAGGAATTTTTCTCCTCTTGGAGATGGAAAGTGTATGATAGACAACCATACACCAGAGTAAATCTGCTGCAAGCCATGGATTTAGCCTGTGGTGATATAGGTGAGGAATCATGTCAGGGCTGGATACGGCACACAAGAAGCTTCTTCCCCCGTTGCCTCAGGAGGGACAATATTGCTTGTGATGTCGACGAAGTGCTCTGGCCTGACCCAGCCCAAAGACAAGAAGAAGCACATTGATCACGTTTACTCCTTTGATTTTTGTCCCTTTTAGTATTGTATACTGTAGTACAGTGCATTGTAGGCTGTATACTGTACAATGGACAAATTGTATGGCCCTGAACATTGTGCTTTCCATTTATTAACAGTACTGACTGCTCAATAGATTTTGACTGGTTGCAGGTTCATATCAACAAAGAACAAGAATTACAGTATCACAGAGACAAAGGACAAGTGTGTGAGATGCAGGGTACAGTACTGTAAAAATAGGGGAACAAGGAGGAGGAAGAACAAAAAACTAAATTGCGAAGAGCAAAGCAGAGTAGTATTTTCTGATCAATTTTGAGCTACTATGATAGAACATGTTTTCGTTCATCAAAAGACAATGATTGAAAAATATGAATATTTTTTTAGATTAAAAATGTACTTCTCCCTGAGAATTGTATGTTTTGAACAATGTGTTTTCTATTTTTCGGTGTATTGTTTACTGACTGCTTGAGAGTGTATATCATTTTGATCACATTGTTTATGATTTGAGAGCAGTGTTTGATTTTGAACACAGGTAAAACTGTTTTGAGGCGACTGTTTCATTTTGCGAGAGGAGTCAGAGGTTATGTAAATAGTGCTTGAAGATGAGGTTTTGTGTTTAATGTTTTCAGGAAATGGAGCAAGGTTTCAGAAATTGAGTTTTAGCAATTGAGAAAAACTATTACAATATTATTAGATGTCAGATATCTCTGTGGCAGAACCCTTTGAAGAACCCTTTTGGGTTCCAAGTTTAACCCTCTGTGGAAATGGTTCTACATGGAACCCAAAATGGTTCTTCAAGGGGTTCTCTCATGGGGATAGCCCAGTTGAACAGTGAGGCCTAAGGATTTATCTTTTCAATAATATTTCAATGATATTCTAATAATATTATTCTTTTCAATGATATTCAGATTTAATCTCTTTAGTTTGTGTTGGAAAGGAAAGGGTTAACACCGAAGAGAGAAAAAAAAAGATCCAATCAGGATTTTTCTTTGATGGTCTCCGGGGAGATAAAAGAAGTGACTTGAAGGAGTCGGAGGTTCACTCCAAAAACTCAGCAGATGTGATATTGTGGCCTACTGCAGCCGCTAGCTAGCTAGACCGTGAGAAAACTGCTACTCGCTATTGCGCACTGACCTGTCGGCCTTCTAGAAGGCAGACGATTCCATACGTTTTTGTAAAAACGGTCCCACCCATAAGTCAAACTGTGATTGGTTGATTCCACTGTCACTCAGAAATCCTGTCCTAATAAAGTTGAATGTAGGATGCCTTCTATCGACAGTGTCTTCAGAAAGTATTGATACACCTTGACTTGTTCCACAATTTGTTGTGTTACAGCCTGATTTTTCTCTCTCACCCATCTACACACAATACCCCATAGTGACAAAATGAAAACATATTTTTTGCAAATGTACTAATAATTGCTCAAATATTGCTAGACAGACAGTTTCAAGCCTTGCCATAGGTTTTCAAGCGTCACCATGCTCAAAGGGATATTCAATGTCTGCTTTTTTTTTCCCCCATTTACCAATAGGTGCCCTTCTTTGCGAGGCATTGGAAAACCTCCCTGGTCTTTGTGGTTGAATCTGTGTTTGAAATTCACTGCTCAACTGAGGGATCTTACAGATAATTGTATGTGTGGGGTACAGAGATGAGGTAGTCATTCAAAAATCATGTTAAACACTATTATTGCACACAGAGTGAGTCCATGCAGCTTATTATGTGACTTGTTAATCAAATCTTTTCTCCGGAAATTATTTAGACTTGCCATAACAAAGGGGTTGAAAACTTATTGACTCAAGACATTTCAGCTTTTCATTTTTTATTAATTAGCAAAATTGTCTAAAAACATAATTCCACTTTGACATTGTGGGGCATTGTGTGTAGGCCAGTGACACAAAATCTCAACGTAATAAATGCTTTAATTCAGGCTGTAACATAACAAAATGTGGAAAAGGTCAATACTATTTGAAGGCACTTTAGCTTCTGAGGCCCTAGCCAATGGCTGTTTTTGTATTCTTATGATTGGGACCTACTTGCTTTGGGTAGATTTGTTTTGTTTTGTTTGGTATTACGTGTTGGAAGATTTTTTTCCCACACTGAAGGCCTACGTCCAATAGCCATGGTTCGCCACTGCATAAAACCCTTTTAGGTTTTAGGTATAACCTTTTTTCTAAGAGTGTACAGTCTATCTTGATGTTATGTTGCTTCCAAGGTCTCTGCTAATGCTCTTCTACATTTGTACAAAATGATATTACATTTTGCCCATACAGCGCATTTAGCTAATTTAACTATGCTGCAGTAGTTTGTGTCGGGGGGCTAGGGTCAGTTTGTTATAACTGGAGTACTTCTCCTGTCTTATCCGGTGAATTTAAGTATGCTCTCTCTAATTCTCTCTTTCTCTCTGAGGACCTGAGCCCTAGGACCATGCCTCAGGACTACCTGGCATGATGACTCCTTGCTGTTCACAGTCCACCTGGCCGTGCTGCTGCTCCAGTTTCAACTGTTCTGCCTGCAGCTATGGAATCCTGACCTGTTCACCGGATGTGCTACCTGTCCCAGACCAGCTGTTTTCAACTCTCTAGAGACAGCAGGAGTGGTAGAGATACTCTTAATGATCGGCTATGAAAAGCCAACTGACATTTACTCCTGAGGTGCTGACTTGCTGCACCCTCAACAACTACTGTGATTATTATTATTTGACCATGCTGGTCATTTATGAACATTTGAACATCTTGGCCGTGTTCTGTTATAATCTCCACCCGGCACAGCCAGAAGAGGACTGGCCACCCCTCATAGCCTGGTTCCGCTCTAGGCTTCTTCCTAGGTTTTGGCCTTTCTAGGGAGTTTTTCCTAGCCACCGTGCTTCTACACCTGCATTGCTTGCTGTTTGGGGTTTTAGGCTGGGTTTCTGTACAGCACTTTGAGGTATCAGCTGATGTACGAAGGGCTATATAAATAAATTTGATTTGAATAGGAACCACCAAACTAGATCACAATGAAGCAGGCAGAAATAATTAAGCAATTTATATTACTGGCTAAAGGTTTAATTCTAACGTCATATTAAATAGAAAAATACATATTCTGCTATATGTATAGTACCAGTAAAAAGTTTTGGGTCATTGTCCTGTTGAAAAACAAATTATAGTCCCACTAAGCGCAAACCAGATAGGATGGCGTATTGTTGCAGAATGCTGTGGTAGCCATGCTGGTTGTGCTTTGACTTCTAAATAAATCACAGACAGTGTCACCAGCAAAGCCCCTTACACCATCACACCTCCTCCTCCATGCTTCACAGTGGGAACCAAACATACTCTGCGTCTCACAAAGACACAGAGGTTGGAACCAAAAAATCTCAAATTTGGACTCATCAGATCAAAGGATAGATTTCCTCTGGTCTAATGTCCATTGCTCGTGTTTCTTGGCCCAAGCAAGTATCTTTTTCTTATTGGTGTCCCTTAATAGTGGTTTCTTTGCAGCAATTCGACCATGAAGGCCTGATTCACAGTCTCCTCTGAACAGTTGATGTTGAGATGTGTTTGTTACTTGAACTCTGTGAAGCATTTATTTGGGCTGCAATTTCTGAGACTTGTAACTCTAATGAACTTATCCTCTGCAGCAGAGGTAACTTTGGGTCTTCCTTTCCTGTGGCGGTCCTCATGAGAGCCAGTTTCATCATAGCGCTTGATGGTTTTTGTGACTGCACTTGGAAGAAACGTTCAAAGTTCTTGAAATGTTCTGCATTGACTGTCCTTCCTGTCCTTTCTCTTTGCTTATTTGACCTGGTCTTGCCATAATATGGAGTTGTTTTTTATGCAAATAGAGCTATCTTCTGTATACCACCCCTACCTTGTCACAACACAACTAATAGGCTCAAAGATTTTGAAGGAAATACATTCCACAAATTAACTTTTAACAAGGCCCATCTGTTAATTGAAATACATTCCAGGTGACTACTTCATGAAGCTGGTTGAGATAATGTCAAGAGTGTGCAAAGCTGTCATCAAGGCAAAGGGTGGAGAATCTCAAATATAACAGATATTTTGATTTATTTAACACTTTTTTGGTTACTACATGATTCCATATGTGTTACTACATCGTTTTGATGTCTTCTGTTATTCTACAATGTAGAAAATAGAACAAATAAAGAAAAACCCTGGAATGAGTAGGTGTATCCAAACTTTTGACTGGTACTGTGAATATTTTATACTTAAAATTATTCCACATTTCAGTTATGTAAAGAGAAGGTATTCTAGTTGGATATCAGATTTCATGGAATGGATATGAACATGAAACCTTTGATAAAAAGAATGGACATCTGTTGAAAACAACAGTTTCCATAAATACAGGACTGTTATCTTTTGCCAGAATCCTCTCAACAGCACGTGTCAGGAACCAAAACTCTGGAGTATATTGATGTGCGAGACTCAAGCCACATTTTTGTTTTACAGAGGATACCACAAAATACTGTGGTAAAGAATATGATGATTGTGTGAATGAAAACGCCAGCACAATGAGATAGTAATTACATAAGAGGTTATTTGTAGCTCTGCCTGAAAATTCACAGTATCACACGTCACTGCTTTCAATGTATTCACTGTGTATCATTGTGATAGAATAAACAGTATCCTACTGTACCATACAAATGAATGTGTTCATTTGGATAAAAGCTTAACAGTAATTTCAAGCTTGGGTTCATCAGCGAGTAATATAGTATACCAATGATAATTTGCATGACAATCCAAATGTACAGTAGTAATGCACGACAAAGGTCATTACTCACAGAGTTAGTTATTTCTGATTGATATAGGACAATTGGGGCACACTAACACCTTGTCTTATCACTGAGGATATCAATCAAACAAAATGCCTGGAGATACTTTCTCTTATTTTGTGTCAGTGTCAAGTCAGTGATTTTGGTTTGTGGGAAACGTCAGAGGAAATTTCAGTTCAGAATGAACATGGGTTTATGATGCCAATGAATTAGCAAGGGAAAGCCTTGTTTCTGCAGTTTGTGTTTTATCTGTAGGTTGGCAGGATGCATTGGAGAGACCTGTTTGTGGTAAGATGCAGTGTGATTTGTTTCCGCAGATTCTAAGCGGTGCTCACCAAAGCAAAGTGTGGGCTGTCATGCTAAGATTACACAAGCGTAATAATAGAGAAAGGACTGTTTTGGTAACAGCATGGCCATTATTATATCTGATTAAGAGCCCTACGCCAACAACAACAACAACAAACATCAGTGGGCTAGGGCTGTGATATTTCACTGGTCGTTCTTTCCCAGAGTATTTCTGTGACAAGATCTCCTTCAGAAATAACATTTTGTACAGACTCCAGGCAAACCTAGTGTGTCACTTGTTTAATCCTCCTCCTGAAGCTGACACAATTAGGTGATTCAGAATCCATTTGAAGAAATAACTTCATCTAATTCAAATACTCATTCGTATTTCCATATTGTCGTAACAAAGTAGGTCACGAGGCTCGCTTTAAACCCCTTAATATCAATGAAAACATAACCTGCCTCTCGGAGATAAGAAGCCCATTGTATTTGAACTATTGACCTTGATCCTTTCCATGTCATTGAGCAACAGCCTTAACCCATGGAGGCAGAGCGAGAGGCTGCAGATGGCCCCAATCTGATCTGGGAAACATTTTACAGGCAGAGCTGTGATCACATCTGATTAGGAATCTCACTGGCTCATTAGTGGTGATGAGGGTGATAGCTGCCTTGCCCTGCTTACTTTAAATAGGCACATCATGCAGGACTTGCAATGCCAATGTAGTGTGGATCACACTGCACTGCACCCAGATCACACTGCACTGTTTTCATTGGGAGGAGTTGTCTCCCTGACATCTCAACAACTACCACCCTGGAACAATGTGACAGTCCCATCGACACACCATCAATATCGTGGTCCGTCAGCCACAGCCCCCCCAGTGGAATTACCCATCATCCTCATTATCACATCAGTGAATGGTGTGATAAGCGGTGTGAAAGTCATTTGGAGTTTTATGTCTGATTTTCGGATATGACAGACAAGACCCAAGAAATGTTGAAGGGGACATTAATCATAAGTGTTTGTTATTCTATCTATTCAAATAGGCACCAACTGCAAGACAACCTACAGTAGTTTCAAGAGTATGACAATGAACATTGAAGAAGGACACAACACTATTATCAGGTCCATGGTCAACACACTAATGCTTTTACGGCAACACATCAACCATAAAGTTGACCCCCCTCGGTTTCCTGACATTATATTTGTTCAAAGTACTGTTACAGCAGACACAACACAATTGAAACAATGATATAATTTATTTCCCAGTGAAATTGTCGAACAAAACAAGTATTATTGTGCTTCACTCTCCGGCTGACAGAACACATTTGGGATTTTTGGAGCTGTTACGAGGCATCTGGAGCTCATTGAAAGAGAAATGTAAACATGTCGAATCCATGGTTAGACCTTGTCCCAACTAGAACACAAACCTACTATAGATCACGAGGAGGAGAAAGAAACCGTTTGATGGCAAACATCCTTTGTTTCACATTGCATCACATCTATGCCACTGAACATACTATAGTCTTTCTTACGGTTGTCACAATGTACCCATGGTCCATCTTGATTTGATTATATTTGTCTTTATCAAACACATTTCAATCACAGTTTACCATATGAGGTACATAATATGAGGTGTCATCCCCAAAACTAATAAAACAGCTAAAACATTACACATAATAAAACCGCTCCCATTTTCTATGCAACATAAACTGACCCACTTCCTCATAGTCTTGGGTTTTTCTCATGGCGGATCAGGATGGCTGTTCATTTCTTAACACTGAGTATGGTCATCTGAAGACACTCCTCTTTGAGGGCCACCAGCTCTGTCTTGTAGGTGCAGGCCTTGACCTCGCTGTACAGGCCCAGCTGCTTTTTGGTGGACAGTGGTGTCTCCAAGGTGAAAGATCCGGCTGCCAGTGCATCAGCTGGCGCGGGCGAGTTCCGCTTGAAGACACCCAGCAGGGTGGTGAGCGCGTGACCGACGTCATGTCGTGCGCCCTCGTTAACAAAACAGTAGAGGATGGGGTCAGCCACACAGTTCAGGCTGGTGAGCGCCAGCGCCACATGGTAGGCTGCAAACAGGTCCTCCTCTGCGCCACAGTCGCAGGGCTTCTGGAGGAAGAGGATGCTGCGACACAGCAGGAGCAAGTGGTATGGCCCGAAGCACAGCAATACGATCAGGATTAGACTCAGCGCCAGGCGCTTGATCTTCGCCTTCTCGTGACACTCCGTGGACACATTGCCGCGCACCGCCCGCAGAATGCCCCGGTACGCACCCAGCATGATCAGCCAGGGCACCAGGAAACCCAGAAAGGTCCGGTAAAGGTTCATGCCTGCCACCCAGTCTTGCATGGGGTACTTCTCGAAGCAGAAGGTGTGGTTGAAACGGTCCTGGAAGAGCTCGTCGTGGAAGAGTGGCGCAGAATTGGCCACTATCTCGATGGTCCACACCACGGAACTGACCAGCACGGCAGTTTTCACCCGCCGGACCTTGGCGAACTTGAGCGGGTAGGCCACGGCCAGGTATCGGTCGATGGAAATGCAGCAGAGGAAGGCGATGCTGACGTAGATGTTGGTGTAGAAGATGAAGCCGAAGAGCTTGCAGGAATTCTGGCCATGAATCCAGTCGTCGTGCTGGAGGAAGTAGTCGATCCATAGGGGCAGGGTGCCGATGTAGAGGAGGTCAGCCAAGGAGAGGTTGATCAAGTAGATGCCCAGCTCGTTTTTCTGCTTCACCTGCAAGTAAGCTGCCCACAGAGCCATGCAGTTGGTCGGCAGGCCCAGGACAATGACAATGATGTACAGCGTAGGCTGGAAGTACTGGTCGATCTTCGAGTCCACATTACAGAAGGAAATGTTGCACATTGTCCTCATATTCTGTAGGTGCATTGTTTATTTTGTGACTAAGCGTTTAAAGGGACGGGACAATCCGACATGTTGTTGTTAATGAGAAGGAAAGAGGGAAAACGACATTCCGTTAAGTGACGTTTCCTTTTTGTTGTTGAGTAATTCCTTAAATCCAGGCCTGAAAGCACACTTTCTCTCCAGATGGGCTTCACATGTAAAACAGACGTTTCCCATTTCACGGCTGGTCCCACACCTTTTTCGAATGAGGAAGAAGATGAGAGAAAAAAAGTGGTGAAATAAAACCCCTCTTATGAACAAAGAGCCAGGCCTCCACTCCGGCACAAGGACATCATAAATCTTGGAGAGATTATTGTCCAAGGTCTGTCGCTAGCTGTGGAGAGGGAGGTGGGGAGGTTGATGGGGTGTAGGGGGATGAGAGCTCTTCTGCTGGATGAGAGCTCTTCAAACGCCAAAGAAAACACCCTTCCTCCAAGACTGTCACTGACGATCCGTGCCACGCACACAGCAGCAGCAGGCAATCTGTTAACTCAGGCCTCTTCGTCACTGCCCATCTAAAACAGAAGAAAGGAGAGTGTGTGAGATAGTGTGTATTGCCCATTTCAATTCGTTTCCGTTTTCCAACCCAGTTAGTTGTTCACATACAGTTGATGTTTATGCACTTGGATTGAATGGTCAGATCCTTACTCTATATCAGCTTTCTGTACCTATTGTTTCTGGTATGTACTCTAACCTTGAACTTACAATACTCCTCGCCTCTGCTTGTTTTCATGTTGAAGCCATTATTTTTTATTCTTAGATCATTCCAGTCTGAGCAACAGTCTCTCACACTCGTATGTTTTCACTCATAGTGTATGCATTACACAAGAGTATAAAAACATATTTGATACGAAAGTGTTTACTTTTCTATTGAAAACACAGCAATCACCGTAACCACAGTCCAAGGTTCTCCTTCTTGAACAGAAATACAGACGGACACAAGGGACGGCCCTTTCTAATCCACCTGTCATGATTGGTCCAATTAGTCCCAATTCTGATGGAAACTACACCAATCCCTAGTAGTATAATATTCAGTGGTTTTGAACAGTAATTACGACCATGAAAGATACCATGCTAGTCTTTGTTGTGAAAGGAAGGATGGGCCACTCCTATGGTGACCGTGTCAAATGCAGTTCAATGACAACGATCCTTCTGATATTCAGCAGAATAACTGGGTTACAAAGCACGTAGTCAGCAAGCCATAATAAAAAGTGCTTAGCGTTACGGCTCCTGTTAGTACCCACAATAGGAGAGATACAATTACACAGTCATGGTGGCGAGGGACCAATAATGTAAATCATTCTCATCGGTTCACAAGTACGCCCATGTGTACGTGTGTGTGTTTGTATGGGTACTGGCAAGTCGAGATGCACCCAGAGGATCGTTGAAAAATGTATTTTGTGAAAGTACAAAGTGAGGGCTTTTCGAATTCCAGGTCATGGGGTTTGGGTTGACAAATGCTCCAAGCAGCTTCCAGCGTCTCATGGACCTGGTGTTGTCTGATTTAGGGTGGACAACATGTTTGGTGTACTTAGATGACTTCATAGTGTTTGGTCGTACATTCCAAGAGCATGTGAAGCGTTGAGACAAGGTTTTCAGCAGATCGGAGCAGGCAGGACTTAAGGTGAAGCCATCTAAGTGCCACATGTTCAGGTCGCAGGTGAGCTACCTGGGACACATCATCTCGGGCTGAGGGAGTGTCCACTGACCCCATGAAAACAGAAACAGTCAGGTCATGGCCTAGCCTCAAGTCGCTGACAGAGGCAAGAAGCTTTCTAGGCCTGGCGTCATACTACAAGAGGTTCATAACAGATTTTACAGCTATGGTGGAGCCTTTGTACAGGTTAACAGATAAGGGGAAAAGTCCAAGCTTACCACATCCCCCATACTGGCTTTCCCGGGACCCAAATGTAGATTTCATCATGGATACCAACACGTGACACAGGCATAGGGGGCAGTCCTCTCCCAGAAATACAAGGGTAGAGAGAGAGAGAGAGTAGTAGCATATGCCAGTCGGGCACTGTCAAAACAGGAGATGAAGTATTCAAATACGAAGAAGGAGCTTCTTGCTGTGGCAGTGTTTCCAACACTTTTTGCTGGAGAGGAAATTTCTACTGAAAACTGATCACAGCTCACTGAGGTTGGCTAGGGACAGTTGGCGAGATGGTTGGATAAACTGGGTCAGTTTGACTATGATATTGTCCACAGGCCAGGGAGACTGCACAGTAATGCTGATGGTGTGTCACACCGACACACACAGACAGAGTGTGGACACAGCTGTCTCACAGGAGGCCAGTGTCAATCTGAGAGCCATCGTAAACAAGCCTCAGGATGTCACCATTGAGCCTGTAGCTGGAGCTCAAAAAAGCCAGGCAGGATCCAGAAATGCAGCTTTCCTTTTGGAAGCACAGGATAGAGACCCAGTGGTCTCCCAGTTAAAGACATGGAAAAAAAGAGGGTAGAGCAGAGCTCCCTGTGGAGTTGCAATCGGAGCCAAAGTTTAGGCCTTTCAAACAAGTGTGGGGGGGCATTACATGTGAATAATAAGGTGTTATGCCTTAAGAGTCAAAACTATGAGACAGACGACACCTGCCCGCCCGTCCAACATCACTACTCTGGACGGTTCTGACTTAGAATATGTGGACAACTACAAATACCTAGGTCTCTGGTTAGACTGTAAACTCTCCTTCCAGACTCACATCAAACATCTCCAATCCAAAGTTAAATCTAGAATTGGCTTCCTATTTCGCAACAAAGCATTCTTCACTCATGCTGCCAAACATACCCTTGTAAAACTGACCATCCTACCGATCCTCGACTTCGGCGATGTCATTACAAAATAGCCTCCAATACCCTACTCAATAAATTGGATGGAGTCTATCACAGTGCCATCCGTTTTGTCACCAAAGCCCCATATACTACCCACCACTGCGACCTGTACGCTTTCGTTGGCTGGTCCTCGCTTCATACTCGTCGCCAAACCCACTGGCTCCAGGTCATCTACAAGATCCTGCTAGGTAAAGTCCCCCCTTATCTCAGCTCGCTGGTCATAGCAGCACCCACCTGTAGCACGCGCTCCAGCAGGTATATCTCTATGGTCACCCCCAAAACCAATTCTTCGTTTGGATGCCTCTCCTTCCAGTTCTCTGCTGCCAATGGCTGGAACGAACTACAAAAATCTCTGAAACTGGAAACACTTATCTCCCTCACTAGCTTTAAGCACCAGCTGTCAGAGCAGCTCACAGATTACTGCACCTGTACATAGCCCATCTGTAATTTAGCCCAAACCACTACCTCTCCCCCTACTGTATTTATTTATTTATTTTGCTTCTTTGCACCCCATTATTTCTATCTCTACTTTGCACATTCTTCCACTGCAAATCTACCATTCCAGTGTTTTACATGCTATATTGTATTTACTTCGACCCCATGGCCTTTTTTTGCCTTTACCTCCCTTATCTCACCTCATTTGCTCACATTGTATATAGACTTATTTTTCTACTGTATTATTGACTGTATGTTTGTTTTACTCCATGTGTAACTCTGTGTTGTTGTTTGTGTCGAACTGCTTTGCTTTATCTTGGCCAGGTCGCAATTGTAAATGAGAACATGTTCTCAACTTGCCTACCTGGTTAAATAAAGGTGAAATAAAATTAAAATAAAAAAAAATCTGGAGAGGGGTTGTACCAGATGAGCTCGTATATGAGATACTTACAGTTGAAGTCGGAAGTTTACATACACTTATGTTGGAGTCATTAAAAACTTGTTTTTCAACAACTCCACAAATATCTTGTTAACAAACTATAGTTTTGGCAAGTCGGTTAGGACATCTACTTTGTGCATGACACAAGTAATTTTTCAAACAATTGTTTACAGAATATTTCACTTATAAATCACTGTATCACAATTCCAGTGGGTCAGAAGTTTACAAACACTAAGTTGACTGTGCCTTTAAATAGCTTGGAAAATTCCAGAAAATTATGTCATGGCTTTAGAAGATTCTGATAGGCTAATTGACATAATTTGAGTCAATTGGAGGTGTACCTGTGGATGTATTTCAAGGCCTACCTTCAAACGCAGTGCCTCTTTGCTTAACATAATGCGAAAATCAAAAGAAATCAGCCAAGACCTCAGAAACAAAAGTGTAGGTCTACAATTTGGTTTCTGAGGTCTTGGCTGATTTCTTTTGACAAGTCTGGTTCATCCACGCAGCCGTCATACCGCTCAGGAAGGAGGAGCGTTCTGTCTCTTAGAGATGAACGTACTTTGGTGCGAAAAGTGCAAATCAATCCCAGAACAACAGCAAAGGACATTTTTTATTTATTTCACCTTTATTTAACCAGGTAAGCTAGTTGAGAACAAGTTCTCATTTACAACTGCAACCTGGCCAAGATAAAGCAAAGCAGTGCGACACAAACAACAGCACAGAGTTACACATGGAATAAACAAGCGTACAGTCAATAACACAATAGAAAAAAAGAAAGTCTATATACAGTGTGTGCAAATAATAATAAAAAAGAGTGAGGTGGTAAGGCAATAAATAGGCCATAGGAGCAAAGTAATTCAAATTTAGCAGATTAACACGGGAGTGATAGATGAGCAGATGATGATGAGCAGATGATGATGTGCAATTAGTGAAACTGGTGTGCAAAAGAGCAGAAAAGTTCATAAAAACAATATGGGGATGAGGTAGGTAGATTGGGTGGGCTATTTAGAGATGGACTATGTACAGCTGCAATGATCGGTTAGCTGCTCAGATAGCTGATGTTTAAAGTTAGTGAGGGAAATGTAAGTCTCCAGCTTCAGCGATTTTTGCAATTCATTTCAGTCACCGGCAGCAGAGAACTGGAAGGAAAGGCGGCCAAACGAGGTGTTGGTTTTGGGGATGACCAGTGAGATATTCCTGCTGGAGCGCGTGCAACACGTGGGTGTTGTTATCGTGACCAGTGAGCTGAGATAAGGCGGAGCTTTACCTCGCATAGACTTTTAGATGACCTGGAGCCAGTGGGTCTGGCGACGAATATGTAGCGAGGGCCAGCCGACTAGAGCATACGGGTCGCAGTGGTGGGTGGTATAAGGGGCTTTGGTAACAAAACAGATGGCACTATGATAGACTGCATCCAGTTTGCTGAGTAGAGTATTGGAAGCTATTTTGTAGATGCCGAAGTCGAGGATCGGTAGGATAGTCAGTTTTACTAGGGTAAGTTTGGCGGCGTGAGTGAAGGAGGCTTTGTTGCAAAATAGAAAGCCGATTCTAGATTTTATTTTGGATTGGAGATGTTTGATATGAGTCTGGAAGGAGAGTTTACAGTCTAGCTAGACACCTAGGTATTTGGAGTTGTCCGCGTATTCTAGGTCATAACCGTCCAGAGTAGCGATGCTAGTCGGACGGGCGCGGGTAGCGAACGGTTGAAAAGCATGAATTTGGTTTTACTAACGTTTAAGAGCAGTTGGAGGCCACGGAATGAGTGTTGTATGGCATTGAAGCACGTTTGGAGGTTAGTTAACTTCTCTAGGGTAGGGGGCAGCATTTGGAATTTTGAATGAAAAGCGTGCCCAAATTAAACTGCCTTCTACTCAGGCCCAGAAGATAGGATATGCATATAATTGGTAGATTTGGATAGAAAACACTCTAAAGTTTCCAAAACTGTTAAAATAGTGTCTGTGAGTATAACAGAACTGATATGGCAGGCGAAAACCTGAGAAAAATCCATTCAGGAATTAGGATTTGTTTATCTGTTGTAGTTTTCTATTCAATGCCATTACAGTATCTATTGACAAATTGCAGTTCCTATACCTTCCACTAGATGTCAACAGTCTTTTGAAATTGTTTCAGGCTTATATTCTGAAAAATGAGGGAGTAAGAGCAGTCTGAATGAGTGGACCCTGCCGTGTCAGAGCTTTTTCATGCTTGCGACCGAGAAAGTGCCTTTCTTGTTTACCTTTTATATTGACGACGTTATTGTCCGGTTTAAATATTATCGATTATTTAGGCTAAAAACAACCTGAAGATTGAATATAAACATCGTTTGACATGTTTCTATGAACTTTATGGATACAATTTGGATTTTTTTGTCTGCCTGTTGTGACTGCGTTTGAGCCTGTGGATTACTGAAGTAAACGCGCGAACAAAACTGAGGTTTTCGGATATAAAGACACTTTATCGAACAAAAGGAACACTTATTGAATAAATTAATGTCTTCTGAGTGCAACCATATGAAGATCATCAAAGGTAAGTGATTAATTTTATCTCTATTTCTGACTTGTGTAACTCTTCTACTTGGCTGGTTACTGTTTGTAATGATTTGTCTGCTGGGCTATGTTCTCAAATAATTGTAAGGTATGCTTTTGCCGTAAAGCATTTTTAAAATCTGACACCGTGGTTGGATTCACAAGAAGTTATTCTTTAAACCTATGTAAAATAGTTGTATCTTTTCTGAAATTGTATAAAGAGTATTTCTGTATTTGAATTTGGCGCTCTGCAATCTCACTGGATGTTGGCCAGGTATACCCTAGAGAGATTAACACAGTGTACAAAGAAGGGCCAGATGTATACAGAATGGTGTCGTCTGCGTAGAGGTGGATCAGGGAATCACCCACAGCAAGAGCGACATCGTTGATAAATACAGAGAAGAGTCGGCCCGAGAATTGAACCCTGTGGTACCCCCATAGAGACTGCCAGAGGTCCGGACAACAGGCCCTCCAATTTGACACACTGAACTCTGTCTGCAAAGTAGTTGGTGAACCAGGCAAGGCAGTCATTTGAGAAACCAAGGCTATTGAGTCTGCCGATAAGAATACAGTGATTGACAGAGTCGAAAGCATTGGCCAGGTCGATGAAGACGGCTGCACAGTACTGTCTTTTATCGATGGCGGTTATGATATAATTTAGTACCTTGAGCGTGGCTGAGGTGCACCCATGACCAGCTCAGAAACCGGATTGCACAGCAGAGAAGTTACGGTGGGATTCGAAATGGTCAGTGATCTGTTTATTAACTTGGCATTCGAAGACTTTAGAAAGGCAGGGCAGGATGGATATAGGTCTATAACAATTTGGGTCTTGAGTGTCACCCCCTTTGAAGAGGGGGATGACTGCGGCAGCTGTCCTATATTTAGGGATCCCGGACGATACGAAAGAGATATTGAACAGATTGATAATAGGGGTTGCAACAATGGCGGCGGATAATTTTAGAAAGAGAGGGTCCAGATTGTCCAGCCCAGCTGATTTGTACGGATCCAGGTTTTGCAGCTCTTTCAGAACACCTCATAATATATATATATATATATGAGGGTGCCCATGTTTACGGATTTAGGGTTGTACCTGGTGGTTTCCTTGATCATTTGTGTGAGATTGAGGGCATCTAGCTTAGATTGTAGGACTGCTGGGGTGTTAAGCCTATCCCAGTTTAGGTCACCTAACAGAACAAACTCTGGAGAAAGATGGGGGCAATCAATTCACATATGGTGTCCAGGGCACAGCTGGGAGCTGAGGGGGGTCTATAACAGGCAACAGTGAGAGACTTATTTCCTGAGAGATTCATTTTTAAAATTAGAAACTCGAACTGTTTGGGCATAGACCTGGAAAGTATGACAGAACTTTGCAAGCTATCTCTGCAGTAGATTGCAACTCCTCCCCCTTTGGCAGTTCTGTCTTGACAGAAAATGTTGTAGTTGGGTATGGAAATCTCAGAATTTTTGGTGGCCTTCCTAAGCCGGGATTCAGACACGGCAAGGACATCAGGGTTGGCAGAGTGTGCTAAAGCAGTGAGTAAAACAAACTTAGGGAGGAGGCATCTGATGTTAACATGCATGAAACAAAGGTTTTTTCGATTACAGAAGTCAACAAATGAGAGTGCCTGGGGACAAGCAGGGCCTGGGTTAACCTCCACATCACCCGAGGAACAGTGGAGGAGTTGGATGAGGGTACGGCTAAAGGCTAGCAAAACTGGTCGTTTAGTGAGTTGGGACAGAAAACAAAAGAAGCAGTTTTCTGGGCGTGGGGGAATAGATTCAGGGCATAATGTGCAGACAGGGGTATGGTGGGGTGCGGGTACAGTGGAGGTAAGCCCAGGCACCGAGTGATGATAAGAGAGGTTGCATCTCTGGACACACTGGTTATACTGGGTGAGGTCACCGCATGTGTGGGAGGTGGGACAAAGGAGGTATATGAGGCATGTACAGTGGAACTAGGGGCTCCACTGTAAACTAAAACAATGGTAACTATCCTAAACAACAGTATACAAGGCATATTGACATTTGAGAGAGACAAAAAGCGAGGCATAAAGCAATCACAGGTGTTGATTGGGAGAGCTAGCTAAGACAACAATGGGTAAGACAACAACAACTAATAAGCTAAGACAACAACAACAGGTAAAATGGCGATGACTGGGCAGAGAGGGTCGGTTAATAACACACAGGGCCTGAGTTCAGGGCTAGGGCCGACAGATAAACAAAAGTAAACAAAGTGGAGTACTGTGATAAATGAACAGTCCAGCAGGCATCAGCTATGTGGCCAAGTGATCATAGGGTCCAGTGAACAGCAATAGATGGATCAGGGAAGCCGCGGGGTAGTCGTTGCTACGCTAGCACATGGGAGACACAGCATTTAGAGTTAGCAGGCCGGGGTGGGTAGAAGCGTCTACTCCGACGTCGTGCAAAGACCGGTTGAGGGCACAGTGAATGGAATTACGTCTGTGGAACAGTCTGGGTGGTACGGCGGGGCGCCGTGTTGACGAAGGGACCGGACCAGATGGCGAAAGAGGTATTGTAGTTGTAGTAATTTAATTTGCTAGCCGGGAGATGCGCCTGGCTCAGGGCTAGCATCGGGGCTGGGTCACTTGGTGGCAGCTAGCTAGCTGTAATGATCAGGAGTAATAGTCCAGGGTTTACGGCAGGAAGCCGGCGTTGTAGTGGAGTAAAACAGTCTGAGGCTGGCAGGTATTATACAGGCTAAAAAACGCCTGGTGCCTGTGTAGAGGGTAAACGCCGTTAGCAGTGGCTAACAATGACTAAATAGCTAGTAGCAAATTAGCTGGTTAATGTCTGATGGCTAGCTTCTGATGAACATTTTCGCTATAAGGTCTAAAAAAAATAGGGGATCCGTGTCACATTGAGTGAGGCGGGTTACCGGAAGGTATATTTAATTTAAAAATGGAAAAGAGATTGAAAAATACATTGAAATATATACAAAAAAGATGAAAAATACAAAAAGTAAACGAGAGGACGACAAACCACGTCTGCACTTGCTACGCCATCTTGGATAATCTTGTGAAAATTCTGGATGAAACCGGTACATAAAGTATCTATATCCACAGTAAAACGAGTCCTATATCGACATAACCTGAAAGGACGCTCAGCAAGGACGAAGCCTCTGCTCCAAAACCGCCATAAAAAAGCCAGACTACGGTTTGCAACTGCACATGGGGACAAAGACCATACTTTTTGGAGAAATGTCCTCTGGTCTGATGAAACAAAAATAGAACGGTTTGGCTATAATGACCATCGTAATGTTTGGAGGAAAAAGGGGGAGGCTTGCAAGCCGAAGAACATCCCAACTGTGAAGCACGAGGGTGGCAGCATCATGTTGTGGGTGTGCTTTGCTGCAGGAGGGACAGGTGCACTTCACAAAATAGATGGCATCATGAAGGAGGAACATTAGGTGGATATATTGAAGCAACATCTCAAGACATCAGTCAGGAAGTTAAAGCTTGGTCGCAAATGGGTCTTCTAAATGGACAATGACCCCAAGCATACTTCCAAAGTTGTGGCAAAATGGCTTAAGGACAACAAAGTCAAGGTATTGGAGTGGCCATCACAAAGCCCTGACCTCAATGCCATAGAACATTTGTGGGCAGAATTGAAAAAGCGTGTGCGAGCAAGGAGGCCTACACCAGCTTTCTCAGGAGGAATGGGCCAAAATTCACCCAACTTATTGTGGGAAACTTATGGAAGGCTACCCAAAATGTTTGATCCAACAATTCAAAGGCAATGTTACCAAATACTAATTGAGTGTATGTAAACTTCTGACCCACTGGGAATGTGATGAAATAAATAAGAGCTGAAATAAATCATTCACTCTACTATTATTCTGACATTTCACATTCTTAAAATAAAATGGTGAGCCTAACTGACCTAAAACAGGGATTTGTTATTTGGATCAAATGTCGGGCATTGTGAAAAACTCATTTTAAATGTATTTGGCAAAGGTGTATGTAAACTTCCGATTTCAACTGTAGCTATATCCACAATGATAGAACAGGAGGCCATTTAGGAGTTGACAAACTCACCAGTAAAATTAGAGCAAGATTTTATTGGCCAGGATGGTAGAGAGCCATAAAGCAGGGGTGTTAAGGGCTACGTGGCGTGCGCTGCATGCAAGTTACAGGGTCCAGTCCCCAGAGCATCCATGACGAGATCTGTCACAGGCCGGCCTTTTGAGAGGATAGCTGTAGACTTAATGGGTCCGTTTACAGAGACGGAACGAGGTAACAAACACATTATGGTTGTGTCAGATTACTTTACCCGGTGGTCAGAGGCCAATCATACCCAATCCGGAAGCAGTATAACAGCGGCCAAGAAACTGGTGGAGGAATTTGTGTTGAAGCTAGGCGTTCGTCTCTCTATCCATAGAGACAAGGGGAGAACTTTTGAATCTACTCTTTTTCGAGAGATGTGCAATCTTTTACAAATGAACAAAACACGAACCACTCCGTATAACCCACAATCAGATGGTTTGGTGGAAAGAATGAACAGAGCTCAATATCCTGTCACTTTTTGTTGATGACAATCAAAGAAATTGGGATGAGATACTCTCATATGTGATGATGGAATACAGGAGTAGTGTTCAATCTTCCACGGGGTTCACACCATACAGGATGCTGTTTGGTACTGAAATATCTTTACCGGTTGATGTGTTATGGGAACACAACAAAACGAAGGGACACAGTATGTTTTTCAGTATGTGCAAAAGGAGCAAGGGTATTTTAGCACTGTAAGGGAAGCTGTAAAGAGAAATCACCTAAAAGCCACAGGTAAACAAAAGCAATACTTTGATCTGAATGTGACACCCCAGAGGTACGAGGAAAATGAATATGTTTGACTTAGAGACTACCAGAGGAAAAAGGGGTTGTCACCCAAACTGATAAAGAAACTCAAAGATCCTTTCAAATTCGCAAAAAAAACTGTCAGATGTGCTGTATGAAGTAGTACAGTGTAATGGACCTTAAATGGACCTTATCATGCCGTGGTACAGTACAACAGGCTCAAACCTTTCTTTGGGGTTGTTTCAGAGCATTAGGTCCCTGGCACGGGACAAGATACTGAGTTGAGCATTGACTCATTTGTGCCTAATCAGTCATACTAGCTCTCAAGGAAACCAGATGCTCTGAGGAAAAAGCAACCAATGTTGCCTAGGTTACCCTTCAGGAGAAGGATGGTGGACATTGTGAGAGTGTGGGCTCCAAGGGATATTAATACCTCAGTGGAACGGGACACTGTCAGGACTGAAAGCTCAGTCAACGACAGAGAGACTCATACCCCACAAACGGACGTGAACACCGAGTTGCCCTGTGCACCTGCAAGAGAAAGTGTCGCCTTTGAGAAGATCACATGGGTCATGGTGGTTAGACCCAAAATAACTATTAGGAGGCCTGTTTTGAGATGTCACACGGTCAAAGCATTCTGAATGTGTTTGGTTACTGGATACTTCTCAGAGGGTATTTTCTGTGTGTTTGTCCAGGTTATTAAACAGGGTGTGTTCAGTTTAAGAAGGGGGTAATGTAATGTTTTACATAATTGAAAGTCTCTCAGCCTATCACACAATGTATTTGTTGCCTAGACTTTACTGCAACTGACACTCAAGTCTTGAGAAAAAAAACAATACACTAATATTGCAGTTAGCCATGACTAGTGACCACACACGTGACTATTGCACTTGGGGGAAAAAACATCTTAAAGTAGAAATAGAATGAAACAAACAGGCATTCTATTTTTGCTCTATTATACTGGCCACTATAGACATCGATCAAGTGCACAAGGCTACATGTGTGCAAAAATAATGCTCACCGAGTTAAAAATATATATAACCCCCCACTCACCACACACACACACACACACACACACACACACACACACACACACACACACACACACACACACACACACACACACACACACACACACACACACACACACACGTGTTACTGTCAAGTTCAATACAACAAAAACAATATATTTGGGCTACACTGCACATTATTACATTGTACACTTTCTGCCTGTGGACATCTGTTCTACAATGTGCCAGCAAAAGTGAGAAAGAGGGATAGTGTGTGGTGTTCCTTTCACCTCTATAGTGACATCCATCTGAAGCCAGGCCCAGCTCCAGCTACACTTGTTTAACAAGCAACGCCTCATTTACACCTAATTCTCTCATTCTGAAAATTAACCCCACACTGTAGAGGGAAAACATTAGTTAACAGGTTAGTTGGTTTGCTAGTTAACATTTCACACAGATTGCCAGGATCCAGTAAGCAACTAACGTAACGCTAGTTATAGTTAACACTATAGTGAATTGGTTATGTTACCAATGTTAGTTCATCTGATGTTGTAACGTTAGCTAGCTGTCTGACTTTATTAGCAAGCTAATTTTTACATCATGAACTCAATTATTTGATCATATAGGTTGGCTAATGTTGCTTAACATTTCTCTGGCTAGCTAACAAAGAATTTGATCCAGCTAACAAGATACTTAACAATGTTAATACTTGTTCCACCACACTTTCTCCCTCACCTCAAACTTTCAAAATACCAGTAGTTTTTCATTTACAGCTCATGAAGTACGCTTAATCACATTCTCACCCCCTGGTCAGGCTTCTCAGTTAATGTTACACCTTCGTTATCGTTCAGGGAACAGGCTGCTGTAACTGGCAAGCTTCATTTCCAGAGCGCGCGCTGATGCTGTAACTAATAAATTGGTTGTCTCTTCTTTCTGCAGCCGTGTGCTGCATTCTGTTTTTACGTTAAGCCAGCATTGCTCCAAACATGCATCACTCGCTCGTTTACAGCCAGTAGTGATCCAAATCCCCAACTCACCCAAACTTTTCTCATCGGATCTACACGAATCACGTGGGTCATCTATTTTGGAATCAAAACGGCGAATTTCGCCGAAAGGTGACTAGTTTGCATCCCTGGATGTTATGCAAATTAGTTGCTGTATGTGCGGTTTTTGGGAAGTCATTGTGTACACTGTCTGTCTGTTCATCCAATTAAAATACAGCTTGATTATTCCATGGGAAATCAGTGTCCTAGAATGTTTACGCTAGTCAACATGCGAGTTTCGTTGGCCTTACAGGTTCGATTCATTATTTTAGGGTTATTTTAGGTCTTGTTTCACATTTTTCACAGATTTAAAGCTTACGTTGATCTGGTTTCTTTCTAGGAAACAAATATGAACACTGACACTAAAGAATGTGGTTTGTGCCTAAAGTCAATTTCAAATGCTTATCTCAGTTTTTGCATGCGAGGGAGGAATCGTAACACTGCAATGTCAACTACAATATAATGTAGTTGTGACCTCTACCTGACCCTGGGACAAACTGGACTTAACATGCTTAGTGTTTGGTTGACTTTGAAGTTAATCATGCACAGGTTATTCTATTAATGTTCTTTAATGAAGCCAGTAGGTTACACACCCTGGTGATTATTATTGTATTTTAGACTGTGTTATTATTATATTACTTAGACTGTGTTGACAACTCTTCCTTCATGGCTCAGTGACCACACTGATGTTATCAGCACACCTGCGATAGTCTTTTGAAGGTTGCAGGCGTACTGATGACATTCATCAGGTTCAACATCTGCCAACAGCTCGCTTTTGGCTTATGAGCCTCAGCCTGTATGACGTAACTCATCAGAAGGGTGTTTTGTCCTGTGTCCTCATACCTGGTCAGTCAAGCCCAGAGACCTGATTGGCTGGATGACACATGGAATTGTGCTCTGGATAAACCTGTGCTATATTGGACGTTACGCTAGCCAGTCGTTTGTGAGGACTGGACATTGTTGGCCATGCAGCCTTTAGATTCCAGTGAGAGCAGCAGGGAGAACTAGGGGAGCCTGTGCTAACCTTGAACACATCGTGCACAAAAGCGTGGCGTTTGATTATCGAAGCCCCGCCACACGAAGCCCGCCACATTGGCTGTCGCATCCAGCAGCCCCGCACAACGCATTTGCCCTCCGCTCCCATAAATGTGCTTAGCTCACACTTTTTGCTCACTCTTACAAATGTAATTTCCGTTCAACTGATTTTAGTCTGTAGCTCGTTTGTTTACTTTTGTGTCACAGGTGTCCATTGTCAAGGGGGTATATGTAGGATGTCTTTCCCTGTGTATATTCAGCTATAGTTTGTGTGAGAGTGTGTTCTCACACCATAATACAGTGTGTAACTGAAACTAATTGAAAACATTCATGTGGATCCTTGATGAACGATGGATCCCAACTTAACTCAGTCTAATTTCACAATGTCATTGTGAGCCCCACCACGATCTTGGTGTCACCTTTGTGTAGAAGTTATCATGATGTCCTAACTCACACAGAGTGCTGTTGGTCTGTGCCATTGTACACTGGTAATTGGGACACATGAAGGTCACCCTGTATAATGAATGAATAACAGTCCAGACTTTTCCATAGAACCACATGTCTCACACTGTGATTAAGTACTCTAACAAAGAGTGCTCTAACAAAGAGTGCTCTAACAAAGAGTTCAAACGTTACAGGAACTTCCCAGTGAGCATTTCTGGATGTAGAGTGGTTTAACCATGAAAACAAAAGCTGATGGACCTAACATAGGGAGAAAGCTCTAACTCAGACACAAGATTAAAATGTGTTCTGGAGCATCAGAAACTAGGTGGCGGTTAGCCAAACACTCATGATGACAGTGAAACACTGGAGTAAAAGTACTATTCCTCAGTGGCGAAGTGTCATTTTATGTTTTGCATGTTCTTTTGGTAATAATACGTGTCACATGTAAGTTTGCAAACAATGTATTTTAGTTAATAAAGCTGCATACAAACATGGTCTCTTTTTTGCTATCTTGAGTAAGGCAACTCTAAAATGCAGGTGTTTCAGCCTAGCTCTGTCACGCCCTGGCCACCGCGGAGAAATGCCAACCCAGACCCTCCCCTATAGGTTCAGGTTTTGCGGCCGGAGTCCGCACCTTTTGGGGGGGGGGTACTGTCATCCAGAAGGCGAGGTCAGTACAGGTGCATCAAAGCTGGGACCGAGAGACTGAAAAACAGCTTCTATCTCAAGGCCATCAGACTGTTAAACAGCCACCACTAACATTGAGTGGCTACTGCCAACACACTGTCAATGACACTGACTCTACTCCAGCCACTTTAATAATGGGAATTGATGGGAAATGATGTAAATATATCACTAGCCACTTTAAACAATGCTACCTTATATAATGTTACTTACCCTACATTATTCATCTCATATGCATACGTAGATACTGTACTCTATATCATCGACTGCATCCTTATGTAATACATGTATCACTAGCCACTTTAACTATGCCACTTGGTTTACACACTCATCTCATATGTATATACTGTACTCGATATCATCTACCGTATCTTGCCTATGCTGCTCTGTACCATCACTCATTCATATATCCTTATGTACATATTCTTTATCCCCTTACACTGTGTATAAGACAGTAGTTTTTTTTTTTTGGAATTGTTAGTTAGATTACTTGTTCGTTATTACTGCATTGTCGGAACTAGAAGCACAAGCATTTTGCTACACTCGCATTAACATCTGCTAACCATGTGTATGTGACAAATAAAATTTGATTTGATTTGATTTGATTTGATTTGATATACTGTCACGCCCTGACCTTAGAGCTTTTTATGTCTCTATTTTGGTTTGGTCAGGGTGTGATTTGGGCGGGCATTCTATGTTCTTTTTTCTATGTTTTTGTATTTCTTTGTTTTGGCCGGGTATGGTTCTCAATCAGGGGCAGCTGTCTATCATTGTCTCTGATTGGGAACCATACTTAGGTAGCATTTTCCCACATGGTTTTTGTGGGTAGTTAATTTCTGTTTAGTGTTTTGTAGCTTACAGGACGGCTTCGGTTATTCTCTTTGTTATTTTTGTTATAGTGTTCAGTTCCAATAAAATGCATGAACACTTACCACGCTGCGTTTTGGTCTGATGAGTCCTCTTCCTCTTCTTCAGACGACGAATACCGTTACAAGCTAAATGCTTTCTGTGGTGGTGGGGCAGCCAGCGGAAATACAGAGCGTAGGTTTGGTAATGTTCTAGATGCGCCGTGATTGGCTCAGTGTTCTGTCACTCATGGGGACACTACGTCACCGCAAAATCTGCGGGGAGAGCTCAAAAATTCAAGCCCTTTGGGTGCTGCCAGAGAGTTACATTAGTTGTGCCCATCCAAGAAGGCATTAGTTGTGCCCATCCAAGAATTATATCTACAATATATCAATCTTAGCTAGCAAGCTAGCTGTCATCATCAAGAATCAAGTCGACAATCTACTGGCAAATCCTTTTCAATCCTTGTCATATGAAGAGAAATTAGATATAAAATGTCTCGGTGCTCATCGGCCATTGTACATAAACATTACACAACTAGTCAGAAATCGCAAATTCAAGAATGAGTGGTTTGGAAGGAAGCAGTGGCTAACTGCAAGCATCTTAAAGTAATCATTGCTTCCCCTGCCTGCTATTCAGTGGAGAGGGTGTTTGGTTCATGTCTGAGTTTAAGGATTTAAAAAGGTCTGTCTGAAAGGGTTTCAAAACATGAGAATTGTGCATCACATATAAACAACGCTGTTAAACTCGGATTACTAGGGAAATCAAACGTTGTGGCTCAGCTAGACACTGCATATAAACGAGCCATCAACCTTCACAACCAACAAACGGAGGAGAATAGGTGCTTGACAGAATTCTAGCATGCATTAAATTGTGTGGCAATTACGGTGCCATGAGCCCAGGCGTTTTCAGGTGTATTTTTGAGACCATGCGTGAAGGAGATTACAGGCTACAAAGGCATTATGACGACCAACCAATTTCTAAGGTTACATCAAGCACGATCCAAAACACACTTTTGGATTGTATGTATGAAGTGTACAGAGAAGCTATAGCTAAGGAGGTGTCTGAGACTCATTTTGCGTCTGTACAGGCAGTCAAGACCACTGATGTCTCCTGTAAATCATAGATGGTAATAGTGCTGCACTACATGTTACCAGACCACAGTGTGTGGAGAGGTTTTTGGAGTTTGTAGAGGTGAAGGACAAAACTGGTGTTGGCTCCTCCAACACTATCAAACAAGTCCTAGCACCACTGAATGTCAAGGAGAAGCTGGTTTCACAAATGTACGTGGTGTCCAAATGCTACTGAAGGAGACTTATCCAAACACGTAATTTGTGCACTGTTTAGGCACACCAACTGAATCTAACACTTCAGCAACTTTGTGCAGGGAGAGTGAGTGTGCTTAGTGTTTTTGGCAGACCAATCCTCCTTTTCCACCCAAAAGACTCTCTGCTCTCGCTGAATCAACGAACAGGTCACCAGGCCACTGGGTACACGATGGAACTTCAAAAGCAGAACCGTCAACGCTGTGTGGGAGGACCGTGGGGCACTGGCCCAGTGCATGGAGGACATCCACACGCAGCCTGGATGGGATGAGATCATCATCAGCGAGGCTTATGGCCTGCCCATGAAACTCAAGAATCCCACATTTCTGCAACTGCTCGAGTACTTTTCCTTGGTCATGCTAGAGATGGATGTTTTGTACAACATAATGCAGAAACGAACCATTGATGCAGAAGGAATCGCCAGAGCAATCAACAACTTCAAGGTGAACATTCAAAATATTTGCGAGCAAACTAATGCACTGGTCAAAGGACATGTTGATGCCACTGAGCCAAGGCGGAGCAAACTTAACCCTGCACCCGTGATGAAGGAGGCGGAGCAAACTTAACCCTGCACCCGTGATGAAGGAGGCATGCGACACAACCACTGCTCGTGTAAGAAAGGTTTTCTGAAAATAACTACTTAATTGCAGCAAAGTTGGTGGACAGCTCATTTTTCTCCCAGTATGTTTATTGCTTTCTGACGGCAGAACTCCAGTGTGCTACCAAACTATGGCCTTTGGGCAACCAGGAGAAGTTGAAAACGGAGCTGTCCACTCTCTACCGGCATCCTGAGCTGCACACTGGAAAGACAGCACTTTCTTTACTGAAATCACTCAACGAGAACAACCTGCAGGAGGCCTTGTCTGAGACGGGTCTCTCTTCTCAAAATCATCATCACCACTCCGATGACAACCGCCGAGTCAGAGAGAAACTTTTCCCCCCTTAAAAAGATCAAAACAACTCGCAACTCCATGGGCCAGAAAAGGTTAAATGCATTGGGCCATGCTGTCAAACCAGCATGATCTCATCCAGAGAATACCAGACTTTGATGACTAAGTCATTGAGAAGTTTGCCCACGAGAAGGACCGCCTTGCCAACTCCCTGTTCAAGACAGCACAGCACAACAATGATGAGTCCATAAATATGTCTAGTATGCTGCTACATAAGTGATGTAATATGCCAGGGAGATATGTATACTGAGGCTAAGAAAGTAATACTAAGTATGTTGTGTAGTACGTAGTTAATAGCCTATGTGTCTCACCCTAAGAATTTGGTCCCTTCCCTCCTTCGAACTTAGCCTACTGTTCTGACTTGGTGGTGCACATCTAGCCTATAGCCAGTTTTAGAGAAATGTCATCATTGAATATTGCAACAGATTTCATTGCCTGCTTACCTGCCCCCCATTGTAATAGCTTTCATTGTCTGCCCTATGTGCCCCCGTTATTTATCCTACGGTTCGGACTTGGTGTACATTCAGAATACTCTAAGAACAGCCCATATTCAGAATTATATCGCTGTCCATTTCAAAAGTGCTGAACAAATAGGTGGCATACAGGCTACATCCGTCTCAGCTTGCGCACGTCTTAATCGAAATTACGGCTTGCCTCTTAATCACTTATCGTCATAGTTTGTACATCGGCATTGTTAAATTGCTTATATAGGTCTATCTCATTACTATCTTATTAATAATTGTAGGCAATGTTAGAATGATGCATTTCATTGTTTTTCTTACTTTGTGTGTTATAGTTAGCTCTGGTGCTTTTCTCCGCGAGGAGGGTGGTAAGTTATAGACCCAACAGCATTATATTACAGTATCCCCTCCCTGTAACCATAGTTGCCAGTGACAGTCTCTTCCCATTCAAATACTTTTGTTCAGCAAAAAGTAATAGTAATAGACCCATGTCATTCCAGTTCATATTGCGAGGGCTGTTTTGTTTGCACAATACGCTGTCAGTGCGTCTATATGTTGTCTACAAAAGTGGATCCTTGTGATTGTATTGTCCTTCCTTTAGACCACATAGGACTAATAAAATACTTCAAATGGTAGGCTAATAGCCGAGTCTGGGTGTCTCTCTCTCTCTCTCTCTCTCTCTCTCTCTCTCTCTCTCTCTCTGGTGACTTAAAGAAGAGTAAAGTTAAGGCCTCAATATCTATCTGAATTTTTGTCGCTGTCCATTTCGAAATTGCTGAACGAATAGGCCTAACTCTTCGCAGCTCGTTTGCTTGCACTTGCTTATACTTAGAGATAAGTGTTAATTATATCAGAACGAACACTGTGAACATGAATGTAATAATGTTTGAGTATGGTTCAAAAGTCAAAACTCATATCGACATTCATTATTATTGAAGGAGAATGCGGCTTTTATCCATATTTATTGAAGCAAGTCAGCCATAAGCTCCACTCTTGGGACAGCTTGATGTAGACCCTAAAAGTTTGTGGTCGCTGTTTGTAACAGTTATAATGCATTTCATGTATTGTTTGGAGTTGTGCAGTGGCTTTGCTGGCACACATCTTAAAAAATGGGTCGTTTGCCCCACCAAGCCCGACATGCTAAAATCACCACTGCTACTCCTAATAATTCAATGCATAAACACAACAACACAAGTAAATCCAGGACAAAGGGACCTAGACATTGTCTTCTTAATCTTAACTCATTAGACTCAATACTGTGCCATCCTGAAGGAGATAAAAATGATATGTAGCCATAGGAAAAACACTAGGATACATCTATTGAGATTAGCATCTATTTGGTTAGCTTAGTTTAACTAATCCTTAATGCCAATGAAAACAGAGATTGCGCAGTATTGAACTCACTAAACACATTGGCCTTTCTTTGTTTCCTTGGTTAATTTAGGTTAGTGGAGCATTAGCTTCAGGTTAGTCAGGGTTCACACAGTGGAAGAACAGCAACCTCCAAACACCTGTGAGTTATTTATTTGAAACATATCAGATAACTGTGATTTATTGTTCACAGTTACTGTATATCTATTTGACCAACCTTTAAACGTTTCATAATGGTGACTTGCGATCTTTAGATTCAACAACAATCCCCATTTTACTGCACATGAATACTGTAGGTGCATTTGTTCAACTGAATTAGCAGGGTCCCCTGGCCAATGTTCAAAAGGCACATATACTTAAAACTGCCTAACACAGTTAAGCCTGAAAACCAGTTACCATAATATCATCATTTGATCTATTTCAGCCCGGGAGAAATTGTCAGTGTTGCTTGGATTGGGATGGGAAGCACACGATGATGTGAGCCTCTTTCAGACAGGTCTATCTCCCATGGTGATGGCTGTCCAAGTCGCACAGCAACCACTCAAACTATTATTTTTCTGACAGACAGAAGAGTAACCATTTTGGTGAACCCTATGGTGAACGGACAATTGAGAAGCTAGCGCCACAATAGACAGTTAATGAACAATTTATTTTGCTTATGACTTGTTTTCATAGGGAAACTTTGAGATTGTGATAAACCTCTGTACTGTCTGAAGAATAATTGCTTTGACACAAGTGACATGGTGAATACACACCAGGTAATATATGATTCTATGATCAGATTTCTCCTAGTCCAATCCTTACCTCAAAAGTAGATCGACCTCACTCCAGATAAGTGCCGATAGGCAATCTATACCGTCACCATAATGACCCAACATCACTTAATATTAGCAATGGTAAGGAGGGTTGTTCCCTTCCTGTAACGCAGCCAGTTGGACAAGTGACATTACAAGTTGGACAGTGTCACCGTCATTCGCAAGTCTGTGTTTTGGACAGGCGTCCCAGTGGACGGCCCAGTTGGTCCCAGTTTAATAATGAGTCTAAACACATAGTCTTCCCGATGGCCTCTGCGAGGACCCTTCTCTGTCAACTCCCTTAGGTCTGGTGGGAAAGACCCTGAGTTATTGAATCAGTTTCATAACAATAAACACAGTGGGGGTGGTGAGCACGAACCTGGCATCCTTTTAATCAGCCACCAGCAATGCCCGGGAGAGAGAGAGTCGCTTCTGTTTCCCCCTCACTTTAACGAGAGAGAGAGCGAGAGCGAAATAGGATGACGGGTCTAAAATTGAGCTGCATGATTATTCATTCATTGGGGCAGATTAGTGAGAGGATACTACAGTATGAGAGGGCTTGGCAGGTCTCCTAAACAGGCAACAAACAGAGGGGTCAGCTAAGGTGTATTTGTGTTCAACTGAATGCATAAGGCACAGGGAAAGGTCAACGGGATAAAGGGATCATGTTGACTGCACCTCCCTGACTCTGGTCTCTGAATAACTTTGACTTTGTATTCTAATGGGAATGCATTCATTCCACAGTTGTGTTTAAGACATGGGTTCATCAGATAGTTATGATTGTGAGATGATGAGCATTCAAATAATCATTCAAAGTGCCAAAAATATCAATCTTAAAAACATGAAATGTACATTATTCTGGTATTTGTAATTTCATCCCCCAAATATATACTTGATTACCCACTTGTTAGGCAGGGGGTCTGGGGGACCAAAAATATATTTTGAAAAAACGTTTTAATCACTAGATTACTAATCCTTCCCTGAAAATCCCACCCTCAATAATTAATTGACAGGTCTGAAACTCTACCAACCCTGTGACTCACAAATATCCTGCTCCTTCCCTGACAATCCCACCCACAGTAATAGATTGACAGTCCAAACTGTCCAAAATGTGTCACGATAACGCAAGACAATGAGGAAATTAAATTGAAAATGGGAGTAATAACATTGTTTTACACAATAAGAATTAGAATGATGTACTGTACTTGGTAGTTTAAGAAAATACATTGTTAAATTGCACATTAAGTTTTCATTGTCTTATTGTCACAAAATAATGCAATCACAATAATGTAGTACAATTAGAGATGTGAATGTTGATGTATCTTTCAAAAAGTGTCTTTCTCAATATGGCAGTGTGTCACGCCCTGACCTTAGAGAGACGTTTTATTTCTCTATTTGGTTAGGTCAGGGTGTGATTTGGGTGGGCATTCTATGTTTTCTATTTCTTTGTTTTTGGCAGAGTGTGGTTCCCAATCAGAGGCAGCTGTCTATGGTTGTCTCTGATTGGGAATCATACTTCGGCAGCCTTTTTCCCACCTAATGTTGTGGGTCATTATTATTTTCTGTGTGTTTGTGTGCGCCACGGTTGCGTCACGTTCGGTTTCTTTTTACCTGGGTTTTTTGTTGTTGTAAAGGTTTCACTTTATTAGAGATGTGGAATTATATGCACGCTGCGCCTTGGCTCATCTATGACAGGGAGTTTGAAGACAGTGAACGTGACACAGTGTTATCTGGTCGGGCATTGAACAAGAACTGTCAACTTGAAAATGCAAACTAGAGGGTTGCATTTAAATTTGGTCACATAGTAATATTATTTTTAACGTATTATGAATTTATCATTATAAAATGTGATTTTTTTTAAACAACTATATATATAAATAAATTGCTGCCCTGAATCTGCAATAGAAATAATAATTCTGGCAATTTGGGTCATTTTTTAACAGTTTGGGTTAGAGCAGGGGTCTCCAACCAACCTCATACCAAAACATTTTTTACCATGCTACTCATATACAGCCTGCATATTTTGTTATTGTGTGGGCCTGATTTGGTGAATAGAAACAATGAACAGCACTGCATACTGTAATTGTGTTTTGGTTCTTAAAACCACACCTTTTTTTTTTTACTGTAGCCTATCTTATAAATATTTCCATTTTAAGATGAGGAAATTAAAGGGTTTTATATTTGAACAAATATGTAGCATGCAGTTACAGGACTAGACTACTATAAATTATTCTCCAATTCTTTTTCAATTGTAATTCTGTTTAATAAAGGCCTTTTAAACAACACAGTAGCCTACATAGTTGACAACAAATCGTGAAGAAACAGAATAATCATGAAAAGTATGAGGAATAACCAAAGGGTAGTCCCCCCACATCGTTTTTTTGTGCTGTTGTTTGAAGTGCTGTCACATTACAGTGTCACCATGACAATGTTTCAAATGAACTTGTCTCAGCAGCATACACATTTCATGCAACGAGAGTAGAAATGGCTAATTTGGTCGATATTACTTACCAAGCCAAGAAGAGCTGTTTTATAGAGATACAAATATCCTATAATTTTCCCTTTTGTGCATAGGCGCATACAGACACCAACTACTGAGCATGCAGATTTCTGGTAGGCTGATGGAAGGGCAGGCTACCCAGAGTCAGAGGCAGCGATACAGCGAAGCCTAATCAGACATGCCAGGCTGCCAGGCTCATCATAGTTCTTACAGGTGAAGTGAAACGATACAATGAATTTGCTTTTGGTGCACGCCACTAAAATGACATGTAACAACACCCTGAGTGCATCGGAAAATTAAACAACGATACAACAGCACAACAAAATATATATGTAGGCAGGTGCCTTTTCATTTTAAACATCAGTGATGAAACTAGTGCTTTCTAACTGCACTGAACTTAAACAGTGGCGCGCTGGAGCGAAGCAAAACTTTAGAATGGTCAAAACCATTCATCTTAAGGCGACGACGGGTGCATAATGCAATCTATTCATTATTATATCATATATAAGAAGGACATATCTATTGTGAAACAGATTAGCTCAAAACATTACTAATCATTGAAAATAACTAATTACCCACTGGATCATGTTCATTTTGAAAGTGGGGGTGCAGCTGCTTCGTTTGCTCCATTGCTCAGGCGCCTATACCACTGGGCACACACTGGTTGAATCAACGTTGTTTCAATGTCATTTGTCAACCTATTGTTAAGTGGGGTCAACGTGGAAAATACATTGAATTAAAAAAATATATATATCAGCCAGTACTGTTTTCATTTCAACCAGCATTGTAAACATTGAAATTAGGGTAAAACTTAAATACATTGACTTAACCTGACTAACAGGTTGTGATTTCAGCATAATAATCAGAACGATGTATACGTTTCTACTCCAATGAAAATTCACCATATAAATATTTTTCACCCTACTGTATATTCAAAATAGCCTATATTGGGGTGGTTGAGATTGTGTTACATTTTCTATTTTGATTAGACACACATTATTTGATCTTGTTTCGATGTTGATAGTAAAATGCTATGTTTGAATCAACGTCATTGTTTTAACATCATGCCATCAACCTAAAAAAAAAGGTACTGTATATTGACATAAAATGTAACGACACAGGTCAACAATTCCAGCCTGAACATTGACTCCTACTGGCAATGCAGTTCAATGGGAACTAGTCCACCATTCAGATGCCTTCCTCTATGTACCCTGCTTATCTATGGAAACAAGGTGTGTTTGATTAAGCTGAGCTATCATGTCAACACATTTAGAAATTGATCAGCTTCCATACTCATTTGCATAGACTACTTAAATAACATTGAATCGTTGAAAGTTACTCCTCTAACTTAAATAAAATATGTCTAATAAAATGTGAAATTCTACATACTTCCAACCATCTCATTATACACGGAGTATACCAAACATTAGGAACACCTTCCTAATATTGAGCTGCACCCCCCTTTTGTCCTCAGAACAACCTCAATTCGTCGGGGCATGAACACTACGAAGTGTCGAAAGCGTTCCACAGGGAGGCTGGCCCATGTTGACTCCAATGCTTCCCACAGTTGTTGGCTGGATGTCCTTTGATGGTGGACCATTCTTGATACACACGGGGAAAAAACGGCAGCATTGCAATTCTTGACACAAACCGGTGCGCCTGCACCTACTAGCATACCCCGTTCAAATATTTTGTCTTGCCCATCCACCCTCTGAATGGCACACATACATGATCCATGTCTCAATTGTGTCAAGACTTAAAAATCATTCTTTAACTACATTGATTGAGGTGGATTTAACAAGTGACATCAATAAGGAGATCATAGCATTCACCTGGGTTCACCTGGTCAGTATATGTCATGGAAAGAGCGGGTGTTCTTAATGTTTTGTATACTCAGTGTATATTGAATATAGGATGTACAATATTTTTTACGTTTCTACATGGAATTTCAACGTATACATAGTTCTGATGATTATGTTGAAATTAGAATGATGTAACAACATGTTAGTCAGGTTAAGTCAATATACTTAAGTTGACGTTTTACCCTAATTTCAACGTTTACAACGCAGGTTGAAATCAGATGAAAACAGTGCTGGTTGATAACTTTTTTCAAATCCAATGTATTTTCCACATTGATTCCACGTCACAAGACATTGACAAATTACGTTGAAACGACGTTGATTCAACCAGTGTGTGCCGGGTGGGTAGGTAATGACATTAGATATCTCAAGCTAGCAGCGGCTGCTGACAAAATAACTGTTGGGGTGGAAAAATAATATCTAACCAACATAATACAGATGCTGCCACTCATACATCTAGCTATGAATCACACATATTATTCAACAAAAGAAATTAAAGTCGTAAGACAATAATTGTCTTTAGAGGGATTACTTGCTTCACTGATTCTAAACCCACAGGATGCAGCTGTACACTAGGGCAACACATGGCCATCTCAAGTCCAACTGCCATTGGAAATAGTTCTTGTGACATCACAACATATACTGTACAAGATGAAACCCTGATGAGGGAAGCATGCCTGTCAAACTGTTGGTATCTATTACATGTATTGTATAGGAGCCATAAGAATGTGTGGGTGGGTGTCCGGGGATATCATCGGATGGGGCCACAGTGTCTCCTGACCCCTCCTGTCTCAGCCTCCAGTATTTATGCTGTAGTAGTTTATGTGTCGGGGGGCTAGGGTCAGTTTGTTATATCTGGAGTACTTCTCCTGTCTTATCCGGAGTCCTGTGTGAATTTAAGTATGCTCTCTCTAATTCTCTCTTTCTCTCTTTCTTTCTCTCTCTCGGGAGGACCTGAGCCCTAGGACCATGCCTCAGGACTACCTGGCATGATGACTCCTTGCTGTCCCTAGTCCACCTGGCCGTGCTGCTGCTCCAGTTTCAACTGTTCTGCCTGCGGCTATGGAATCCTGACCTGTTCACCGGACGTGCTACCTGTCCCAGACCAGCTGTTTTCAACTCCCTAGAGACAGCAGGAGTGGTAGAGATACTCTTAATGATCGGCTATGAAAAGCCAACTGACATTTACTCCTGAGGTGCTGACTTGCTGCACCCTCAACAACTACTGTGATTATTATTATTTGACCATGCTGGTCATTTATGAACATTTTAACATCTTGGCCATGTTCTGTTATAATCTCCACCCGGCACAGCCAGAAGAGTACTGGCCACCCCTCATAGCCTGGTTCCTCTCTAGGTTTCTTCCTAGGTTTTGGCCTTTCTAGGGAGTTTTTCCTAGCCACCGTGCTTCTACACCTGCATTGCTTGCTGTTTGGGGTTTTAGGCTGGGTTTCTGTACAGCACTTTGAGATATCAGCTGATGTACGAAGGGCTATATAAATACATTTGATTGGATTTGTTATTTTCTTAATGTACTGTACCATAACACAGCAATGCTATCTACAGAATGTGGATAAGAATTGAAAGCTTCTTTAGGTTCAACACATTTGAGTTCATATGTTGTTGTGCTCTCCGGGGAATCTTGCTCTTCCAGCTGGTGGAGAGGCCACACTGTGCTGAGTCTCTGGTGTCACACAATGTCCTGTACCGAACTCAACTGAACCGAGCTAGATGACTGTCGAGGGCATCTGTTTTCAAGAGTCCCTGTCACCACTGTTTGGAATATGTTTGCCAGAGGCCAAACTCAGATGTGAAGACACAGGCACTTTGTGTGGCCTCACTGGCCTGGTGATGGCTTTGAAGTGATCTAATGTTCTCCTTTTTGTAATGGTCAACACAACATCTGTTCAAATTAAGAACTGCTCACAGCACGTAGTTTGGTTTTTCACAAGGAATCAGAGCAGTGCACAACTATACAAGCCTCACAATGTTCACATTCAAACTATTCATGTAGTGGCAAATTTGACTTTGCCTTTTTCAGAACTGTGTGAGGTAACAGGAAGTATATTAAATAATGCTTCATGTTTTCATTCTCAAAATAAGTCATTTAAAAGGGCCATGCAATCAAAAAATGTGGTTTCCTGGTGTTTATATATACTGTAAATATTTTGTTTTTATTTGTACTATTTTCTACATTGTAGAATAATAGTGAAGACATCAAAACTATGAAATATCACATGGAATCATGTAGTAACCAAAAAAGTGTTAGACAAATCAAAATATGTTATATTTGAGATTCTTCAAAGTAGCCACCCTTTGCCTTGATGACAGCTTTGCACACTCTTGGCATTCTCTCAACCGGATCCATGAGTTAGTCACCTGGCATGTATTTCAATTAGCAAGTATGCCTTGTTAAAAGTTCATTTGTGTAATTTCTTTCATTCTTAATGTGTTTGAGCCAATCAGTTGTGTTGTGACAAGGTAGGCATGGTATACAGAAGATAGCCCTATTTGGTAAAAGTCCATGTCCATATTATGGCAAGAACAGCTCAAATAAGCTAAGAGAAACAAAAGTCCATCATTACTTCAAGACATGAAGGTCAGTCAATCTGGAAAATTTGAAGAACTTTGAAAGTTTCTTCAAGTGCAGTCGCGAAAACCATAAAGCGCTTTGATGAAACTAGCTCTCATGAGGACCGCCACAGGAATGGAAGACTCAGAGTTACCTCTGCTGCAGAGGATAAGTTCATTAGAGTTAGAAGCCTCAGAAATTGCAGCCAAAAGAAATTCTTCACAGAGTTCAAGTAACGGACACATCTCAACATCAACAGTTGAGAGGAGACTGCGTGAATCAGATCTTCATGGTCGAATTGCTTCTAAATAAATAACTACTAAAGGACACCAATAATAAGAAGAGACTTGCTTGGGCAAAGAAACACGAGCAATGGACGTTAGACCGGTGGAAATCAGTGTTTTTGATGAGTCCAAATTTGAGATTTTCTGTTCTAACCACTGTGTCTTTGTGAGATGCAGAGTGGGCGAACGGATGATCTCCGAATGTGTGGTTCCCACCATGAAGCATGGAGGAGGAGGTGTGATGGTGTGGGGGTGCTTTGCTGGTGACACTGTCTGTGATTTATTTCAAATTCAAGTCACACTTAACCAGCATAGCTACCACAGAATTCTGCAGCAATACCCCATCTCATCTGGTTTGTGCTTCGTGGGACTATCATTTGGTTTTCAACTGTGACCCAAAACATACCTACCGGCTGTGTAAAGGCTATTTGACCAAGAAGGAGAGTCTTGGAGTGCTGCATCAGATGACCTGACCTCCACAATCACCCAACCCCAACCCAATTGAGATGGTTTGGGATGAGTTGGACCACAGAGTGAAGGGAAAGCATCCAACAAGTGCTCAGCATATGTGGGAACTCTTTCAAGACTGTTGGAAAAGTATTCTTCATGAAGCTGGTTGAGAGAATGCCAAGAGTGTGCAAAGCTGTCATCAAGGCAAAGGGTGGCTACTTTGAAGAATCTCAAATTATTATTTTTGGGGATTTCTTTAACACTTTTCTGGTTACTACATGATTCCATATGTGTTATTCCATAGGTTTGATGTCTTCACTATTATTCTACAATGTAGAAAATAGAACAAATAAAGAAAAACGTTGAGTAGGTGTTTCCAAACATTTGACTCGCACTGCATATACAAAACAATATACAGTGCATTCAGAAAGTATTCAGACCCATTGACTTTTTCCACATTTTGTTACATTACTGCCTTATTCTAAAATTGATTTTTTAAAATCCTTATCAATCTACACACAAAACCCCATAATGACAAAGCGAAAACAGGATTTTTGAATTTTTTGCGAATGTACTAAAAATAAAAAACAGAAATACCTTATTTACATAAGTGTTCAGACCCTTTCTAATGACACTCAAAATTGATCTCAGGTCCCACACTTCACAGTGCATGTCAATGCAAAAACCAAGCCACGAGGTCGAAGGAATTGTCCGTGGAGCGCTGAGACATGATTGTGTCGAGGCACAGATCTGGGGAAGGGTGCCAAAAAATGTCTGCAGCATTGTAGGTCACCAAGAACACAGTGGCCTCCATCATTCTTAAATGGAAGAAGTTCGGAGCCACCAAAACCTTCTAGAGCTTGCCACCAGGCCAAACTGAGCAATCGCGTAAGAAGGGCCTTGGTCAAGGAGGTGACCAAGAAACCGATGACCACTCTGACAGAGCACAGTTCCTCTGTGGAGATGGGAGAACCTTCCAGAAGGACAACCATCTCTGCAGCACTTCACCTATCAATCTCATAGCAACAATTAGGATGGTTTGCTAATATGGCTAGGATTATACCTTTGGCTTCTGGACAATGAAAGAAAGTTGATATGAAAACCAATAGAAAAGTAGAGATTTTTTTTTTGGGTTACTACATGATTCCATGTGATATTTCATAGTTTTGATGTTTTCACTATCATTCTACAATGTTGAAATTAGCAAATAATTTTAACAAATCCTGGAATGAGTAGGTGTGTCCAAACTTTTGACTGGAACTGTATATAAAAGAGCATTGCTTATTTAATAACACTGTGAAATTGTGAAAATGATAATGCCCTTTTAGTGTAGGAGCTGTTTGAAAAGACCACCTGAAATTTCAACCTGTTTAGGTGGGATGGAGTTTTGGCCTGTCTGGTGACATCACCAGGGGGTAAATTAGTTAAAAGACTAATAAGAAAGAGAGTTCCAAACCTCTCTATCAATAACAGATAGTTTTCAGTTTCCCCTGCCCACTCAGACCACTCCCAGACAGTCCTAGCAAAATTCTTGCTTGAGAAATTGCTCTTTGCTAACATGCTGACCAGACCGGACACGTCGCATACGCGAGTGTTGCAAAATACATGTAGAAATCCATGTTATTCAATTATAGCACCCACACTGCTCGCGCCCGCCAACGAGCGTCTGCGTTGCCAAGGACTAAAATAGAAGTCATTCCTATTTCTGACGAAGATCGCGTTGCAAGTCCTGCCTCTCCCATCTTCTCATTGGTTTATAGAAGCAGGTACCCACGTGCCATATCCTCATTGGTTATACCCACGTGGGTGATTGAAAGACGAACTGTTTTGCCGGTCGTCGTGATAATACTATGAAAGTTTTGATGCCAATCACCATATAAGTTCAAAGATGAAAAGGCCTGGAAGGAGGAGACATGACTAGAAACAATTTGGTTGACCATTTTATGTGTGTATTAATTGTCGGAGTAGAGGACCTTGTGCATTTCATGTAACATAACAACTCAATGTTTATATCCCAGGACAAATTATCTAGCAACAGGAAGCTAACTAAATAGGACAAATTAGCTAGAATGTGCAAGCTAACTAGCTAAATTGCCATACATGTTTAATGCTTTTCGACCTGTCCCCAAATTAATGTAATTGGTTCAGAGTTTGTTTTGATATTTTAACCTGCATGTCGTGATCACATTTGGTGTGGGGGGACAAAATACATTTATGCACGATGGCACACGCGCACAGCCGGTTTGGGTTCCGTGTTAAGAAGCTATTTCTATTTTTTTTTAAATCTCAATTTTAATTAAAAACAATTACACTAAGGTACTTAACTGTTATCCAGAATTGTTTTCATATTTTATTGTTTTATAGACAGTGATGGTCGGAAATGTAGGCTAAAAGGGAGACAGATGCAGAGAGGAAGGACAGAGACAGGATTTGTACCCACATCACCAGTGAATATATGGTTTAGAGTCTGGGGGGCTAACCACTAGGCCAGACTCCAGCACAAATGCATTCCTTTCTTAATGTATAGGTGATGACAGAGACTTCTCACATCTAGTCAACTGGATACCAGAGCTGACAAGGAATATATGTCAAGTGTTAGGCTACCATTTTTACATACTTGATTATGCATCCTTTAGATTACTGATAACTAGGTGTTTGGATACATCCTACATCCTACCAGCTGTGCTTGTATATAGATGTACAGTCTGGCCAAAAGTTTTGAGAATGACACAAATATTAATTTCCACAAAGTTTGCTGCTACAGTGTCATTAGATATTTTTTTCAGATGTTACTATGGAACACTGAAGTATAATTACAAGCATTTCATAAGTGTCAAAGACTGTTATAGACAATTACATGAAGTTGATGCAAAGAGTCAATATTTGCAGTGTTGACCCCACACATGAGTGGTCTCAGGATGTTTTACTGTTGGCAAGACACAGGACTGATGGTAGCGCTCACCTTGTCTTCCCTGGACAAGCTTTTTTCCGGATGACAATCGGAAAGGGGATTCATCAGAGAAAATTACTTTACCCCAGTCCTCAGCAGTCCAATCCCTGTATCTTTTGCAGAATATCAGTCTGTCCCTGATGTTTTTCCTGGAGAGAAGTGGCTTCTTTGCTGCCCTTATTGACACCAGACCATTCTCCAAAAGTATTCGCCTCACTGTGCGTGCAGATGCACTCACACCTGCATGCTGCCATTCCTGAGCAAGCTCTGTACTGGTGGTGCCCCGATCCCGCAGCTGAATCAACTTTAGGAGACGTTCCTGGCACTTGCTGGACTTTCTTGGGCGCCCTGAAGCCTTCTTCACAACAATTGAACCGCTCTCCTTGAAGTTCTTGATGATCCGATAAATGGTTGATTTAGGTGCAATCTTACTGGCAGCAATATCCTTGCCTGTGAAGCCCTTTTTGTGCAAAGCAATGATGACGGCACGTGTTTCCTTGCAGGTAACCATGATTGACAGAGGAAGAACAATGATTCCAAGCACCACCCTCCTTTTGAAGCTTCCAGTTTGTTATTTGAACTCAATCAGCATGACAAAGTGATCTCCAGCCTTGTCCTCGTCAACACTGTGTATATGTGGAAATGTTTTTGGGGGATTCAGTTCATTTCCATGGCAAAGAGGGACTTTGCAATTAATTGCAATTCATCTGATCTCTCTTCATAACATTCTGGAGTATATGCAAATTGCCATCATACAAACTGAGGCAGCAGACTTTGTGAAAATTAATATGTGTGTCATTCTCAAAACCTTTGGCCACAACTGTACACTAGCTGGAACTGAAAAATGCACTCATAAGAGAGATTGTTGAAAATGTACAGTACATGGCCAAACAAAACCACAAGCATGATAACAGAGTCATGACCAAAATATAAGTAGCAAAACCAGCAATCCAAACCCAGTACGGTGGGCAAGAGATAGTTATCACGCTTGATATATGATAATCATAATTATCGTCACTCACTCTGACCGCACTGTCTTTAAGTATGAGTTGTTGACTGTCATAAGACTAAAGCTTTGTGTGTGTGTGTGTGTGTGTGTGTGTGTTTGAAATTTCAATCAAAGATGAGGTGGTTGGTGAAAATATCAAGATAAGAAGTGCCCCAACCCAACCAGGAGCGAGAAAATTCAATTTAGCGAGGAACAGAGGGAGATGGATAAGAGGCGCTAAGACCAAGTCAGGGACACATTCATTACCCAGCCAGTCTCTAATCTTCTGACAAAAACAGAGCCCCGCTCTACTTTACAGAGGCTGGCTTTTGATCATGGTCTCATCTGTTTCTTTTTGTTTCATCCGACTAACTGGTCAGCTGAAACGTGGGCTCAATAGGGTCAGCATAAGTGTTTCAGGTGCAAGAGATCCTGTTTCTCTGTTATAAGATCTCAGAAAGCAACAGACACCCTGGTTTCAGTTCCTAGTTCATCGATGTAAAGCAGCTCAGAATGGGAGTTGGAGGCATGACCACACAGTAGACCATTACAGCCTTGCTAACCATAGGGTTAGTCGAGGTGTCACGGGCAGTTATCACCGTCTAGACTATGTGGTGTGCTCAGTCGCCAACATGCACCTAGCCCCCTAATTAGGATTATGTCGGGATTTTGTCTTGGTAAAGGTCTTAAGAGCAAACATAAACATCTCCTATGCAGAGCGCACACACACACACAAGCACACAAACTTACTTCACCATTGTCGCAATTTGTCTCTCCTAGGCTACTACCGTACCTACGAAACAGAATTCATTTGAATGCAGGGAAACCGAAATCTGTCTTACCCAATTTCTACCAGCATGCCACCTTTGCAACTAGAGGTCGACGAAACTCTAGATCACCTTTACTCCACACACAGAAACGCATACAAAGCTCCCCGTTGTCCTCCATTTGGCAAATGGTTACAAGGAAAAACTCAAACAGGAAGTACAGTTCCAGCTCAATACGGAAGTGGTCAGATGAAGCGGAAGCTAAGCTACAGGAGTAACACTGTAAGTTATTTATTTGATCATATCAAATATAACTGTGATTTATTGTTCACAGTTATATCTATTTGACCAACCTTTACACGTCCATAATGGTGACTTGTGATTTAAATATGCTGACCCTCAACACGGGGGCCCCTCAGGTGTGCGTGCTTAGTCCCCTCCTGTACTCCCTACTCACCCACGACTGCATGGCCGTGCTAGACTCCAACACCATCATTAAGTTTGCTGACGACACGATGGTGGCAGACCTGATCACAGACAACGATGAGACAGCCTACAGGGAGAAGGACAACAACCTCTCCCTCAACCTCAGGAAGACAAAGGAACTGATCATGGACTACAGGAAACGGAGGACCGAGCATGCCCACATTCACATCGATGTCGCTGTAGTGGAGCGGGTCGAGAGCTTCAAGTTCCACAGATTTCACATCACTAAGGATCTATCATGGTCCACACAAACCAACACAGTTGTGAAGAAGGCACGACAACACCTCTTCCCCCTTAAGAGGTTGAAAAGATTTGGCATGGGACCTCTGATCCTCAAAAAGTTATACAGCTGCACCATTAAGGAAATTTTGACTGCCTGCATCACCGCTTGGTATGACAACTGGTTGGCATCCGACCACAAGGTGCTACAGAGGGTAGTGTGTACGGCCCGAGCTCCTTGCCATCCATGACCTCTATACCAGGCGGTGTCAGAGGAAAACCCTAAAAAATTGTCAGACTCCAGCCACTCAAGTCATAGATTCTTCTCTCAGCTACCGCACGACAAACAGTACTGTTGCACCAACAGGAGCCTGAACAGCTTTCACCCCCAAGCCATAAGACTGCTAAATAGTTAGCTAAATAGATAATCAAATCTGCATTGTATCTGCATTGACCCTTTTTGCACTAACGTTTTTTACTCATCACATACACTGCTGCTACTGTTTATCTATCTTGTTGTCTAGTCACTTTATTCCTAGTTTAATTCCTAGTACATATTGTCATGACATTACTTTCATTAATCTGATGACTGTTATTAATTGAATCAACTAAATATGTTTAATTGTTACCCAATTAAATTAATCATGTAACAATTAACTCATTAGGATTTGGGGCACCACGGAAGAGGTTGTTTAAAGAGTTACCATCTCCCAAATTAAACTCTAAAGGTCTTTACTGATCACATCCATAAAACAGTCAATGTAGTAATCATTACCTCTTATCATATCATCATTCTGAACAGTCTTACCCTCGTGCATCTGCAAAAAACCCAGCCTTACTCATGATTCAGTACTACGCAAATTGGTTTAATTATTTATTTATTAGCTAATTAAATAATAACACAGAATAAACATACACCCTTTACATGAGACAAAGGTCCATAGTGGAGTGATAAAATATGGCGGCTTGTACACAACAAATGAAAAAGGGTGGGGAAGATAGAGAGAGAGAAAAAGGGACACTAATCGTGGATACATTTTAGAACTATTCTCACATTAATCATATACTTTGCACATGAACTGCCGCCCATTTGGAATAAGAAATCATGAATGTATTTACATGTGAGTGCCTTGTTTGCCATTTATCTCTGGTGGAACCAGGCCTTCTTAGAAAGGATGTGGGTTGGCCTTTCAGAGGCACGCTTGTAAAGCTCTGATTGTCCGGAATGGTCCGGCCCGTCTCTTCTACTGTTGTTCACTCTGGAAGATAGCCAGCCGTGAGATAGCCAGCCGTGTCGACGGTTCCCATTGGTGATGAGCGTAGTAGGATAGTCTTACTTAGATGAGCTTTTCTCAATATCTGACTTAGGACAGCTAATCCGCCGTACCAGTGATTGTCTGGGAGGTGAGCTTCTCACCTACACCTCATGTTGATTATTGAGGGTTCAGGATTCAGACCACTTTACATGCACAGCTACAACCTGGCAATGTACTGGTCTAAAGGAAGGTGAGTTTATTTCTAGTGATGCCCCGATATTACATGTTTGGCCGATACTGATATCCGATATTTTCCTTGCCCAAAAAAACGTTACCGATAATCGATATTTAAAATATTAGCGGCCTTTTAAGCATTCTAGTATAGTTAAATAGTTAACACACACATGGACACAGCTGTCTAAGGCACTGCATCTCAGTGCAAGAGGCATCACTAACGTCCCTGGTTAGAATCCAGGCTGTATCACATCCGGCCGTGATTGGGAGTCCCACAGGGGAGCACACAATTGGCCCAGCATTGTCCGGGCCGTCATTGTAAATAAGAATTTGTTCTTTAACTGACTTGCCTAGTTAAATAAAGGTTTTACACACACACACACACACAGACACATACACGTGTATGTCCCCATTACCAGTAAAACATCATCAAAATCTATTTCTTTCACTTACTTGCTGGGCTGTTTCGTTGTTCATTTGTTCAGTCGTTTCATTCTCAACCAGGACTTCTATTGGAACGCCATTGGGTCTTTGCGTGTCAAAAAAGATATACATCAAATAACACTATTTGACGTGTCAAATAACATGGCATAATCTGTTTCGGTAGCTATAGCTAGGTGTCATCATCTAAAATAACCCTAATTTATAAGACAGTTCTTATTTCATAAATGGTGGTCAGACCCATTTATGTGAAGCTAGCCACAATAAGGATTAGGTACAATAGTCAAATCATCAAATCAAATCAAAACACATAACCCGGTCTGGTCGAGCCTCACTAGACTGATGAAGCTAGCTGGCTACTTATAATGTTAGCTTTAGGCAACTGGGTTAAGTAGCTGGCTAGCTATTTATTTTCATGAACTGAAGTTCAATTTCAATAGGCGAACAACAAGTGGACGCCTAGATAACACTTACTCACAATGATTCCTAAATCATTGCTAAGAATAATGAAAATGACTGCAGTTTCTACTGGTCATTGTTTTCAGGCTGGTTGTATTGGTGCTAGCTAGGTACCAAGCTAAAGCTAGCTACCCCAGAAGTTGTAATCGAACAAATTATGCTTTATTACCAACGCGGTATTGTAAAACACATCGTTCGTAGCCGGTGTTTGCTTGTTTGCAGACTTTTTTTGTACAGCTTTGACAGTGCTACCGTATCTTTTTTGACGCGCAAAGACCCAAACGGTGTTCCATAGTAGGTATGTCATGAAGCTAATAGCAGTGACGCTATTAATCGGTAGGGCAACATCTGAAAAATAGCACACTCGGTAGTGTGTACCAGTGCTCGACCAGTCGGAGAAAGCCAACATCACCCACGAAAGAGAACGGTTGATTGTCAAGGGCAATGAATTCCATTATCTTGGCTTTAATGGATTTCACCTTTGAGTTGTCTCACTGAAAATGTCTTACTCTTTCAAATGACTGCTCGACTTGTTGACTGCTCAATCCACACAGCAGACATTGGAATGCTGTGTAGCATGTGTAGCGCAACATTTTATGTGGCATTATTACGTCATGTACCTACATTATATAGGTATGCATGGTAGCTTTGACATCAGTTTTTAACATCGGCGTTAAACTAAACATCGGGCCGATACTGATGTTGGCATTTTCAGCTAATATTGGCCGATTTCGATATGTTCTCCAATATATTGTGCATTCCTACTTATTTCATCAGCTCGTGTTGAGATTTAAAGTTCCAACCATTTCAAACGTGTAGCTCACGTTTCCTGTTCTCTGAGATTCACCGTTTAAACCACTTCAGATGTGGGCTGCAACTCCTCGTCTTTCCTGGTCTGATGTTATTCTCTGTGGGCAATCCTTTATGCACTTTGGCCAAATGGGACAGTTCCGTCAGTCTGACACACTCTCCGACCGCACTCGAGGCGTGGCTACTTACTATGTACAGTTTATAGGAGATAGATCCTCTTATACCTCCTAAAATAATATTCATATCTTAACTAAAATACTTTCATCATTTTAATATTTCATATACAACGTTAAGGGTGGAGACTTCACAACTAGTGTTGGGAAAATACTTTTCAAGTTACAGTATTTCCTTCATAACCTTTTTAATGACATCACAAAATAAAAAACAACATGACATTAGTTTTATTTAGCTTTCCGTCTGACCATTCCCCACATTTTTATGTTAGAATTATTGTTCCAGTATCCACATTTGAACGTGTTATAGTTTCAGCGGGAAAAGTCTGAAAGATATTCTTCTGGTGGATTTTACTGAAGGGGGAGAAAGAGCTCCCTTCTCCTGCAATTTATAACAGGGTGTGAACTATCAAACTGGCCCAGTTCCCTGGGCCTCTTCTGTGGGTGAGAGAATGTCTGGTTATTGTCAACCATTTCCATTCCTTGCCATGCTGATCTGACCTGTGATCCTCACAGGACAGTCATGACAATATCTATCTCAATTACCTCGTACCCCTGCACCTCGGCTCTGGTACCCCATGTATATTGCCAAGTTATCATTACTCATTGTGTATTTATTATTACATGTTATTACTTTTTTATAATTTCTCTATTTTCTTTCTCTCTGCATTGTTGAGAAGGGCCAGTGTAATCATTTCACTGTTAGTCTACACCTGTTGTTGACAAAGCACGTGACAAATAACATTTGGTTATATTTGAATGCTGACCTGTATTTGGCTGGTGGCAATCTGTACTTTTATACCATGACAAAGTCTGTCAATTTAAACTGAGTGACACATTGTGGAGGTCAACTACCTATACTAGCTCTAGCATCCCATTCGACAGACATTATGATGTGAAATACTTTACTGTCCATGAGATGAAGGGCAAGGTCAGCTGCCATCGGCCTTGGCCTCCACGTCTGCACTGCAAATCATTGCAGCACACAGTGTCCTTAGCTCCCTGCATCACCCCTGTGACTTATACAACCAGTGACTGATGTGGGGGAGACCAGCCCATGTACGGTGTCGGCCGCAGCAACCTTCACTTGGCCCTAAGCAAAGAGCAGGTATTTAATCCTGGCCTAGCAGGCTGCTCATTTCACGCTCGGCTGGAGAGCCAACTTCGGGTCTCTATAATGCCCAGGGCAGGCGTCCTGCAGGGGAAATTAATGACTTCAATAAAAGTGCCACATTTTCCACTCAAATTCCCACCGGAGGGTTTTATTGGCTGAGCCTTAATTTGGCCCAATCAGCTTGTTGCACCGGAAATGAATGAATGAGTGTTGAACAGTGGCCACACTGACCTGTCGACCCTTTCGAGGTTCCTACAAGACAACTGATGTATCACCCTCTCCCTCTGAGGTAGGATGCTGAAGTATCAGTCACCTCCAGGGACACACTGGGGCATTCAAGTTGCCATAGATAAACAAGGTCTGTGGGATTTTTGTAAACACCAGCACTTTATGACAGTCTGTTTTATTTCTGAGTCTGAATTCAGGCTTTGAAATCCTCCAGGAAGTTTTATGCAGAGTCCCAGAGCCAAAGTCCAACTAGTCACTGTTATCAGCCTGCTGGTTGACAGGCTTGAAGTGGCAGCAGACCCAGAGTACACAGGGGAAGAATGCCACTGACACTTCCTAAACAAAAAAAAAACAGCTGCCCTGCCAGAGGAAATACACGGTAGTGCTACAAGGTGAATGCCAGAGTGCAAATAGATCACTTCAATGAAGAGGTCTGGCTCTGGGTGGAGGAGGTATGGGTGCCGCTGGGATTTGTCAGTTCCTGTGTGACTTCCTGTTCTGTCAAACTTAGTTTATTTTACGTGATTAGTACTCTTCTGGTGGAAACACGCAGCTTGCCATGAGGTCATAAAAGGTCAAACCAAACTAAATTATTGCAGATCAAAGCTCTAATTCATACTGTTTGTGTGAAGACAGTCCTTTCTCATAATGCTGGTGACCACTATTGTGAATGAAACCTAATGAGACACGACCATAATACACAGACTATGGTTCCGTTGTGAGTTGATGAGCATAGTGCTCCCTAGTTTGTATGTATGTATTAGTAACAAGCTATGTGATCCCCATGAGAGCTCCGAAGCAGAATGAGATTTTATTACCAAATGCGGGACCCAAATTAACCATACATTAATTAACGGTCAAGAAAACAAGTCCCCAACTAGCTTTCCTCTGTCCTCACAGTGTTAAAATAGGGGTGAGAAAGGGCATATTTTTTACTGCTTAAAAGGAGGAAAGAGGCCTAGCCCACCATAAAGGTTTTCTGGGAAGTGTAAAGGAATCTGAGGCAGTACTAACTCAAGTTGGCATGTTTTGTTCTGTGTGTTTTTCCCATCTGTTGTTTAAAACATCACTCCAAGTCAGGAAATCCTCCAGTTTACAAGCAGCGTTCCCCCTGCCAATGAATATTAAATAAAAACAACCTCTGACAGGAAGGATAGCCCCCGACTCTACAGAAATGGTCTCTAAATTCGATGTAGTTATTATTTTTTCACCTAAACTCAACCAACCATTTGCTATGCCAATCCAATGGTCCTCACATTCAAAATACAAATCATTTTGTATGTCACAACAGCGCTCATGGATAAAGTACCCTGGAGCTATGACTGCACTTTCCAAATACAGAAGAAGAAATCTTCCTCTTCTAACCCCAAGGCTTCCTTCCTATATGATATTTCATCCACATGCACTTACGTTTTCAGAGCGCTGAGTAATCAAAGGCCTGCAGATTAGGCAAAGTGCTGGTAACAGGTGCAGACAGAGTGCAGACCACTCAGAGGCTTGTATTCCCTCTGTGATGTCTGTGTGAAAGTGCTGACAAGTGCTTGACTGACCTTCATGTCTTAAAGTAATGATGGACTGTCTTTGCTTATTTGAGCTGTTCTTGCCATAATATGGTCTTGGTCTTTTACCAAATAGGGCTATCTTCTGTATAGCACACCTACCTTGTCACAACACAACTGATTGGCTCCAATGCATTAAGAAGGAAAGAAATTGCACAAATCAACTTTTAACAAGGCACACCTGTTAATTAAAATGCATTCCAGGTGACTACCTCATGAAGCTGGTTGAGAGAATGCCAAGAGTGTGCAAAGCTGTCATCAAGGCAAAGGGTGGCTACTTTGAAGAATCTCAAATATAAAATACATTTTGATTTCTTTAACACTTTTTTGGTTACTACATGATTCATATGTGTTATTTCATAGTTTTGATGTCTTCAATATTATTCTACAATGTAGAAAATAGTACAAATAAAGAAAAACCTTGAGTAGGTGTGTCCAAACTTTTGACTGGCACTGTATATACTAACAATATACAGTGCATTCAGAAAGTATTCAGACCCCTTGACTTTTTCCACATTTTGTTACACTACTGCCTTATTCTAAAATTGATTTTTTTAAAATCCTTATCAATCTACACACAATACCTCATAATGACAAAGTGAAAACAGGATTTTTTTATTTTTTGCAAATGCATAAAAATAAAAAAACAGAAATACTTTATTTACATAAATGGCCCTTTGTAATGACACTCGAAATTGATCTCAGGTGTATCAATCATTGATCATCCCTGAGAAGTTTCTACAACTTGTTTGGAGTCCACCTGTGGTAAATTCAATTCATTGGACATGATTTGGAAAGGCACGCACCTGTAAGGTTTGTCCCACAAAGTAGCCACAAAGTGTGCCATAAGGTCCCACAGTTGACAGTGCATGTCAAAGCAAAAACCAAGCCATGAGGTCGAAGGACTTGTCCGTAGAGCGCCGAGACATGATTGTGTCAAGGCACAGATCTGGGGAAGGGTACCAAAAAATGTCTGCAGCATTGAAGGTCACCAAGATCACAGTGGCCTCCATCATTCTTAAATGGAAGAAGTTTGGAACCACCAAAACTTTCTAGAGCTTGCCCCCAGGCCAAACTGAGCAATCGGGTAAGATGGGCCTTGGTCAGGGAGGTAACCAAGAAACCGATGACCACTCTGACAGAGCACAGTTCCTCTGTGGAAATGGGAGAACCTTCCAGAAGGACAACCATCTCTGCAGCACCACCAATCAATCTCATAGCAACAACTAGGATGGGTTGCTAATATGGCTAGGATTGTGCCTCTGGACAATGAAAGAAAGTTGATATGAAAACCAATAGAATAGTAGAGAAATTCTGGTTAATGGCATGAGGAAGTCTTTATAAAATAATTGCCTCCAAATTTATATAGGTTTGATTTCAGCTAGGCTACTTTGAAGCAAAGTAAGACATGCCTCATTCTTTGAAGTAAAGTAAATCGTTCAGGTTTCAAACAATTATACTGCAGATTGCTAGATTGGATTCCCGAGCTGACTAGGTAAACATCTGTCCTTCTGCCCCTGAGCAAGGCAGTTAAACCCACTGTTCCCAGGGCACCGATGACGTGGATGTCGATTAAGGCAGCCCCCCGCACCTCTCATTCAGAGGGTTTGGGTAAAATGCGGAAGACACATTTCAGTTGAATGCATTCAGTTGTACAACTGACTAGGTATCCCCCTTTCCTTTCCTCAAGCTCACGTTGCAAAGTGGTGGGTGACGCGCGGATAGCCTGCCTACTGTTGACTATACACTCGAATGGCGAATGGAAGGTGTGCTTGAATTACAAGTAGCTCTTTTTAATCCTGGCCATCAAAACAGTTTCTAACACAAGATTGCATTTAGAATAGTTATTTGTAATACACAATGTACAAGGACTGGGCTTTTAAAAGCACGTTTCACTCCAGTACCAGCTTTTTCAGAAGGTACTCTCGTGCTGTCTGGCAGGTGATAGGCTATTCCTCTCCGCAAACTAGGCTCTTGTATGTATGCTGTATGTTGTGCGCGTGCGATGAATAAGATACATGACGACTAACTAAAATACAATTTAGTGGCCAATTTAATGACACTAAATGATGCAAATGAACCTATAAACCGATAAGCATGACCGGTCAAATGTATTTTCAGGCCGATTAACAGTTAACCGTTAACATCCCTAATCCCAATGTTAATTGAATCAGTTCTTAATGACTTTTCTAAACTGAGCGATCTGAAATGGAATTGACCCCTACCAAGGTGTTAAACCAGGAATGTCAGAAACAGCAGCAAAGATCAAGACTGAAAACCAAGTGAAACCTAATAACTTATCTAATATGAAAGATCTGATTTAAAAATGTCAAACATGGCATGGTATTGGTCACAGCTGCCATAATGCAAAAATGCACCTCAACCAGATGAGCATAAGGAGGCTAGTCCTTTGATATTTGAATAAACACACATTTGCTTGGTAGCCTTACCAATGTAACACAAATAAGCACAGGAGACGTGAATAGGTGGATTGTTGCAATGTAAATTTCAGTTAGCTTTATGAGGGTACAGCAAATATAGGGATATGAGCTCCTAGTTAGGATGCCAAGTAGGCATGTGGATTGAAAGGTTTCAATGCATCATCATTAAACAGAAAATCCAACTTCTTCCACAAGAGAGCTAAAAACATGCCAAAAGCCTTTTCATGGCATATTCTCAGTGAAACGTCTACCTCAGTGACATGCACAGCAAATTAGAGAATACAGTTCAATGACATCACCTTAGCAGGCAATCCAGCTCTACCTGGAAAACAATATCCAATTAGACCAAGCTGTCGTAGGGTCGGCTGAGGCTCCCCGCTCATTATTGGACTATAACCACTTCACCTGTCAGGTTATTAAAGATGCACTGTGCAGAAATCGCTCCGCCATTTCCTGGTTGCTAAAATTCTAATAGTTTGCCTAATTTCAGTTTATGTGACTAAACAAGCAAGTATAGTGTAGAGTAGAATCATTGTACCATCTAAACTGCTGTGAAATATATTTTCCATTACTACAAATATTGGTGTACAAAATCTGGTGTACAAAACCTAAAGTAAAAGACGCAAAAAACGAAACTTAAGAACGGGAAACCTAGAAATAGAAAATATCTACCACTTCTTAGTCTTGCTTTCAACGAGAATGACAGATCTATAAAACACATTTCTATGTGAAATTGGTTGGGTCGCCCAAAAAGTTACATATTGCAGCTTTAAGTGTCCATGCTTATCACACGTCCCCTGTGTGAGACCGTGAGCAATTACGCGGCGCTAGCTAGGCTAGATTAAACGTGCGAGCGCTTCCCCCTTCAGTGACCCTGGATACTGAGGACCCAGCCCCAGAGAGACAGGCACGCAAGCTGGCATGCAGAGGCGGGAGGACTAGCTACTGAACCCTCATGAGTGGTTGACCTGGAAGAGATCATCCACCAGCCATTGTGTGTGGACATGATTTAATATGATGCCATGAAAATGCAGTCAATGAGACAGTAAAACCCTCCATAGCTCCCGTTCAGTGGGTCCAGTACACTACAGTAGATACAGTGGTGCCAGCATGCAACCCAATACACATTGAGTGTATAAGAAGGGTACTGTACTTTAAAGGGATAGCATGTTTATATATTTCCAGTCTATGGACAAGGAGTGACTGCAACATTAATCCCACAATGCTCATGTTGCTAATTGTTTGCATTGTGGATTGCAGTCATTCGTTGTCCATACACCACTTTCAAGGTAAGAAAACAAATTTAAAAATGAGCAAAACTGCTGATCTATCCCTGTGGTTTGAAAGGCTGTACTCGATTAAACAATATGAGGTATTTCGGAGAGTATTAGTGGCGTGTATTCATGGATGCCCAGGGAAGCCAGGCTTTCCCACAAAATTGACCAAGATAAAAGAAAATAGAAAATAATGTATTGTTTGTCTCTCTGTTTTTCAAAATTGTCCTTCAATTCACAAGATGCTGAATGTATCCCACTGGAGAAAGCATCCGAATGAGCGAAACAGCACCCCTTTGTCTCTCTATGTGTATCTATTTGATGCTGTCTGGTCAAAAAGAGTATGATATTGTTGCTGCCCGCAGCATTGAATGCAAGGGAAGCCAGCGAGCATTTGGCCTCTCTTCATAAGAAAATTATACAATAATAGCCCATCAGCATTCAGCTAAACTGAGTGAGCTCAACAGTGAATGGTCCTGGCGCACCCTCAAAAAAAGATTTCTCAATGGGATTAAGGTCTGGGGAGTTTCCTGGCCATGGATCCAAAATATCGATGTTTTGTTCCCCGAGCCAATTAGTTATCACTTTTGCCTTATGGCAAGGTGCTCCATCATGCTGGAAAAGGCATTGTTCATCACCAAACTGTTCCTGGATGGTTGGGAGAAGTTGTTCTCGGAGGATGTGTTGGTACCATTCTTTATTCATGGCTGTGATCTTAGGCAAAATTGTGAGTGAGCCCACTCCCTTGGCTGAGAAGCAACCCCACACATGAATGGTCTCAGGATGCTTTACTGTTGGCATGACACAGGACTGATGGTAGCGCTCACCTTGTCATCTCCGGACTATTTTTTTTCTGGATGCCCCAAACAATCGGAAAGGGGATTCATCAGAGAAAATGACTTTACCCCAGTCCTCAGCAGTCCAATCCCTGTACCTTTTGCAGAATATCAGTCTGTCGCTGATGTTTTTCCTGGAGAGAAGTGGCGTCTTTGCTGCCCTTTTTGACACCAGGACATCCTCCAAAAGTCTTCGCCTCACTGTGCGTGCATATGCACTCACACCTGCATGCTGCCATTCCTGAGCAAGCTCTGTACTGGTGGTGCCCCGATCCCGCAGCTGAATCAACTTTAGCAAATGGTCCTGGCGCTTGCTGGACTTTCTTGGGTGCCCTGAAGCCTTCTTCACGACAATTGAACTGCTCTCCTTGAAATTCTTGATAATCCGATAAATGGTTGATTTAGGTGCAATCTTACTGGCAGCAATATCCTTCCCTGTGAAGCCCTTTTTGTGCAAAGCAATGATGATGGCACGTGTTTCCTTGCAGTTAACCATGATTGACAGAGGAAGAACAATGATTCCAAGCACCACCCTCCTTTTGAAGTTTTCAGTCTGTTATTCAAACTCAATCAGAATGACAGAGTGATCTCCAGCCTTGTCCTCGTCAACACTCACTCCTATGTTAACGAGAGAATAACTGACATGATGTCAGCTGGTCCTTTTGTGGCAGGGCTGAAATGCAGTGGAAATGTTTTTTGGGGATTCAATACATTTGCATGGCAAAGAGGGACTTGCAATTAATTGCAATTCATCTGATCACTCTTCATAACATTCTGGAGTTTATGCAAACTGGCATCATACAAACTGAGGCAGCAGACTTTGTGAAAATGAATATTTGTGTCATTCTCAAAATGTTTGGCCACGACTGTAGTATGTTTTTGCACATTTGTAACATATATTTTGAATTGTCATTCGTAACATATCATGTGAAATGGCCGATGGACATCCACAAATTAATACATACCATATGAAATGAAACAAAGCATACTAGATGTATTATTACAGATTTACATACAGAATAATACAAAATGCTCTGACACCAGGTTGCAGCAAGCTTCATGTAACTGTATGCGTTGTGGACACCACCAGACAGATGTTGCTCTCTGGTTTTGTGATGAAACAAAGGTGTGGTTGAATCTATTCTGCCACTGTGTCTTTTTATTGTCTCTGCCTTTGACCTGTATATCAAGGTGGCAACTTGCAAGGCTTATGAACTAACAGGTTCTAGAGCAAACAACACAATTATCACAACACATAGGTTGTAATGTGGCTTTTTTTCTGGTTTGGCTTACCCACCGATTTTACACACGCACCACTACTGGAGAGTATACCCTTCTACAGGCCTAGAATGTTTTAATAAATGGCTTACAAAAAGCAAGGGAAGTGAGCAGTCGCAGTTAATTGCAGCGGTTTGGTAAGAAAACACTGTCTAAAAGACAGGGTACATAATTCCAGAGCTTTTAGCAAACCACATTGTCATATGTGAGCCTTAAAGGTCAGCAGCTCAAACAGTTAAAGGGTGATCGTTCCTACTGGTTCAGAAATGGGGATTAGTTAAACACAATACAGATAGTCTTTAAAGGGTGAGATTATGCTGTAAATACTACAACCATCAATGCAGCCAATGGGGGAAATTCTGAAAGGGGGAACATGCGTTCCATTGCGCTGAATGTCCACAGAACCCCCAATGTGCATTGAATTGACTCAATTAATACTCATTGGAATAGTCTTTCTTATGAGCAGGAGAGCAATTCAATTATCTGCTTTGCTACTGTTAAATAAGTGGGCGCGGTAGAGATAGTAAAACCTTTAATTAAATGAAGTTACTATAAATGCTGCCAATATAACAGTTTCATTTTCACATTTCACTAGGCCCATCAACAATTGTAAACGTTATCTTATCAGGAATTCACACTATTACGTACGTTACTTTCGATAGGTCTACTCTAAATAGATTAGATAGATAGATAGATAGATAGATAGATAGATAGATAGATAGATAGATAGATAGATAGATAGATAGATAGATAGATAGATAGATAGATAGATAGATAGATAGATAGATAGATAGATAGATAGAAAACAGAGAGCTTAATAAAAAAGGCAATGATAAATGTAGTTATGGTACAAAACATACGCCTAAAATAAATGCTCATCCTTTGTCATGCAGGTGATAACAGGCGCGCTCACTTCTGAAGTCTAAATTGGCATTTATAGTTTACATGAAATACGCGGTGAAACACTTACATTCGCGATATTGTCCATAGTACAACTGATTCGTTGAGTAAACTGTGTAATCCTCACTCCTCTGAGTACAGCGCTGTGTCGAATTCTCCTTTGCTCACTTCATGTGGATGGCGCCACTGGGACAGTGCACTGAAGGTACGCGTCTGCAATCGCCACACTGTAGTCTCTATCTGGCAGAATGCTTCATATTTTTCATCAGGTGCTTATCATCGGACATTACATTTATTTTACTTCTGTGGAAAACCCCCAAAAGTTATTGACAGCGAGAATGGAGAGTGAAGAGAGAAAGAGCGCGAGAAAGAGTGCGTGCGTATATGAGAGAGCGTGGGTTCGAGTGTGTGTGTGAGAGAGATAGAGAGAGAGAGAGAGAGATTGTGTGTGTGTGTGCGAGAGAGAGATTCAATTGCTGCCATGAAACGTGTTAAAATCATGGCCTCTGTCTGTACATCCCACTTAAAGGCCCCCATCCTAGCAGTGGAGGTGAGAAATTACACTGTGTGATTTTTTTAGAGAGCTGGAAATACCTTTTAGCTTTTATTTCTATCACTATAAAGTGTTTGGGTTGATTTTAAGACTCGATATGGCAAAATATATTGCCATCGATTGTTTCAGTTCTTAAGTTCCCTGAAAAAAATCCTCAAATAAACAGAGAAAAAAACAACTAAACATGGACACACATCAGCTGTTACCGTCACAGCCAAGATAGGGTTTCAGGGTGGAACCCAGGGCATAGATTTAAATGAAAACAGTACTTCACATTCTTGACATATTCATAATATTGGAATATTTACAGGTTCACTTCAACAGGGGGGGTACTTAAAATAAGCTGTTATCCCAAGACTTATGTAATGAGGTGGCGGGGGAGAGAGAGAGAGATAGTGATTAAATTGCTGCCATGAACAAGACATCAATTATTGTAAAGTAATGGTCAACATCAAAAGAGGGATCCAATGTGAAAGGAAACATGTTGAAATCACGGCCCCTCTTTCCGTACATCACACTAAAAGGCTTCTATCCTAGCAACAACAGTCATTAGAGTCCATTAAAAGAGGCATCTTCCTCATTTTACGGTGCATAGCTCCATTTCAGAGAAATTCATCATGTGCCACACCAGATGAACTCAAGAGATAAAGAGAGAGAGAGAGAGAGAGAGAGAGAGGGGGGGGTGTACCCCACGCTGCCCTGTCGACCCACTACTGTGGCAACTGGAATGTGTCAAATGCACAGCACAAACACCTCTGATACAACCAAACCTCCAAAGAGACACAGAGATAGATAGCCAGGGTCCAGAGAATTAGAATCTACAAGACAGACAACGGCAAGGGGTTTGTCAAATGCAATTCTGGTGTCATTAGTAACCTACCCACAATAGCCTATGAAGAAATGCATTGTAGCCTATGCAGATTTCCACGTCAGATCAGATGCTTGTTTGCTCGATGGAAGTTTTTCCACCATAAAAAAATAAATGTTATTTTCCATATTCTCTATGAGCTCCTCTCATCAACCTTCCACTTCAAAAGCACACCTGTGCATTTATGGATCCCTGTAGTGTCAGTGATTTTTTTTGTTTGGACATACATTCCTAGCTGTGTCTTTTTGTTCCGGGCCTGGGGTTTGACTCAGGCCAAAACCAGGCTCTTTTTGGGCATGTTAAAAAGAGTACAGTTTTCCAGTAACACACTCAAATTGTAAACAACATGTTGGACAGCACACTGCTGCATTACCATGCTTTGATTCAGATCAGCCAGATGCCTTCAAGCATCTGTAATCATAAACAACAAAAAACACATGCTGAAATGATGCTGTAGTCTCTTGTACAGAGATACAACAGCCTATACTGACCATGACTTCATAGCATAATCTGACTGTCATGATTGATGAATAAAACGTTAGCATCATTAAAAAAGTAGTGCCAAGGCAGCGGCTACTCTTCTTGGGGTCCAGCAAAATTAAAGAAGTTTATACCATTTTAAAATGTTACAGTACTTCGCAACATATTTCACAACACAAGTGTGTTCCCTCCAGCCACTACTCTACTACCACATATCCACAACACAAAATCCATGAGTACGTGTGTGTATGTTATCATGTGTTTGTGTCTCTTCGTGTTTTAGGGGGTATGATCTTTGACCCTTGTAATCTTCTCACTCATCATTATTCGAGATTCATTCAGGATTATTCCTAATCATAGTAGCATCCACATTTATGTAGAAGTGTTTAGTAACAAATTATATTCTTATTTACAATGAAAATGACTTCAAAATAACACACTATATTATTTAGCATGTATTTCTATTGAGCACAAAATCATTTGAAATACAATGAACTGCAAATGCATCCAACAAGTTAGAGTCACAATCTTGATGTAGTCATTGCGTGGGGATATGGGACAAAATACTAAACTTTTGACTACTTTATTTTATAAGAATCTTTAGGGGTGTCAATAATTTTGACCCCTACCTTTTAAGAAAAACAATATATTACTTGTTGAAACCTCTTAAGGATCTGCCCCCCTTTTTTTTCCAATTGTCGCCTAAAATGACATACCCAAATCTAACTGCCTATAGCTCAAGACCTGAAGCAAGGATATGCATATTCTTGATACCATTTGAAAGGAAACACTTTGAAGTTTGTGGAAATGTGAAATTAATGTAGGAGAATATAACACATTAGATCTGGTAAAAGATCAAAGAAAGAAAGTTTTTTTTTTTACCATCATCTTTGAAATGCAAAAGAAAGGCCATAATGAATTATTCAGGAGCAATTTAGACTTTGACCACTTGATGGTAGCAGTGTATGTGCAAAGTTTTAGACTGATCCAATGATCTATTGCATAGCTATTCAAAATGTTGTATCAAGACTGCCCAAATGTGCCTAATTGGTTTATTCATACATTTTCAAGTTCACGATTGTGCACTCTCCTCAAACAATAGCATGGTATTCTTTCACTGTAATAGCTACTGTAAATTGGACAGTGCAGTTAGATTAACAATAATTTAGAGGTTAAAGGTTAAACAAAATCTCTTTCTCTGCGCAATTGTATTAGTATAGAATTATATAATCCCAAATATTTTTGAGGGTATTACTCAGTATTTGAATGATTTCTTTTAAACAGTAATTTTTGCCCATCTTTATCAAGGCTGTCAGTAATTTCGGACCCCACTGTAGACTTTCCATATCAGTGGTCACTAGGGTGTGTTGTAGAACCTACATCCCTGCATCTGTCCACATGAGTTTACGCTGTGATTGTGTGAGATCCAATTAGTCTTTCATCCAGTCTGATGGGATGTCAGGGCTATAAGTGAGTGAGCACCTACAGTAAGTGAGTGCGTATCTACAATTCACATGCAAGCCACAAATGGAAAAGGAATCACAGTGTATCTCTTCTGCATATCCAGCTGGAGATTGATTCATGCTGGCCAACATAAATACTACACACAAGACCAGAGAGAAAGACATGCAGTATCAGCCTTCCCAGTCTTGTGTATTGGAAAGTGATCAATTAAATGGTCCTTGTTGAGAGGAGAAAGGGGGATGGCTTCTCTCCATGTGGTGGGCTAAGGGAACAGTGTGATCAGAAGTATGGTAAACAGACTCAGCACAGGCTAGAGGTGTCAAAGAATCAAATAACGTCTAGCGTCATTTTATGTTCTGTGGGAGACCGGAGTCAAACTCTTCCACCCGCTGCGGTTTTACTTGGAATCTGTTTTGGACCATCTGCTTATTTTCTGTCCTGAATCACCATCTCTAAGGGGTAAACATCAAAACAGTTATTCCCAATATAAAATGTACTTTGTTTTAAGAGGATTCATTTAATTCTAATTATATTTATACAGGGATATAAATCATTTATATAGAGATATAAATCAGAAATATTCTGGTCTTGAATGTTTCAAGAGACAACCTGATCAATGACTCCTTTCAAATTGGCTATTGACTTGAATTACTACTGAACATCCTACAGGCACCACACTTTATAGATATTGGACTGGAGACATAACCCCCTGTGGCCATTCTTAGGTCTACCAATGTTAATCCATCAATTCTTCATCAACAGGCACCTTGAGGTGTAATTGTAAATACACTTTTTCAAAAGAATTTAAAAGAAACATGGACAAGCCAATTGCAGTGAATTGAGACTAAAAGGCGTAGCATTACATTTGCATTCTTATATTTGTATTCCTGTTAGTTAAGATTTGGATTCATGCCTAAACCTGGAATATTTTATGTTTATCAGAGACTGTTTAGAGCTTAATATGGATAAATATTTGTTGCTAATGAATCTTTCTGAGCCCATGGTCCTGACAGTAGAGAAAAGCAACTCAGATTTATTTACACTGCAAAAAGTTAAATGTAAGCAATCTTATATAGAGTAATACATCACTTGTTTTTTTTGTGCGTGTTTGTTTTTTCTTTTCTTGCCAAGCTAAATTATCTAAACGTCATTGGTAGATCATTTTGCTTCTTTTAACCTTAAAAAGGCTTAATACAAGTCATTTAAATCTTATTTCAATGTATTTTACCTTCATGGTCTTGATTTACTTGATTCTGACAAGCAGCAAGCACTTCAACACATTTAGACCTACTTTATGGTAACCAAATTACTCATAATTGCTCAAATCATCCTTTATACCACAAAGAATTACATTTTTGTCATCAATCTTAGAGGGAATTTCAAGGGGAAGAGGTGGGGTAAAAGATCTAGACCTCCTATTACTAAAGTGGTTCTACTTTGAGCCTGGGCTTTAATCTTGGGAGTGAAAACACAAAAAAAGCCACTCAAGTGGCTGCTTGGCACAGCTGCTGGGAGTCTCATCTGCCTAATTCCACTCTAAAAATGTTAGTAATTTTGTATAACTTTTGATATCCCCCAAGAAGTCGATATTATTACCCCCACCCCCCAACCTCAGTGACTGAGCACCAGGGAGGGAGCAGCTTGAGGCGGCCTGGAAAGAGGCAGATTAGTGTTCCCACACACCAGGGCTTCAACACAGCAGCATCAACCCAGCTGTTGCCCAGCAACCAATTACCCAAGATATGCACTTCCTCTTTGAAGATTAAAATCCACTAACCTCCCTGCTTGAGCTTGGGTTTTACATAATACAGTACGGCAGCATTTGCTATATGTAGACAGTCAACCCACTTGCACCACCACTTTCGTGTTTGTTTTCAGTAACACACAATGTTTGTTAAATGATGAGTGAGGTATTCTGAATAGCTGACAGATTAATTTTAAGCGGGACAGCAATTACTTTGATGCGTAAGTAGGAGTGCAGAGGTTTTTGGTGCAAAACACACCAGAGTACCTGAACGTGTATTCACCAACTATGACTAAGTTTTTTGAAGTACTGTGTAAAATAGGATTGCAAATGGACAACTATCAAGGACATTGTCTGTTTACCTAGGATTTACAGAAAAAAACATGACTTCAGCCACATGATTGAACCCCAGAGGGCAAAACAAAAGAGGACGTTAATGCTGTTTTAGGTTTACCATGACCTTCTTCCTTGCTAATCAGGCACGTGTTGACAGGTCACCTCCACAGCAGCCTCATGACCAATAACAACAGGTTAGGCCTTGAGCCTTCAAACAAATAGGTTAAAAGGGATGTTATGGTCGTCAGCATGTCGACAGTCTACAGAGAACAGGAAGTGATATGAGTATACTGTAGTGGATGATCAACTACATACCGGTAGTTCCAAAGCAAGTCAGAAAACCCTAAATGTTTGCAATTCTACATTACATTCAACATGATTATTTTAGCGCTACCTTTTAAAGTCGCAGTACACCGTTTGAGTCACTGCCTCTGATAGATAGCTCTATACAGTATCAGAGAATATTCAAACATGATCAGGTTAGAAACTTTATTAAACAAATGAAGGCAAAGCACAGCTTAAACTCAGTCCTAAATATGTTTCAAGTGCTACTGTCGGTGCCACACCACATTACAGTTAATATTAGAATACCACAGCCACTCAGATATACTTCTATAGACCTTTGCAACATAAATAGCAGCTACAACTGTTTTTAAATATTCTTAAATATGCTCGACATGCTTATTCTCTGAAGTCAGTGCCCCACCTAGTGGCACCTCAGGACAGTACCATCAGACAAACAGGAGTGCAGAGAGGAGAGGGTTAAAGTGGGTGTTTTTATAGGCACAGAAGTGCTGCCCTCTAGTGGGCAGGAGGCGACGGTGGAGACTGATGCAGCAGGGTCGTCTAGGCAACCACCCACTGGAGGATGCTGGTGTCCTTCCCGCCGGTGGAGATCAGGTGACTGTCGTCGTGGAGAAAGGCAACGTTGGTCACATGGCTGCTGTGGCCACTGTAGGTATGGCTCGGGGCCTGCATGGCGTGACAAGGAAGGGAGACAAACAAAGAGAAGGTTAATAATTCATCCACTTCTGTCAAAAATGTCCCCTGAATGATTAACTTTGTTTAGATGCAAACAAGTTCATTTAAGTGGATGAGAAAACACTAATATAAAAGCATATAAGATGTAAATGACAACAAGCGTACCCTTGGCTGGGAGCAGGGGTTGGAGAACAAGTGCACTTTGCCAAAGTCATCAGCAGAGGCCAGCAGGGAGGAGTCATGTGACCTGCACACGGCGTTGATGTCTGTGCCGTCAGCACCGTCGGGCCAAACACCTAAATTGAACCAGCGATGTAGTGGTAAAGAAACAATAGCTGGGTAAACTGTGATTGCCAGTCGTGGTGAAAAAAAAAAAAGTCACACTTAAGTGTTTATACTTTCAAAGCATTCTTCCGCAAAAGATGGGTAGACGGTAAATGCAAATAAACACTATTACTCCACCAGATAGAACCAAACCAGAGGCAGGAAACAATATAGACTCCCACTTGATAAAACTGCAAAGACTAACAGCTCCATTTTAAAATGATTGACTGCTGTCACAATCACCAATTGCTAGAGTGACCTGAACCGACTGTTTAAAGAACTCTGTTACAGATGACGCATAGAAGTTTCATTTCTTGGATTCATAAAGCTACAGTCTGGTTTTGCCATCATTACCCCATATCACAAGTGAAAACAGGAAGTGGTGACTCACCAAAGACGCTGAAGCCTAGTACACAAGTGGAGGTTGCCCACTCCACATTCCGAACTAGGTCCATGCTCGTCACATGTTTGCCACTGGAAGCTTCCCCTTTAACCACAAACAGAAGAGAAGCTAGAATGTACCACAACACTACAGTTACAGACAAGAGTTACCCGTTTGGACAAAACAGACTCACAGAATAGGATCTCGTAGTCTCCTGAGTTGGTTACAATGTATTGGCTGTCGACGGACCAATCCAGGTGGGTGACAAAACTGGAGTGTCCCTAGGAGGAAAATAAATAAACAAAAATGTTAGTGTAATAGTTTTTAAAAACAGGGATTTAGTTTCCCATCCATGGGATTGTCTTTATTACTTACAGTGCATTTCCCCACGCGGCTGTACTTCTTGCCATTCTCCGTCACGGCATAGATGTAAACAAAGTTGTCATGGGAACCCACGGCTAGGAAGTTGCCGTCTGAGAGCAGGAGAGTTAGGTTAGTTGTGATTGTAGGAGGAGGTGGATAAGAACACTGTACAATCCTGTACCGTTCAGTTCAGACAGATGGTCAGCCATTTTCTGAGATTTCACTTATTGGCGCCATTAAACAACATGTATATTTAAGGCGGGATTTGTAATATCGGAAATGACTCTTGCACAGTACCTGGGGAGTACTTGACATTAGAAATTATCTCGTTGCCATCAGTGTGCATGTACACCAGGTCTTGGGTGTCCGTGTCCAGCACCAACCACCTACAGACAGGATGAGGAAAGTATAAGGATGAGGAAAGTATAGGGAGAGGTTATTGGATGGAGTCATTGCACTGACACCATGTAATCAAATTACATAGCAAATCCTTCATCCTGTCCAATTGAATTGTGCCGTTAGCGTTTCACTGTCCAATAAGAGATGATCGTCAAGCCAGTGCGTGAGGATCTGAAGTACCTTCCTGTCATGGTCCCCACTGCCAGCACAGCTCCACTGGGATGGAACCCTGCAGAGCGCCCTGGGTCCTGGAGGAACAGAGGGAGACATGGAGGATCAACAGGGCTGCATGGTGCCCATCGCATACAAGACAACTACTATGGACTGATGTAAATTCACTAAGCTAGATGTTTCAAGTGCCTTTGTCATTACAGCAAGGTAACCAAGTGCGGATCTGGAGCAAGTACAACTCTTCTTGAAGCTGGTGTATATTCAAAAGGAGAGTAGCTACAGAGAAGAGCTGGAAGATTGAGCACCTCGGTGGTCTTGCTCCAGAGAGGCTGATGAGAGTTGGTGTCCCATAGGTGGACCTGCTTGTCCTGGCCACAAGTCACAAACTGCTCCATGGAAGGATGGATGTCCAGGCCCCACAGCTCATCTGTGTGACCCTGAGAGGTTAAGAGGAGGCGAGAGAGGTGAGATGATAGAGAAAGTACAGAAAAAGCAAAATGGAGACAGACGAGGACAAAAGGTAAAAGAGGAAGGGAGAGAAGAGAAATATGGGGGTTATAAAGCAGGTAAAAACCGTACTTCCTACTGATATGTTCCATTGGCAATTGACAGGTGGTGTACCTGTACTATAGGGTTGAGTGTTTCAGGGAAAGAGCCTGTAAGGACGGTGTTCTTGGTGGTCCCCACTAACAGCTCCCCCTGCTTCCCCTCAGTCACGGCTCTCACTGGCCCAAACGCCTCAGGCACCTGAGAGAGAGGACACACGACAGCAACAAGCATAAAACTATACCTCTCATCGGTCATTCTCAAGTAGAATTACGGCTGCCCAAAGGACACCTATACAGTTAAACGCTTGGTCTTGCTAACCGTTATGTGCTAAAGGGGAAAAGTTGAGGGAAGCTATGAGCTCAGCAGTCTCGATTTTCATAAAGAGTACAGCGTGTCCTTATCTGCATAAGGTTTACTCATCCTTCGGAGTCATCCACACCCTCTTCTCTCACCTCCATCTCACTCTGCTTGTTATAGTCATGGTCCCAGAGCACCATCCTGCGGTCCTTCCCTCCACCGGACACCAGTGTACCATCCTTCAGCACACACAGGGAGAAGATCCCGCCCTCGTGGGCCTTCGCCACCACCTGGCTGATCCGGTTCCCACCTGTCAATCACAAACCGCTGTCAACTAATATGCTTCAAGGAGGGACGTGAGGTGGACTTCTGCGATGTGTGCTTTTCTTTCTTAATAAATTGCTTTCATATAAGAAATGGATGTGTGAACTGAACAACTGGTTGCAGAGCACTAAGTTACAGTGGCTGAGAAGGCTACGGTCTTCAAACAGACCTTTGGCCCAGACGTAGATGTTTCCACTGGAGTCTCCTGTGATGGCGTCTCCGTTCTCAGCAAAGGCCACACACAGCACGTACTTGGGCTTCTCGTTTTTCTGGGAGAAAAGGTTTAACAGTTCCGTTATAATTTTAAAAAGTTAACAGGAGGCAGAAGTTAAGTTGTCTTTCGCTCATCCACAGACCTCAAACAGCCCCTGGCGCTTGGTGAGAGTGTTTCCGTCCATGGTCCAGAAGTTCAAGTGGGACTTCCCGCAGGTGACGATCAGGTTGGCGTCCATGGGGTGGAAGGCTGCGGCCAGCACTGAGTCATTAGAGCACTGGAGGGGATGACAACAGGAATTAGACCCCTGAACTGGCAGACGATGGTGACTGATTGCGCCACAGACTACGACACTTATTCATACCTAGGCCTACACTGCTGACGCCTTCACTTTTCTTTATTTATGATCAGTGATCAATCATGACTCGTCTTTATTGCAGTGATATGCCATGCAATATCAAGGAAAGCAGCTCTCCTCATGCATACTGTAGTTTAGTCTGAGGCCTCGTCACCTTCACATCCGCCAGCTGTTTCTCCTTCTGCCAGTTCCACACAGACAGGATGTGGTCATTGGCATCGTCGACGGCACAGAGATGAGCACCACCATTCTGTTGAAGGACAGGTGTTAGTCAGAGGCATACGTGCTATGTAAATAAATGGCTCTATTCGTTTCAGACAATTTATAGATATTTAACATATACATGCCGGCTATTGTCATGGAACATGTTTTCAAAGTACTAATGAATGACTGACTTTCTCTTCTCAAAGTTCGGTCTGTAAGCAGGTTGGGGACGGCTTACCGACTTGGAGAAGGCCACACAGGTGACTGCCCGGTCAAACACGCCCATCCCAATGACATGCAGGGTATTGAGACTGACCGAATCCCACACACGCACATGAGGAGGCAACATCTGAGAGAGAGAGCGTGGGTTTGAGAAAGAAATTGGATACAGTGCAGTCATGCGCTATAATTAAATATAAATATTATACAATATAAGATGGCCATAAGAGGATATAACAGGTAATTTCTTCAGAAATTGTTGATTTTAAATGTACCTTGCCCTCTAACAGCTGATAATGAAATGAATGAAAGAGAGAGAAAGAGTGGGTCTGAGAGAGAAATTGGAACCACTGCAGTCATACATACATACTACTGTGAACCACAGTACAATTCCCATAAGAGGTCATTCCTCCAGAATTGAAGAAGATTGTTGATTTTAAAAATATACCTTGCCATCTTTGGAGGTTCCGGCGACTTGTCCAGTGGCTATGGTGACCATGTCTGGATGGATGCCTAAGCTGTCGGGAAGACAGAACAGTCACAGCGATGTGGCGAGTCATAAGGCCAAGCTAACCTTTCCCACTGTCCTCTGGGGAATTCTTGTTTGTTCCCCCCCCGCCTCTGTATACAACGGGCTAAAATGCCGTCAAAGTCAACTCATTTATTCAGCCCTTTAATGACTCATGAAATAAACAAACTGTCAATGATACTTCAAAAAGCAAATAAGCCCTACAACAAATACACTGGTATGAAAAGCCCTTCAAGCATTAGTGTTGTGATGATAAGTAATACTTTCATGAACACATTTGCACATTTTGAAGATAATAATGTAGAATTTATAGCCACACTGAAAACAGTCCACAATACAAATGAAAGAGTATTCTGGTCAGGTATGTCAGTTAGCTATAGCCCAACATGTATGAAAATGATACTGTGCAAGTAGGACATTAACATATACCAGCCCAACCTTTGTTTGCACAGGAGACACCGAGCCTCGAACAGGACCTTGTTTAAATAACATTTATTCTGAATCAATGTGTCATTCAAGGAAGTTCTCTTGGCACAGTAAGCCTTTGGAAAATGCAAAACTATCTTGCCCCAATTTAAATCAAGTGATAGCTGATTATTATCAGACAAAACTGTGAATGCCATCTAGTGTGCAACCACATTTAGCTAAATAAATTCCAGATTGCCCTTTGCAAAGCTTATGACGTGCATTGCTGCACTAAATGCAGTGGGGTGTCACCATCTGGAGTCAAAGCTAAGGCTAAGAAGAAGAAAATAAAAATTCCAGAAGAAAAGTTGTATGCCTACACCAGTCATCTAAAAAGGTTATGGTAGTGGGAGCTGCTGAACCAAGCACACCAAATAGCCTTACCATTTGACATCGTCGTTGTGGCCCAGGTAATGTCTCTGCTGCTGTTCCTCCACATTGTAGAGCACCACCACGGAGGCATTGAAGTAGACTATCTCCCCCGTGGGGAGCAGATAGAGGTTGGAACGGCAGTCTCTGCCCCTGTACCCATACCTGGACAACCGAGGGTTAAGGACCACAACAGTAATCCTGTCTGAACAATTATACTGTTGAACAGTAGGAGGCTGATGCCATCTCAGAACTTATGGGAGGTAAGTACAATACAAATCAAAGGAGTTACTCTCCAGAGGCCATAAACACACACACACACACACACACACGAGTAATCAACTATAAAAAAAAATTGTAATGTGGTACTATATTCATTTGTGATGACAGTACTGCAACACTGAAATGTTCTTTCACAAATGCACATTATAAACTGAGTGGTTCAAGCCCTGAACACTGATTGGCTGAAAGCTGTGGTATATCAGACCGTATACCACAGGTATGACAAAACATGTATTTTTACTGTTCGATTACAATGGTAACCAGTTTATAATAGCAATAATGCACCTCGGGGATTTGTGGCCAAACTCCGCGTTGCACCTAAGAACCGCCCTTAGCCGTGGTATATTGGTCATATACATATGTCTTATTGCTTAAATATACTTCAATAGCCATTGTCCCCCACAAGCTTTCCCTGCCTCATCTGGGGTGTAATCCTTACTCCAACCCTATCAAACTGGGGGAAAAATGCAACAAAAACAAGCTTATATTGGAATAGTTCAGGTAGGTTCCACCCTGTTTGTTTTCCGTTTGGTTCGTAGTGAATACACCCCTGTATGCCTTGCAGCACTATTCTCTGTTTGTCAGTGTCAGAAGGATACACCCACTGCAGTTTGAGCTTGTGCTCAGGCAGCGTCCCCTTGTGGTCCAGTCTGTAGCTGTCCCTCTTCTGGTCAGGCATGTGCATGGTGACTGGCCGACCCCTCAAGAACATCCTCACATAGCCATCCTCTGATACAGGAGAGGGGGAGAGAACAGGGAGATAAGAACTTGCAGGAGAGAGAGAATTTTTTTTTTTTTAATGGTGAAACACTTCCTATCTATACCGCTCCTTGCTAGCATGAACGGTAGATAGTGAAATGTAAGTCTTTTGAACATAAACACGCCAACAAATTCTGTTCCACCACCCGTATAAGAGGCAGGATCTGTGCATTGAATCACTGAAGCATGATGGCAAAAGATATAGCTTCAGTGTATGTAATTTCAAACGGTTCTGAAGCTTTATGGTTGGCATTATAGTGCTGCGGCTGCTGTCATAACGGGAGTCAATTGAGCTCATTAACGGAGCAGTGTGCTGTCCTCTCTGGCTCTTAGCATGCAGCTCTGCGGTCCCTAATCATCTACCCAAGCACTCAGAGAGGACATGGGAAAATGCAGGTAATTGGCTTGTTGAAAATAGCCCCAACAATAACAGACAGGCTATTGGTTGTTGTTTATTGGACATGTTTCATGGATTTCCATGTAGTACACTGGTCAATGCTTATTGGGGGGGGGGTTTGCATATAATTAGTATAATGAATTATCTTGCTACAGTATCTTGTACACTGTATTCTTCAGTCAAACTGTGAGGTATAAAAGGGCGCCGGGTATGGTAAAGGAATCACACGCAGGCCTGTTGCCGTGCTAAGACGTACCTGCATTGACGGAGCATTCTTTGCTGAAACGAGAGAAAAAAAGAAGAGTGATTTTCTGAGATGCCGTTTTTAACTCATGGTGTTGCTGCAATGGACTAAATTATTCAGTGACCTCATCCTTCATGCCTCAGACTTTTCTGTCTACAGTAGAACCCATCTACCTGCGCCACAATGCCCGGTGAGCATTATCCAAATAGCCTGCAATATTAAAAGTAGTAGTTCATACTGTAGAGCATATAGAAAACAAACATTAAATACAGTATTCAAACAATGCAGATGGGAAAATACTGTATTCATGATATAGAAAATACAACTGGTGCTGTGCCATGACATGGAAAATAAGGCCAGTTACGAGAGTGATAGAGAATGAAATAAAGAGCAAGAGAGTGACAGACAGCACAGACAGTCAGTATCCTGTCGGGGGGCCTCTCCAGCACTCCCCTACATCAGCTGAAAAGCAATGAGTTTCTGTCAAAGCCACTGAAAGGTTGCCTAGCTAGGACAGTTTGAGATTACCATGGCAACAGTCACAGGAGTGATGGTGCGTAAGATAAGAGAAAAGTCTAGGAGGAACATGAATTGCCAATCTGTGCATTTTAACCAATCCGAGAGTATAGAGCAGTAGGTTATTCGGAGAAAGACTGGATACAATTACAATACTGCTGCAGATTATTTTCTTTGACAGCTTGTTTCATTAAATCATGCTATTCAAACAGACACCGTATTAGTGGTACATTTGGGCAAATACCAGTTTGGTTAATCGCAGGGCATAGCACACAGTAAGATCCAATACAGATCGACAGACTGAAAACATGAGGGATAAAGTGCAAGTAAACAGAGAGGCTTTCATGTTTCTGTCTTTGGCTGAGCATTCATTCACTACAGTGTATTATATCTGGAGCCTGGTTATTTGTGGGACAACCACAGAGACAGTCGGGGAAGGGCTCTCTTTAAAGTACCCGCATAAAGGCCTGTTTGTCTCCCTGCATGCGGATTTTCAAAAAGAGGAGAGGCCCTGTTGTGTCCAATGGGAGTCGCTGAAAGATCCAAAACCACTAATTAAAGCAAGGCTTGATGGCAACTGGCAAACAGGAAGGCCAGAGAGACAAATAATGGGGTGGCTTGAAAAGCCTCCGACAGTGCAGTTTATTTCTTTAAGAATCATCAAAACAAGAAATACTGTACCATTTGGTAGAACGTTACCGTTGAAATCTATGAAGTAAATACTAAAGTACCCATTATAACCTACCATCATAAGGCCTACCTAGTAAATTCCAGGTGCTACCCGAATGCCGAGAACAAAAATATGCAAATAGATCCATAGTCGACTTCAGTACAGATTGCTACTTCATCTCATTTAAAAAGAGCAAGAGATAGAAAAGTGGTCCAACAGGACATCATTCACTCTTCCTCAATCAGAATTTGCATGCACTCAGACCCCCAAACCAAATTTGCCATTCAAATGCATGCAATCTGTTCCTCCTCCTCAGGCTCAGCTATCCCATCAAGCCAGTCTGCAATCAGGGTGCGTCAGTCGAGATGTTTAATGCATGTGGATGAGCAAGAGTGCCAATCAAGTCATTCTGCAGAGCAAGAGGAATCCGTAATTCAGATAAACAAACTACCCATCCACCCACAATCCCAATGAAACATTGACTCACACATCCGTAATGCAAACTTATAAAGGATCTGCCTAAAACTGGAATGGGACATAGCTCCCTTTAGCCTATTCCTAGACGCTAACCCTAGTGTATATTCACAACGGTATCTTCCGTTCAGGGAGGGTTTCAAGAGCCTCGACGCTCGGTCTGAACATTAGCATGCATCGCTTGCGGTACAGTTTTGGAAGCATAAGGACCTTATCTTTCATAAGAGTGAGATTATTATTATTTTAAACAAAAGGTTAAAATTAACTACACACCTTTGTGGCTAGGGTTCCCACACGGCGCTTGTTTCCTGAAGACAGAGGCGACTACCTGCGCTAATTAGCTATCTAGCACGCATCCGAACACCTGTGAGTAACGGAAGGAGGACGCCAGAATAGTGTTTGAACTGAAAAATACAGTGGGTTGCAACTGTTACAAATGGTTAAAACAGCGTACAGTAAGTGTATATTGTTGTATTTGTGAAATGAATTTGATGTGAGAGTAGAGTTTCTAAAACTGTATCGCAAGCGAGAATGAACGTTTCTAAACGTTAAAACAGTGCGTCGGAATTGCCGTGCACATGATCCCAGCTGATGGCCAATACTTACAGCTGAGAACCCTAGGGAGAAGACAGAATGCTCCCTTGGGTTCCCCAGAGCAAAGCTCCCCCATGCAAACACTTATCTTCTTAAAGAGACGATACAATGGACAGGTCTTTGTACAGTACGAAAGAAACGTTACTTGCATTTCTTTTGATTTCGTAGTCATGTGTCATCTATGGCTTTAGTTTGTTGTAAATCACAAATGGGTCTTTGCATCATTCTGGCCTTGTTTCTTTGCTGCCCCTCCCCAAACCCCATTGAAAGATAACTCATCAAAAGGTCCTACATAAGATAAAAACAGTTACTGCTTCCTGTTGGATTAAACTACCCATCGACCCAAAATGGCTTGTCAAACAATCACCTGCAAAATGTTTACGTATTCATTTACCTGGGTGATCTCTTCATGGTAACTTTTCCGTTAGGTAACAGCAACGCAGTTCACACAACAGAACCCTGTCGACAACTAACAGGCTTCCTTGTTGATTCAGTTAACTTTAGCTGTGTCCGGAGTCTGGGCACTTTTTCCACCAATGGGGAGGCACTTCCTGACTCTGCTGGACCTCCCTTCTGCTCAGTAACCACACCTCCGTTACCTAAGCCCCTGAAATGTGACACCCTCAGCAGAGTGAGCTCATTGAGGGAAGAGGGAGTGGACGGACTGACTGTATCCATCTGTCTTTCAAAGCTTAATAGCACCTCCATAAAAACAATCAGATCTTGTTATCTACTATTCAAACAATGAGCAGGTGTGGGGCGTTTCTGTTTGGTACAAGCAACCATCCATGCATTTGACTGTGAATACAATGTTCCATCTTCCTTTATTAAGCGACTGATTCTGTTAAATACAGTAGCCTACATAACACTGCACCGGACTAAAATTCTGGAAGTACAAGTTAAACACATCAGTAGATCTGAATTTCTATATGTATGTAGACGACAGAGAGGTCAGATGACCTCCACCCGTCTCCTCTCCTCCCTAGACATTACACATACAGGGGTCTAAATGATTCAAGCCAGTCAAACATCCAGCGTCCATTCACCTGCTCTCTCCGTAGAAATACAACACCACGGTGTTACACGGCAATGCATCAGTGGTGCATTCACACAAGTGTTTAAGGATCATTTGTCATCTGATCTGAACAGCGAGAGGTTAAAAACAACGATCGGTCTACTGATCAGTGCCCTAAATTGGACGTCAACAAAAACCCCTGAGACCATGGCACCTCTACTCTCAGAATACAATGTCAGCCCGAGGAATAGCTGAGAAGAACACAGACCCACACCATATGTCACCTGTCTGATCGAACAGGGAGATAGAAAGGGTATTTTATCTGGCAAGTGAGGCAGTTACGGCTGCTCAGGACGTGACGAGCTGTCTTGATATTTTCCTCAGAGATCAGAGATGAGCTGTATACCCATTCTCAGATGTTGGGTAGACTTCACAGATGTATACGGTATGCATGGATGCTCTATGCTCTCTCAGTCAGATGGAGCAGGAGTGTTTGCTGTGTCAGTGTCTGTGTTTAGGGGGTTAGCGGTGTCTGTGCTGTATCAGACAATCACCTGCTCCTGCCACATGTGGAGCTGCTTGACGAGGTGGTTCTGCTTCTGCTGTCAGACACCATCTCTCTCCTGACCGTGGACAGACGCTCCGTCGACATGCTCTTCCTAGTGGGGGAGAATAGGTGAGAGGGAGAGGAAAAAGACGAGAGGTGGAAAGAGGGGGAGGGTGAAGAGTGAACAAGGATATTGAGAGGGATATGAAATGTCTCCGGTCATAGGTTTGCCGTGCAGACTGTAGATTCAACGCCACACTGCCACCCTAAGGATGGGCTTGGAAATGCACAATAGAAGGATACCAAGAAAAACAGTATTAGATCCACACATTTGGATGTCTTACCTTTTGATGGACTGCAACACTTCCTTTTTGGGAGAAGAGGGGGAGGAAGGGTATCCCCCCATCTGTTTCTGCTGGACATAACCATTGCTGAGAGTGAGAGGCTTGGATGGTAAGGCTTGCAAGAGTTGGCGCACTGGCATCAAAAGAGGGAGAGAAGAATGGTTCAGTAAACAGACCTTTGTTGTTGAAGTTTTTCCAATTCGACAATGCAAATTCTTACCAAAAACCACATACAGTACATGGTGTATCTCTCCATTGCAAGCTTTAAATACATTTAAAAATATATAAACTGTATAGTGATATTTCTTATATCTCTCAGAAATAGGACAGATACTTCAGAACAAACTTCCTTAAATGATATATTTTTGACTTTCTTTATTCAATGCATTTCTTTGGGCCAAATTAAATGTTTAAATCAAATCATTTTTGTATATATATATACATATGTGTGTTTGATACCTTAAGGGGTCCTACAATTCCAAATCAAATGGCTAAATTATCCTGGGTATGACCATCTTAAAACAATTCCCCCTGGCTGGCAACTAACACTCTCCACGCCTTGTGCATCAGGTTTATAATGCAACCTCCTCAGTAGAAGCTTCCTGACTCTCCTCTCCTATTACAGCTAGTACTGTACGTTGACGAGACTACAGTGGTCTAACGTGGTCCCAGGCTCCCAGCTCCTCACCCTTGGTGGGTGCGGCCACGGTAGGCCTCCTCCCCCCCGCTCCGGCCCCAGGCTGAGTCAGCTCCTCACAGCCGCCCAGTCTGCGCAGCGCGTCGGCCAGTGCAGCCTTCAGCAGCTGGATCTCATCCTCTTGCAACTGGACACGCTGCTCCAGGTGGGACAGGCGGTCGTCCACCTCCATGGTGCTGCCCGCAGACACATTGTCATCTGGGAGACAGGGAGAGAGAGTGGGGGTTAGAGGGAGGGGGAGAGAGGAGAGAGAGGGAGAAGGAAAAACGGACAGAGACAGAGTCAGGGGGATGGAACAAAGATGTTTTGTTGTTCACCCAGTACAAAAGCAGGAATTTGCATAATTCTCCAAGCTTTATGTGTTCGTTTTTGCTAATAAAGATTACACTAGGCTACTTCCTTGACAAACAATATGTTGGTCTTAAATTCCTACAGCAAAGAACAAAAATGACAGTGCAGTTCTGACATTAATTAAAAGCAGTATTTACTTGAAACAAAATTGAGGCCAACCCCGTTTTGAAGACTTTACTTTTTTATGTGTTGTCAGTAGCACATCATACCTGACCCTAGTTCTAGCTCCATGGCGGCGGCAATTTGAAAAAGTATATTGTGCTGATTTGATTAGCGCGTTGAACCATGTCGCGCATCTTACTTTAAAAATATTCAGTGGATAGTGCGAAAACAATGACCTCAGTTCTGACGTCAATTATGCACCGTCGCCAGCTAGACCCTAACCTCTCGTCCTTCACTGGGATGGCATCATGTGGCTGTCCAATTTAATCCTCTGTTCCAGCTCAAATGCTTAACTGTGCAATATCAGATAGGATGCCCTGTAACTGAAAGGTCTGACAATTCTGACAATGTAACAGAATGCTGTACATACATTATAATGTTGAGTTGACGACTGTTTGCCACTTGGCAAAATTCCAGTGCTTGTTATCATCATATCCCATTCAATGGTGGGAAAAGTACTCAATTGTTATACTTGAGTAAAAGTAAAGATACCTTAATAGAAAATGACTCAAGTAAAGATGAAAGTCACCCTGTAAAATACTACTTGAGTAAAAGTCTAAAAGTATTTGGTTTTAAATATACTTAAGCATCAAAAGTAAATGGAACTGCTAAAATGTACTTAAATATCAAAAGTAAAAGTATAAATCATTTCAAGTTCCTTATATTAAGCAAACCAGACGGCACAATTTTTATTTTATTTTTATTGACAGATAGCCAGGGGCACACTCCAGCAAACGAAGCATTTGTGTGTAGTGAGTCCGACAGATCAGAGGCAGTAGGGATGACCAGGGATGTTCTCTCGATCAGTGTGTGAATTGTACAATTTTCCTGTCAGAATGTAAGTACATTTAGGTGTCAGGGAAAATGTATTGCGTAAAAAGTACATTCTTTTCATTAGGAACGTAGTGAAGTAAAAATAAAAGTTGCAATAGTAAAGTATCAATAGTAAAGTAAAATACAGATACCCCAAAAAACTACTTAAGTACTGTAGTACCTTAAAGTATATTTACTCAAGTACTTTACAACACTGATGCCATTCAAATGACCAAGAACCATTGTTAGATGAATGTGTCTTTGGAGAAGGATATGCAGTACTACCAACAGGATTTCTTAGTATAATGCTGCCCTGACTGACATGCCTATTTACTCTGCCTGTAACATGCCTGACCCAGTAGAACCAATTACCTCATCTCTCAGGCAGAAAGATTGTGGGAGAACCCACATTCAAATTGGGCATAGTTGAGAGTTTGACTTTAAAAATCCCAATATCTGTTAGATGTTTTTGATTCAGCAGGAGGGGAAATGAAAGAACATGTCAAACTCAAATCAAATTTTATTTGTCATGTGCGCCGAATACAACAGGTATTACAGTGAAATGCTTACTTACAGGCTCTAACCAATAGTGCAAAAAAGGTGTTAGGTGAACAATAGGTAAGTAAAGAAATAAAACAACAGTAAAAAGACAGTAGCGAGGCTATATACAGTAGCGAGGCTATAAAAGTAGCGAGGCTACATACAGACACCGGTTAGTCAGGCTGATTGAGGTAGTATGTACATGTAGATATGGTTAAAGTGACTATGCATATATGATGAACAGAGAGTAGCAGTAGCGTAAAAGAGGGGTTGGTGGGTGGTGAGACAAAATGCAGATAGGCCGGTTAGCCAATGTGCGGGAGCACTGGTTGGTCGGCCCAATTGAGGTTGTATGTACATGAATGTAAATTTAAAGTGACTATGCATACTGGATACTCCGACCAACATAAACAAATACCTATTTACTTGGCTGACGCTGTCAATTAACCATGCCGTGCTTTTATAACCTTGGTCACAATTTGAAATCTGCTGAGTAAAAGCATTGATAAGATTTCAATCGCCTCTGCAGCAAATGTCAATTACACTGCCTCTGAACGGCCAAGGTACAAAACAACTACATCTACGGGGGTTTACTCCACCCATCCCCATGTCAAACAAAAAAAAAAATGATTGAATTGTTTCTGGTAATGAAGTAATTAAGTGTGATCATTCATTCATTTAAACCTACCTAATTTTTAAACAATGTTTCCACAGGAATGCCATCCCATTACTTTGTTAATGAAACAACCTCCCCCCTCGCACTTTACACGCAGTAGCTGTCCAACAGAACAGACTGCAGGCTTATGATGCGTACTCAATAACTTTCTCTTTATTGCCTCCAGCAGATGACACAGCACAGGCAAAGGACAGCTATAGCTAGCACAGTTAAAGCAGGTGGCAGCTGTGTTAAAAAAAAAAAAAGCATGGCTACTAATGATATAATATGAAAATGACTAAATGGGGAGAGGAGAGAGGGAATGGGAGGGGAGGAGGGAAGGTTAGCTCTATGGCGTAAGGTGGAGAGGGATGAACCCCTGTGTGATGCGAGAGGACAATGGAGGTCAGGGCGAAAAGCAAAGCCTGCTGAAATATTCATTGGGCTCTGGAGTCTGCTTGCCTTTCCCTACCTGTCATGCTCAGTCACTCAGCCAGTCAGCCAGTCACTCAGTCAGTCTGACAGCCTGCTCTCCTCTCCTTAGCTCTCTTGGGGGGTCCCGGGATGCCAAATCTGAGCTTCTTTCTGATGTAGGGTTTTCCCCTCGTCTCCTCTACAGCCAGTGCCTGTTCTGCCTCTCTCTCCCTGGACCAACCCCCCCTCCTTCTACTTATTCTCCTCCTCCTTTCTAGAAGTACATGCGGCTCACAAAGAGACAGGCAAGTCACTGTTTGTAACAGGACACTACTCCCGGCAGTCCTGCCTCCACAGTGGTCAGCAGCAGTGGATGCAGCCTGAGGCTGGCTTGGCTGGGGGCCAGACATTTACACCGCTGCAGAAACAGCCAGGCACAACCAGGAAGTGAGACTGCAGTGGGTGGAATCCGAGTCTCCTCCATTCATGACACACAAATGCACCCACGCACATGCGCAGAGAGAGAGAGAGAGAGAGAGAGATGTGCTCACATCAGGCACACCATGGCATGGCTGGAATCATACTGTACATAATATCGATGACAGAATGACAAACACAATTCAGCCCCCTGCCTTCATCTCCAAGGAAGTCACTGAGGTCTTCTCTATCAATAACACACACACACGCACCACTGGGACCAGGGTCTACATGAGTAACAATGTGAGCAAACCTTAGAGAGGGGATCGTACCACCTGTTGTTACACCATGTTGAGTCAATGGTTAATACACCTAAACACTGACCTGTAGGTATTAGATTTCATGACAGATGAGCCATGGTTGTTGCACGCAGTCTGAGGCAGTCAATAACACAAATGGGCCAGATGGTCACAAGTTAAAGTGTATTTACCTTTGCAAGCCTTTTACTATCTATTGTTTGCATTCATGATAATCAATAGCTTGTTGTGGGATAAAATACACCTGTACACAATTGCTATCTCAGCTGTTAAAGTACTTAACCTATAGTGACTGTAGGAGCTAAACTGTTTCTGTCACCACCAGCACCAAACAATTCAGAGTCCAGACTAGAGCTTTGGTCACAGACACAAAGGCAGCAACCAATCTACAGTAAAGGTCAACCCTGACCAAGATGGCTCCAAAGTCAATTCTACCTCCCTTTGGCAGAGAAGCTGAGCTGCTCCCCTCTGTATTCCACCGTCTGGGGTGATCTGCAGCCTGGAACCGATCCTAAGTCTGCAGCACATCCAGGCTACCCAGCTAGCACATTTGGTTCTTTGGAAGTCGTGGGAACATATGTTTTTGGTTTCACACTGGTTGCAGGAATGAAGCCATATGTTTCATGACCTGGTAAAACTGATCCTTTTTCAAATGTTTTTCCTCTTCTGGGAATGTTTACTTTTAGGTTGCTGTGAGGTTCTGAGTGTTTTAATCTGGTTCCTTTATTTCACTGCACCTATCTGGTGTATGTGACAATAAAACATCATGTATGTGACAATTTTTTTAAAAATTATTAATGCTCTGAGAACAGAAATGATAGATTATGTGGAGGTTTAACTTAATTAAACTTCCTTTTTTCAATAGGACTTTTGATAACACTGCTAGCTTATGAGGTAAGAAAAAAAGTGAACTTCGAGCACAGATAGGACACATGGAAATTCATTTCCTTTGGCATTATTTATGCAAACATTTCTTTTTTTATAGCAACATGGTATCAGTGAGATTTAAACCTATAATCTTCTGTTCTCTAGCCATAGGAATTAGTCAACTGAGCCACCAGGATGTAGCTAGCATACCATGTTTTTTAAAGCATACAAAGCTGTTCATTTTAGTATTTTCAAACAGACACCATTTTGAAAGAGACTAGCAATCATTAAAGATCAGGTGTGGCCAATTAGTGGACACGGGACAACACACCTAAAGGAAAACTCAAAAGTGATATTTTGGCATTTGTTTGATTAGTGCACTGTTGATATAGTCCCAAAGTGTTTTGCAGGTCTTGACATAGAATTTCAACCAGATTTAAGTCAAAACTGTAACTCGGCCACTCAGGAACATTCACAGTCTTCTTGGTAAGCAACTCCAGTGCATATTTGGCCTTGTGTTATAGGTTATTGTCCTGCTGAAAGGTGAATTCATCTCCCAGTGTCTGGTGGAAAGCATACCGAACCAGCTTCTCCTCTAGGATTTTGCCTGTGCTAAAGGTCCATTACGTTTCTTTTAATATCCTGAAAAACTCCCCAGTCCTTAACGACTACAAGCATACCCATAACATGATGCAACCACAACTATGCTTGAAAATATGGAGAGTGGTACTCAGAAATGTGTAGTATTGGATTTGCCCCAAACATAACACTTTCTATTCAGGAAAAAAAGTAATTACTTTGCCACATTTGTTGCAGTATTACATTGGTGTCTTGTTGCAAACAGTATGCATGTTTTGAAATATTTGTATTCTGTACAGGCTTCCTTCTTTTCACTCTGTGAATTAGGTTAGCATTGTGGAGTAACTACAATTATTCTATCACAGCCATTAAACTCTGTAACTGTTTTAAAGTCACTATTGGCCTCATGGTGAAATCTCTGAGTGGTTTCCTTCCTCTCTGGCACCTGAGTTCGGAAGGATGCCTGTATCTTTGTAGTGACTGAGTGTATTGATACACCATCCAAAGTGTAATTAATAACTTTACCATGCTCAGTGATATTCAACGTCTGTTTAGTTGTTTTACCAATCTACCAATAGATGCCATTCTTTGCGAGGCATCGGAAATCCTCCATGGTCTTGGTGGTTGAATCGGTTTGAAATTCACTGCTCGACTGAGGGACCATACAGATAATCGTATGTGTGGGGTACAGAAATGAGGTACTAGTCATTCAAAAATCATTTTAAACACTATTATTGTACACAGAGTGAGTCCATGCAACGTATTATGTGACTTGTTAAGCACATTTTTACTCCTCAACGTATTTTAGGCCATAACAAAGGGGTTAAGTACTTATTGACTGAAGACATTTCAGCTTTTCATTTATTACATTTGTAAATAAAATCGAGAAACATAATTCCACTTTGACATTATGGGATATTGTGTGTAATCTAAATGTAATACATTTTCAATTCAGGCTGTAACACAAACAAATGTGGAAAAAGTAAAGGGGTGTGAATACTTTCTGAAGGCACTGTACATAAGACAGAAGGTTACTTCTGCAAAAACGAAATTAGGGTAGTTGGTCGGGGTGGATAGTGTTAGCTAAGATGATTTTTGAAAAAAATATTACATCTGGAAACGCTGCAGTGTTTCTACACTATTTTCAAAAACATCAGATATGACACAGGTCTTCTTTTGAGAACTTTCCCGAAATTCAGGCTGTCATAATTACTATTATTGGTGAATGTATATGTTCCAGGTACAGAATCAGTGTCTACATTGTCAAAAACCTTTCAGCATTCAGATTACAACACGCAAGAGAAATTCTGCAAAATGGGGGGGGGCATTTTAGCTGCGGACATTGTTGTTCTATAGCAGATAAAAATTGATTGACTGCTCAAAAATGTGCATTTGTTACTATCTGCATGTTGTTCCTTGATCAAATGCAAACCATCATAACTGTCAGCGATGTTGTTGAATTTCAATTTAACATGATGGATTTTTTTATTATCAATTAATCAAGAAGCATAAATCAAAGAACAATGATACATGGAAAGTTATACAGATAATAGCAGATAAACAGTTGTACTGATAAATACAAATCAATAAGAAATATTCACAGTGACAACAGTGTATTTATCCTACTCCTGCTCCTTAACTCCCAATCACTGTCGATATCTTAGACGGGGTTAGACGGTCAGATTAAACCAACCACATCCCCAGCTAGCCTGGCACCTAAGCTGTTTCAAATCAAACGGGAACATCTCACTGTACTTCACTTTAGAGAGAATGTTTCTGTTTAAACCAGGGAATGCTGTGAACTCTCTGCCTGGTTGGGTTTTAACAGCTCTGCCTCCCTGACAACCTCCACAAAGGCTAGAATGTCCCCGGTCTGGCGACCAGCATGATGGATGCCACTGGACTTTGATGCCTCGAACTCAGCGTCTGTGGTGTCCAACATGTCCTCGACAACAATGGACTTGCTAATCCTGTCTGTTGCTTGCTCAGTCATGTTTAGACCCAGGTCCTTCAAAAATGACTTCAAGACGCTGAGGAGTTCCAGGTGTAAGTCAAGAGGGATATTCCTTCCCTTCACATTCTAGAACCTGTTCCAGGTAAGACTGTGTGCCAACAGAAGGGAAAGAGTGGCAATGACTTGCAAGATCAGTAGAAGGGTACTGTAGGCATATTGGCTATGACCATAGGCCTTGTAGAACAACAGAGCTACAGTGTATAACCACAAAAACATCTCCCTACATGTTGGACAGGAAGAAGCCAAAGCTGAGTTTTGCCTCATGTTTGCCTGTATGTTGTTTATTTGTGGTCCTCCTCACTAGACTTGGGTGTATTCATTACGGGAACAGTTTACCATTTAAAAACCAAATGGAAGCAAACAGAGCAGACGGAACGAAATGGGGAGGGACCTACCTGTTTATGTCAAATTGAATAGAATGTCCAATGAATGTCCAGAATAGAATGTCCAATAGAATTTACATTGGAGTAAACAGTTTGTTGCAAAACGTTTTGCAACAGACTAAACATTTTGCAACACTGGCACTGAATCCACTACCAAGTCATGATGTTTTCTTCCTTGCTCCCTTGTTTTCTCCCTGATGGTTCTTCCTTGCTTTTCTCTGAGTAAAAGAAAAATTGCAACCTGGCATACGGCATGGGAGATGCTTCCTCGGTAGAGGTTGGCCCCTGGACATATTGCTGACACTGGTGGCAATGTCAGTGATGTCACCAAACATGATGAATATGTCCACGATTTGTGACACAGAGACAAGCAGCGAGCTCCTCTTCACATCAGGCGAACCACTAATGATGTGGTCAGGAATTAAACAGTCTGGGACATCTCTTAATACAAATTCAAAAAAGTGTAATAACGACAATGATAAATACATATTAGTTAATGCAATAGACATGACAAAAGAACTATGATATTTCAAAAATATAATTTAAAAGAATTATATCATGGTACACCAATTGTAAAGGTACCATCTCATTGTTTTCTAGGATAAAAATATATTCTCAGATATGTTGGACATTTTCAAGCATTTAATTTTTACTTATGCACTACTAGCTAGCTAGTTAGCTAGCTAGGAGTCCAATTAATGTTCAACATAGCGTGGACTTAATTAATATCAAATTATGTATAGTTACCATTTGCATGTAACATGAACCTCCTCCACAACAATCCTCATGATGTTCTCCATACACTGTTGATGCCAGCATATTCCACCACTTGTTGTTCAGCAACCAAGACACTGGGTTACTGAAAACCTGGCAACGTCCATGGATCCCAAGCAGTGATCCCCAGTTTCACAACCTCTCTGATCTGGTCCTCCATGAAGGGCGACTAACGGCGACAACAACGAGTATTGGGTTCTCGATCCACAGATTATTAGAGGATGCTGATTGGTCCGGCCATACGGTGGATAGAAGGGAGGGGCTCAAACGGTTTGACTCTTGTCGTGGCCAGACTGCATCCGTGTAGCGAAACATAATGTAAGCTCGCGAGGTCAGGATGGTTCGCAAGAGGCTAGAACATTATAAACATTGAAATTAGATGTAACCATATTTGATATTTTAGAAAACGTTCTTGTCAAAGTAATGAAATACCAAGAAAATAATGATTTTGTTTAGGTCAATTTACTTAAATATGCTGAGAATGTTCAAAGCCAAGCAACTATCCTGCGCCATTCCCAGAAAGTTGTGGGAAGGTTGTATTCAAAATAACCATCGGACAACCACACACTCACCAAGCTCTAAGAAACATATGGTTCTTAGAACATTATGTGCTAGCTGGGTAGGCATTGGCCATGGGAGACCCTGGCAGGACTGGGCATACCAGACTGGGTACTGGGCATACCAGACTCTGCCATGAGAAATATCTACCCAGACTTACAGGGTCAGGACAGCCTGGCCATTTGAACAGATGACATGTCTCTCTCCATGTCTGTCCACCTGTCACTGAATATGATTTTATAGTAGGCTATCTTCTACTTATAGGCTATATGTAGACCTACATGTAGCCCAATACACAGAACCTCTGAGTTGCACAGATTTTTGTTCATTGAATACCTTGCAAGGTATGCTACACTCACACACTGCTTACATGGCAAACGAGGCGTTGATGCATAAGTGGATTTGTGAACTATGTGAAAATGTATTGGATAGCATGGGTGCATAAAATATAAATAAATACTTTACCGAATAAGACATTACCGATAGTGTGTTGTTTGTTTTCTTCTCACACAGTGGACATGCATGAACCTGGTCTTGTGATGTGGCCAGTTACAGCATCATTGCATCAGCTTTTCTTTGATTATGCTGTAATGTTATGATTGCTCTTTACAGTCATGTCCAGCCCCTGCTGCTCCTCAAAAAGTGAACACCATTCTCTAATTTACAACACAGCGAGATGAAGCCACAACAGTGTACTTCATCTGCCACTCTCCTCTCGAAGGCAATTCAACTTAATCTGAAACAGTGAAACCATAATATGCAAATAGTTCCGCTATTAAATATCATAGAGATAGCCTATCTGTTTCCCCCCCAGCCGGATAATGTTTTACATATAGTCAAAGAGGGTTGGCAGGACGACACCAGAGCCATATATGTTTCTAAATAAATGGCTCTGGGTTACACCTATCAATCACAAAAAAACAGTGAGTGAACATGAAGTTCATGACAGCCTGCTCTATGATGGATGGATAGATCCTAGATCATTCTAACGATGCAAGCTAACATTCTATTCAACAATCTGTAGCTCGAGGCACATCTCTGTTTCGTGTAGACTGGTATGAAACCTGCAAACAGGTGCATGAAAACCTTAGTCCCACCACCGTGTGCCACGGTTCATATCAAAACCGGTCGACTTAGATGCCACCAGTCAAAGGTGAACTCACCATTGCAGTACTGGAGAAGGAGTGAAGTGGTATCATAAAGGTTCCCACATGATGAAGCGATCCTCTCCGACATTTCTTTCTTTTCAAGCAGACCCGTCACTTCCCCTTTCTTGCAGCCTCCTTATCCACACGCCTTTCCACCCCACTTCTCCACATCCAGAAACCCTCAACACCTTTCGCTGTTTGTCGCTCACCAGCCAGACTACCGTCTGCTCTCCGTATCTGTTACTATAGCAACAGCCTCACCATTGAGTTTGCCAACCATTCGGAGGTGAGGGGGGTGGCACGTGACAGTTAGGACGCGTTCGTAAATTCGCTCTGGCTATCTACTCCGATTTCAGAGCACTCTCGTCTGAGTGTGCTAGAGCGCAGGCTTTAACTGATGAATTTACGAACGCTCAACACCAGTTGAATATGACCGGTGTCAGTAACGTTGGGAAAAAAAGATTAATCAAATTGTTGCCAGCAGCACAGTTACACTCACCAACGCTCTGGATAACATGAAAACAGCTCTGCTAGGGTAACGTTATGTACAATGGTCAGAGTGAGGTGTCCTCTCATTTATGTCTGGAAGTAGCTAGCAAGCTAGCTAACTTTAGCCAGTTAGCTTGGGCGCTTGACTGCAGTTGTGAGGTCAGAACGCTCGGATCAACCCTCCTCCTCGGCCACGCTCCGAGGGCGAAACGCTCTGAATTTACTAACGGACAATCTGACAAAGCTCTGAATTTAAGAGCGCGCCCTGAGCGCTCCAGAGTGAATTTACGAACGCACCCTTATTTGATACTGCATAGAAACATAACTACCTCAAAGGACAATTTGGGAGTATTCAATGTGGAGAATGAGGGGATAACTTGGCGCAAAATCTGTTTTCTCTAGAAGGTGGGGTTTGTTGTGTTTTTCGCTTACCAAGCGATGAGTTTGTGTCAAAATAAATGTAATGGCTTATTTGATCAAATATACGTTTTTTAAAAATAATTATGTTGTTACGGGTGTACTGATATAAGTAGGACACGGCAACTTTAAGAAAACATTTTTTTATGTCGGAGTATTGCCCGGTCGTCACTAGTTACCATAGCCACAAAGTCATAAACCCCGCCTATTTCTACAATTTCTCTTCTTAAAATGTGATTTTAATAAATCTAACCGTAACCAAGCTAACTTTATGCCTAACGCTAACCTTGAATTAAAGCCAAACAGCACATTTTAGTTGTCATGAATTTGAACTTCTACGATATAGCCGCGATATTTTGACATTGTGACAGGTAACTAGTGGAAACAGTTGTGCCTGTTGATCACACGCGTATCTGCCCTAAACATTGGCTAGAATGGTCCCACCTGATCTTGCCTCCTCCAACCAAGTACAGCAGTAGAGATGGAATGGGATTCTCCAATGTGAGCTGTAGATGTTAAATGTTTCTGTGTTTTGTTCTGAACCTGTTTTATACTTTCTATTCCTCCTGATTTACTACTACTGTTAATAGCACAACAATAAACTTTGTTTTCATCTTTTATAGGGCTGGTTTTCCAGACTCAAATGAATACTACTGGACTAGAAAACATGCTCGATGGAGAATCTCTATGCCATTGGAATTTAATGTGTGGCTGTAGAAACTAGCCCATAAAGGAGTCTAAGATAAACTCCAATACCTAGTCAAATTAAAATAAAAAAATAAAAACATGACTGGAGTGTGCAATCCGGGGCTGGGCACAACGTTCGACCACGCCCACTTGTTTTTGTCTGAGGTTTGACAGTCGTACACTGAATCCAAACACACATATTTGCGCAAGCCACACGTTGAATACAAATAGATTTCATTTTTGAAGATCGTATGAAATATTATATAAAGTACCAGCAGATGTGTTGTAACACTTTTTGCTTCATGCTATATTTGAGACAAGCTACATATTGTGTTGCAGTGAACCGACTTGTTATGTATGTCATGTACTGTTAAAATTGTGTTGATAAATGTTATACCTTTTGTATTTATATTATTTCATTGAGCATATATATATACACACACACACACACAGGTACTACCTATCCTGATTTATAATGCTATTTACTTTCCTCATGAGAATGGAGACAGAATATACCAAATAGACATACTGACAAGCTGAATGTGCTTTGAACATTAAGTTATACCAGCTGCAGTACAGAGATCAGAGACTCGGGTGACTTCTACAGCATCTTTACTAAACATAACACAATTAACAATTAAGACAGCAGACAAAAACAAGGTTTGACCACTCCTCAAAAATGGCTTCACTCCTGCTCCTAAAAAGAGGCAATGACAGTCATTTTCTTCTTGTCACATAGAACATCTCATCTCTCTGTTACATGAATGGTTTCTTGAGGAGAATATTTTCCTCTTCATCCAGGCCATCACACAACCGTAGTTCTTTAAGGGTTAATGCGGTCTTTCATCCATCCTAATTACACTAGGGAGAGAAACGGTGCCTTTAAATGTTTGGTGTTCGCATCACCTTGCTGTCTCTAGGGTATCCCTTAGAAGAACATCTGTATCCTTGAAGAAAAAGGAAGAATGAATATTAAGAGTAGTGCCTCATTGGGTGATCAAGACAAATTACACCCCACTTTCACAATACCACCAGGCAAACAAAATCTATTATTACTAAAGGGGTTTTCAGTGATATCTATAACTACTCAACAAGTCATCACTACTAGTACATCTTGCCATGCATCAAGCCTTCAGCATTACACACAGTAGACTATATACCCAGTTCACAGCTCCCAGTTCGCCATGCATTTTGTTTTCAGTATCGTCTAGAAAGAAAACAGATTGTGGTCATTACGTAATGTAAGGGAACCTCTAGGGATGTGTGTACAAGAATGCACCTTACTTTAGCTAATAGCCTATAACGTACCTGATCCTGCAGAGCTGGATGCGGATGTGACCTGCTGTGACTTCTTGGGGGGGGTTTAAGACTATACCACTCATCATATGATGGGGGTAAATCTTTAAACATTGGTTTAAGACTATACCACTCATCATATGATGATGGGGGGGTAAGTCTTTAAACATGGGTTTAAGACTATACCACTCTTCATATGACATCTACCTGTAGTGTGGGGGAGACTATACCACTCATCATATGAGAGGGGGGTTAAGTCTTTAAACATGGGTTTAAGACTACCACTCTTCATATGATATCTACCTGTAGTGTGTTTTGTTTTCGCCACCTTTTTCGATCTTTCAACCTCTCTTCTTCAGATCTTAGTGAGTGAATGACATATATTACATACATTCAATATGAAAATATATTCAGGTCAGTCTGTCTACAGTGAAAGATGTGATTTTAAGGATGCAAATGAAAAGTTTTTATAATGTTCAAGACTTACTGCATGGGAAAGTTCTGCAGGAGAACTAGGCACCACCATCGCCTAATTTGCTGCATGTTTTCCTTTGAAAAAGAAAATCACACAATCGGATCCCCAAAAAACATTATATCCCCTAGTGATGAGAATTTCCTAATTTATACATACCTCAGTGAAATCACACTGTGCTTCCATTGGAGTGTACAGAGCATACCGTAAGTTAAGAAAGAGTAGGTTGTTAAGTTTGATAGTTATGATAACGACAATAATGATTGTTGTTTTTGAGTTTTTGATGTATGAATTGTGTATGTAGTGTAAAAACTGTAGGAAATTGGTCCCATAAAGTGTCAAGAATAATAAACAAGAAAAAGTATGAGCAATAACAACAGTGTGCTATGCATGCCGCAATAACTCTTCATATGTTATAACAGAAAATAGGACTAATATCATATACTGAATAGCATCTTACCATCAAAACAAACACCCCACAGTTGTTTGAGAAACCTTGCTTTGGTAGGCCCTGTGGTGTGAACAAGGTACAATTTTCAATAAAGGAATGTCAATGAAATGGTACAGTTCAGTGGAATAATTTAAAGGAACATCATCCACACCAAAAGTCCCCCAAGGTACAGGGGAGAAGAATCAAGCAATGTTCCCGTGAACACAGTGTATGTGAAAGTAAAGAAAAAGTACAATTCAAAAGCTTTTTAATACTCCAGCATGCATAGCAGTTTTGAACAGAGTTGGAACTGAATTAGCCCGAGTATTTTTCACAACATGTATGAGTGTTGCTGGACCAGAAAATTTATTTTCGACTGCAAACACACCATTTCTCACATGCCAAAAATCTTTCCTTGGACACGGTTTCAAAGCAATGTGTATGCTTTCTTCGTAAATGTGTTTGGAAGTTTCTCTTATGGTCCGGCGCGCTATCGAATGTGCCGCAAAAGCATGCGGCAGGGTCGATTTCCGGGTTTATAAACCCAGGGTCGTTACAATACTATGCGTAGGCTGTGTAGACTCGTTATGTGTAACTAAGGGCATCAACGATACACATTTAGAGCCAGCCAAACACAAGGCATACATTGAAGAAACACAGAAAATCAACGATCAAATCGATTACATAACTGTACATGTAAACCTGGGATTACTGCTCATGTAGGCAAATTTGTACAAATAAAGATTCCCTCATTGTGAGTAATTAGCTAGCTCACGTGCAAATGGGTGCTAATTAACGCTATGCTAACATCGGTGCGGTAATTGGTCATATAAAAATATACCACTGCACTGGTATAACATGAATATGACAATGTACATTATGCATAATGACAGTCTCACTTCCATGGTTTATATTTTTATCCATGTACGTTTGATTAAGATTCGCTTTCGTTGACGTTGATACCTTCAACGTTTACCTCAACTTCGGTGATCTTTGAAGGAGACGGGAGGGTTCGGGTTAAACACGTTTGACTCCGCCCATATTGAGCCCGGCCCCAAACTGCACACTGCAGTCAGGTATTCTCCCTCCGACTGCTTTCCATTTTCGAAGATAATTATTTTCATTGTTAGAGCGCCCACTAGGGTATCTGGTCAATATAATGGATAATCTGTGATGTAGCTTTAATTTGACTTTAGGCAACGCCCACGTAAATAATTGTAAACTGTTGATAGGCCTATTAGGAAACATTATAATATTTCTTGTTACAAAGGGGAAGTTCAAAATGTTCTCTTATATTTCATCAAGGCCACATGTTCCAAGACATTGATATGTGATTTGATGAAAGGCTTCATGTCATGCCTCATAGGCCCAAAATACCAAACCTGCAATGTGTCTACAAATAATATTGGTGATTTGACGGTTTACATTTTCCGATCACTGGAGGGCGACATTACACTATTCTTTATCACTCCATTGAATCTCAATAGTCTACTGAAGGAAGTCAGACCACCCATCCCTCTTTCCATATAACTACGGCAATGATCTACCGTCCTGTGGGTTTTCAGTACAACCCTAAAATAACACACTTGATTCTATTTATTAGCTGTTAAACAAGACCTTAGCTAGCTGAATCAGATATGCTAAATTATGGTTGGACTGAAAACCTAAAGGACAGTAGATCTCCAGGAAGCGGGTTGGGCAGCCCTGCTCTAAGACATCTCCAGAAATTTACTACAAAGAGGATCAGTACACAGTGAAGATGTCATAATAGTCTTTCTAGACAGATGGGTTGCCTCCCATAATATTCCAGCCAGGTCTGGGATTTCCAAAAGTACCCATCTAGCACATTTGGTTCCTTGGAAGTTGTGGGAATGTACACTACCAGTCAAACGTTTTAGAACACCTACTCATTCAAGGGTTTTTCTTTATTTTTACTATTTTCCACATTGTAGAATAATAGTGAAGACATCAAAACTATGAAAAAACACATATGGAATCATGTAGTAACCAAAAAAGTGTTAAACAAATCAAAATACATTTTATATTTGAGATTCTTCAAATAGTCACCCTTTGCCTTGATGACAGCTTTGCACACTCTTGGCAGTAATAATGTTATTTTATTGGGTTAATTGAACATTCTCAGAACTATGTGATTTTGCCTACCAAAATAGCCATGTTCCCTAAAGGTTCTCTTTGGTTATTAGAAAAATAACTTTCCCATAACATTATGGGAATAGTTTTATTTACAACTATGTGGGGAACGTTATATACAAGTTATCAAATTCCAACAAAATAACGTTATTTTACAAAGGTAATTGAACTTTCTCAGAAATATGTGATTCTCCCTATCAAATAGCAACGTTCCCTTAAGGTTCTTCTTTGGTTATTAGAAAAATTACTTTCCCACAAAAATTCAAATATGTCTGCAGAAAGAATGGGGTGTCTGCTAAAATATGACACTGAGTTTGAAAAACAATATTTTGGTTATTGAACCTGTTGGTTCCACTTTTCTGGGCTCCGTTATTTACTTAACAAATAAGGAACACTCAAAATGTGCACTTATAAATCATAACCATTTGAATCGAAATACAGCTGTAGACAGAAGTCAAAGATCAAACATCACACATACATCTGATGTCTCTCCTGAGTTCTGCAAAATAGGAAAAGTCCAAGTTGCTTTTAATATGCTTGCAGTCAACCCCAAGTGATGTAACTGCCGATGTCAATATCTTCTACTCATGAGACCAAGCCCAATCATATACAGTTTTACAAACATGCAGGAGATTCAATAGTTCTAGTGTTTTATAAGGGCTCAGCAGTAAATGTCCACTCCCCAAGTTGCTTTATAGTGGTATGTCTGACTAGTCTCTTATCTCTTTCACTCCCCTGCAGGGTTCTGTGTCTATGCATCTCTTTTAATCTTGAGGCGCATTCTCACAGACACCCTGTTTTGACTGCAATAACTCACACATCTCGCAGACCGCTTCTTTATAAGAGGCAGAGACTAGAAAATAACTGTGGAACAATATTAAACCTTACAATGATATATACAGTATATTGTTAATCTGTAGTCTAGGACCCTATAAATGTAGTGGGGAGGTGTCTTATAACCCTTCCCCTTCTATTAATACAACATAAGCATAATCAAACATTATAATACATCAAACATTTGGTGCAGCCCCTATCATGACCCCAAGTTTACCCCATCAAACCACAGTAGGTGAAGTGGATTTACATCCCGTAACATGGTCTGCACTATACAGAAATGCATAATTATCCATATGAATATCATGGTGATGTATCCTGAATAGGTACAAGGTAGAAATATGCAATATCCTTCTTTTGCATAATATTATTCTACACACTGGCTAGTATTGTAATAAGCTCCACCCCTAAACAACACCACATTTTGTTAGTCCAGACCAGACAAAATTCTAACCAATCATAGACATCCATGTTTCACAAGTTTGGACATCACAGTACAGTACAGAACAGTACAGCCCAGCACAGTTGAACAGAGTAGAGTTCAGTACAGTAAAGTATGTTCAGTACAGTACAATACTGTACATTCTACTGTACTCTGTGCTCTACTGTACTCTACTGTATAGTAGTACTGTACTGTTCTCTTCTGTGCTCTACTGTATTTTGCTGTCCAAGCTTGTGAAACATAGACGTCTATGATTTGTTCAGATTTGGTCTGTCCGTTTCAACTACTTTCAACGTCCATGGACATCCATGGACAGAGGATAGGTGGGAGGTGTTGTGGTAGGTGTCAGTAAGTGCCGGGATAGGTGACATTAACTGGACAGAGAGAGAAGAGAAGCAGAAAGAGAGAGGGGGAGAGTGAGAGGGAGGGGTTGAGCTGGACATAACAGTATGCCAATGGAAGAGAGCACAGTAGCAGGTGACCCAACTGTCGTTTTTTGACTACTATGTCTTTGCTAGATCTAATCCCAGAGCAGAGGAAGCTAATGTGAAGCTAATTTAACTAACTAGGCGCAAACTGAACATTACTTAAAATACATTTCTTTGGCTAGTTCTTGTATTACTTATTTACCAAGAGTGGCAGTGGCAAATTATTTCACAATTATACCATTTACAAGGTTGATTAATTTTTCCTTAGTAGCTAGCTAACAATCCAGTTTTCATTACATGGATGGCTATAGGCTCACTTATCATCTAGTTAATTATCATCAACCAAAATTAAGAACAAGAACACACACATGACGATTACAGTAACAAAGCATATTTCATTGAAAATCTTTGTCATTCATTACTTTGTCCTTTTCTGTTTCACGGGAAGCAAAGTTCGAGCTAGCAAACAGCACATGCTTCCCCCTGCCTAGCAATCTGCAGGCAGAGATGACTGCTTCATTCGCTTTGAGAACTAGCACAGACCTCAAACAAAGTTGTTTTTCTAATAATGTAGTTATTGGAAAGATGTCAGTTTGGCTTGTCATAAAAATTTGCCGAAAATGTACTAACTTTACTGTGTGTGGGGGAAATATGTAATATTCGGTTAAATCGTATGGCACTCCCATGAGCACAAATGCAATAACGGCTGGCTTTGGTCTACTTAAAGGAAATATTCACCCATGTTGAATGTTATATCATATTTACGCATATCTGAGTGATGTTCTATCATTTCCCGGAGTCATTTCATGTGTCACTGAGATATTCGCCATTCAAGCAGACAGAAAAACAGGCGGTATGACAAGTTTTGCATCATGTGATCAGATCATCATGTGATCATTTTCTGCCTGTTTGAATGGTGAATACCTCAGGTACACGTGGAAACATGAAATAACCCCGGGAATTGATAGAACATCGCTTCAACATTCAAAATGGGTGAATTTTTCCTTTAATAAACCCCTCTGACAACACCCCGGCTTGCCCAACGGTAACACAAAGCTACACTAGAGGGCAAACATAGACTGATGTTTTATGAATATCCTGTAGTACTGGTTACATTGCATTGTGATGGGGAATTAACTGTCCATGTAGTGCTGTAGGCTCACATGCAGTAAACAGTACAATGCACTTTAATAGTATTTTTTGTGTAATTCATTACAAATGAACCTGTTGCTCTATGGTCTTTTTAATCTTGTCACGTCCTGACCATAGAAAGCTTTTATTTTCTATGGTAGAGTAGGTCAGGACGTGACTGGGGGGTTCTTCTAGTTTATTTTTTCTATGTGGGGTTCTAGGTTCATTTTCTATGTTGGTGATTTGTATGATTCCCAATTAGAGGTTAGCTGGTTATCGTGGTCTCTAATTGGGGATCATACTTAAGTAGCATTTTTCCCACCTGTGGGTTGTGGGATATTGTTTATGTTTAGTTGCCTGTTTGCACTGCATTGTCGTCACGGTTCGTATATTCTTTATTTGTTTTGTATTTGCTTGAGTTTCACTTTATTCATTAAAAGTATGTGTACGCTGCGCCTTGGTGCGATCATTAATTTGAACAACGTGACAGAATATCCCATCACACCAGGACCAAGCAGCGTGCTACAATGGTGAAAATAAGTTAGACCTGGGAGTAAATAATGGAAGGACAGGAGATCCTTCCTTGGCAGGAGTCACAGCAGACAGAAGGAGATAATGGAGAACAGAGACGACGCCAGGGTTCGCGGCCACGACGCAAGCCCAAGATGCAGCCTCTAAAAAAAATAAAAAAAAAATTGGGGGTGGCACACGAAGTGATCGGCAATGCCAAGGGGTGAGTCAGAGACCGAGGAGGAATATTGGGACAGATTGAGTGAGGAGTGGTCGGCGAAAGTTGAGGGGAGTGAACCAGAGACTGTCAGTGAGTTGAGGGAGAATGTGGAGGAGAGAGAAATTAGTTATTGAATTGGTGGATGATGCACGACATTTGCCCTAAGGAGCGTGTTATCAATTTAAAGCCACCTGAGTCAGCTCTCCGTACTCATCCTGAGAAGTGTGTTAAAGTTCCGGTACAAGTGATGCCGGATATGCGCACCAGGTCTCCAGTACGCCTTCCCAGCCCAGTACGTCCTGTGCCAGCTCCTCGCACTTGCCGGGCGAGGTGTGTCATCGAACCGGTACCATTGATGCCGCTATACGCACCAGGTCTCCAGTACGTCTCCACAGCCTGGTACGTCCTGTGCTGCTCCTTGCACTCTCCCTCAAGTGCGCCTCCCCAGTCCAGTACGTCCTGTGCCTGCTCCCCGCACTCGCCCTGAGGTGCGTGTCACCAGCCCCGTACCACCAGTGTCGGCCCCACCCACCAGGCTTCCTGCGAAGATCCCCAGTCCGGAGCTTCCGGCGACAGTGCCCAGTCCGGAGCTTCCGGCGACAGTGCCCGGTCCGGATCCTCCGGCGACGTTTCACGGTCCGGAACCTCCTGCGACGGTCAACGGTATGAAACCTCCAGCTCCATGGCAGGAGCCCTCCTCTACGCCGATGCCCAGTCCAGACACGGCGTCCAGCCTGGGTCCATGGCTAGATCCGCGGGAGGAGTGGGTTCTTCGACCCCGCACCAGAGCCACCACCAAAGATGGTGGATCCGAGAGCCGAGAACTGTCGCGGAGCTGCCTCACACCACATAGCAACCACTCTCCATTCCATTAATTGCATCTCTTTTTCTCCATTGATCAGAGGTCCATTACCTCAGTCTCTCATTCTGAGACTTTAGATGATGAGCTGAAATGCACATATAAAATGATCACACTGGCTCTCAGCCATTTCAGTGTGTAATATGTGATCTTGATTGATCCTCCATTTTTCTCTACCCCAAAGGGCTCTTATTACAAGTCCCAGGTCCTGAGAAGTCATTTTTTCTAATTCAACGGCTTCATCATAGTCCTGTTTGGAGCAAGGCCACAATGGAACAGAATATTGCACCTTGGTGGATCTTGACTGTGATAGCGGAGTGCAGAGCACTGGCTCACGTGGAAGGCATAGCTTAAGAAAATCTCAGCAGCAGCTATGGAACACATATGACACAGCTCAAAGAAGGTGAGGCTCCCCGTATGAGCACCGCACGCTAACACAGCACTTAAAGTCAAAGCCCAAGGGTAACACTACACAGAAATGGCCAGTGATAACCTTATTTGTGTACAGGAGGAGGAGATGCCAAAGTGCATTCAGTTTCCAACTGCTGCAGATTGAGATAGATAACAAATGCTAGAGAGAGAGAGACATGGTGAATAATGTTATATGGTCTGGCAGTCCTATTAGTAATGGCCAGATTTAGAGTACAGCGCCTCTGCATGCACCTCTTCCCTGTGATAAGAATGAGAATCACATTTCATTGACTTGCTTTACTGTGCATCAATTTGTGTTTCCCGGTTGCACTTAGTCAAGTTTGATTTCCATTTTGCCTTGAGAAGGAACTTTGGGAAGTCACACAGCGAGCCTCCCACTGAGGCTTAGGGCAGAAAAACAAAACCAGAGGCAGCTCTCCTATCTCTAGATAGGGTTTTAACAGGCTCTGATTCCTCCTGAGTATGTGCATCCACCTCACAGACAGACACAGACAGACAGACACAGACAGACAGACACAGACAGACACAGACAGACACAGACAGACAGACAGGACAGACAAAGCACCCGTGATACTGGATAGACTCATGTCTGCTCCACTCTCCTGAACATGATGAACAGGTTTACATTAGACATGCTTTTAGATCTTCTACAGAATAGATTTTCAGCAGATGCTCATCCAACCAATGGGTAGACTAACATTATTCGTGCCGTCCCTGGATCAAACCCTATGTCATATAAAGCCCTCTCTTTCAAATGCAATGAAATGGATACATGCCCGAACAGTAGGTTTTCGTGCAACAAAAAAAAAAAATAGTATTTTGCATTATGAGGAGTAAAAGATGGAGAGCCCACTGGCACCAAAGAATGGACATAGCTATTATAAGAGACAGCACATTTGACATAAGCATTGGAAACACGTCATTGACTCCCTGTGCTGAAAAGTCTCCCTAGACCTCAAATGCTGCCTTAATGAAATCCAAGGACACATCTGACATTTGACAGGAGTGATATATGTCTGGCGCTGGCACTGTAACAAAAACCAGTCTGGGAGGAGAAAGGTTATCCTGTGCCAAATGACTTGCATATTAGGCTTCTACACCCACTCGTATATTTCTGAGCAATTGAGCATTTCGTCTTTGCAAAGTGCTTCCAAGATGTGTAAAACAGGGAAATGGGATGTCAAGTAAGACCGTACAAATCTCCAAAAAGGCAATTGAACTTAATGCAAGATAATAGCACAATACCTCAAATATATTAACAATAGCACAATACCTCAAATATATTAACTTATTTTAAATATTAACTGACAAGAAAATGTGCAACACAGTACATGGAAATGATTCTAGAAAGCAATAAAACGGCAAACAAATCCAGTGCCTGCACAGCTCCTGAGCACATTACTATACATTTGTTTTATTTAACCTTTATTTAACTAGGCAAGTCAGTTAAGAACAAATTCTTATTTACAATGACGGCCTATTACTAATCCTGACAAAAAATGTTGTATCTATGCTTTGACTTCTAATGTTGCACAGTTGGGATGGAACTGTAGAAGGTGAGGATCTATTGCACATCTCTGCAGGTAGTATAAGAGAATTGCCCCATGGGAGCTGGGGTTCTTGCTTTTCATGGGATTTTGCGTCCTATCCAGAGCGCAAAGCACCTCCCTGAACACTGCAGCTGCAGTGTCTCTTCCTCTACCACTAGAATGTAGAGCTGATTAGTACTTCCCCTGTCTTGTAATACAATTCTCTTGTGAGCCTGCTGTATGCACATTTCAGACTGAAAAAACGCCTGCCATTTTATAGTGAAAATGCATTGAGATTTCTGTGCTTGACAGAATGAGACTGCATTGCAGGCCACAGTGCTGCTAAAATAATTCAGGTGCACCAAAAGGGTCCAGTGACACAGGCACGCATGTCTTGACCAATAGGCTGCTGTGTAAACCTTGCATGCCTTCCACCATGTCCAGAATAATCTATGAGCATGACATCATAATCACCTTTAACACACTCCACATTTCTCACACGACTGCCAAGATGTGTCCTTTCTACCTCCTGAAGGAGTCTGTGCTTGCACCACTGTGAGAGAGGATAACAAGTCTATTCAGTGGTTCCATTAAGTGGGTGGTTTGTGTATGGAAGATGAGTGATGCGCTGACTGTGCTGGCTGTCTGCCTGGTTGCAGCTGTGTACTGAGCTGTGGGCCTGTGTTTGTATATCTCCCTCTCTGTGGACTTTTATTGGCAGTGCACATGCTCTAATTATCCCTCTGCTGGCCACTGGTGGTTGTTTACTGTGTGTACCCAAAAGCCACGGAATCTACACCACTTTGACTGCTTAACGGAAAGCTTGTCATGACAGGATACTTGATTTATTTGTGTTGGGAGTGGAGCAGGTTCAGTGAAGGAACCAATTCCACTTCCCCACTTCCTTGGTTAGGTTAACATACATTTATTGGACTGTGGTCTCTGATGTATTGTTGTGATTATTTCTATGCCCTACCTTTGGCTGAACCCCATTTACTTCTACATGTACTGTATACAAGTTTAGTATAGGGTATGTTCACTATATAACTGTAGCAATTTTTTTTCTCCCCTTTCAGGACACTGTTGTACGCTCTTGGACTGGCTGGATCAGCAGTAGGGGACACAGAGACCACAGGAAGTAGAGGTGGGGCCCGAAACCACAGACTTTATTTAATATTTCTTTATCCAATAAAACAAACTCCCCTGTCTATTCCATGCCTCCCCTTGTACTGCAACAACAATCAAATGAGTTAAGGAAACCGGTTGCATTTTTGTCATATCTCTCATTTTGAGTTAAACTTAGGCTGCTGTTATTGTTGCTAATCATTTCAATCTGTTCAAAATTAAGAGGTTTATTTCAAACTTATTTTTAGGTGTCAATGTGCCAATGTGCAATTGGAGAAATATAAAACGTTTGTACTAGAGTGATGCTTTTGTATGATGGAATGGGGCCCAGTATCAGACAAGAGAGGAACTACTCACTCTGTGAGCTCAAATACTCATATCTTCACAGGGGAACATCAATGTTTTGGCTGAATAACTGATTTTGGCATTGATAGTGATATTTGTTGCTCATCCAGGTCACTGTCTTTCATAACAAATCACAAGTGAACACAAATGTTTTTTGTTGGTTTGTTTTTTGGTGCCTTTTCTTCCTGCTGCCAAGACAACCCAGACAAAGCCATTGGTCCAATCACTTTGTGAAGCACCAATTGTGCTCAATGATCCTTGCAACCAGTCTCTTAGTTGATGAGAGGACTGGACTAGATGAGAAGACTGGACTAGATGAATAGACTGTCCATTTCAGGGGAAACCTATCCATCCCCATCAGCATTTAGAACAATTAGTGAAAACAAAGCTGAAGCACTTTCCTCAGATATCGGGTCAATGCCTTTCGTTACGCAAGTGTACACTTGCCCTAGCCCGAAGTTACTCACTGAGTGTACAAAACATTAGGAACACCTTCCTAATATTGAGATGTACCCCCTTTTGCCCTCAAAACAGCCTCAATTCATTGGGGCATGGACTACAAGGTGTCGAAAGCATTCCACAGGGATGCTGGCCCATGTTGACTCCAATGCTTCCCGTAATTGTGTCAAGTTGGCCTGATATCCTTTGTGTGGTGGGCTATTCTTGATACACACGGGAAACTGTTTAGCGTGAAAACCCAGCATCGTTGCAATTCTTGACACACTAAAACTGGTGCGCCTGGTATCTGCTACCATACCCTGTTCAAAGGAACTAAAATATTTTGTCTTGTCCATTCACCCTTTGAAATGGCACACAAATAATCCATGTCTCAAGGCTTAAAGATCCTCCTTTAACCTGTCTCCTTCCCTTCATCTACACTGATTGAAGTGGATTTAGTCCCCGAAAAGGGACATCAACAAGGGATCATAACTTTCACCTGGATTTACCTGGTCAGTCCATGTTATGAAAGGAGCAGGAGGTTCCTAATGTTTTGTACACTCAGTGCACAAGTTACAGTATGCTCCTGTGTTTTGACTGCAGCTGTACAGAAGACCCCCAACCTTACTAACAACAATATGCCCTGATGCAAACACTCTTGATGCAAGCCCACTGCCTTGGGTGTGAGAGAAATGCTTTACAAATTCAATGAATTATTATTATTACTCATTGCTCTTTCCCTTCTCATGCTCTTTCCCGACATGGCCATGCCTTAATTCTCAGATGGCTGGTTAACGAGACTACACTTGCTGTTGACATAGAGGGGATCCCCACCCACTGGAAATTTTCTCTAAGGCAAAAACAAAATCTCAGCCTCATGGCAAAATGTGCAACGACAAAATGTTCTCTGTCCCATGGCAGGGTGTGTAGAATAGCATGAGATTAGCAATAAAACTGTACTTATTTTTCTTTGGCCCATGGCAAATGTCAAGAAATTTAGCTGTTTTGTTTTTGGGTTGGACCCGAAAATGTGAGCAGTAGATCTCAGTTTGCATTTTGAATCAGAAAGTGATCTTGACTCCGAAAAGGTTGGTGACCACTGCTCTAGTGTTTGAAAGGACCCCAGGCGTAACATTAATCCAGTGAAGAAGAGTGAATGGGAAGAAGAATATGAAGTCGATCGAAGAGACCAGCTCCATCCAAAGTGTTTACATGCTTGCTGTGTTCCAGCACTACTGGGCCACCACTGTGGCTCTTTGCGTTTGACATGGATGCCCCACTGTGCTGCCCCCAGAACCCTGGACTGTCTGGCTTTAACATCCAGGAGCTTAACAGAGGGGCCAACATGCCTCCGAGCACCGCTGCTCAACTCCACTCCAGTGCACTAACACCAGCATGGTCTCATAGGCTAGATGTAACATAGTAAATATAAATCCGGCACACTCAAATTAGTATGGTTACATGAGACAGAAGGTTACTTAAGGCAAAAACAAAAGTTGGGTGGTTTGGTGGCGTATAAGCAGCCCAAAGATTGCGTGATCGAATCTCATCACAGACAACTTTAGCATTTTAGCTAAATAGAAACTACTTACTACCTTTTAGCTACTTTGCAACTAAACTCAGCAAAAAAAGAAACGTCCCCTTTTCAGGACCCTGTCTTTCAAAGATAATTAATCAAAATCCAAATAACTTCATATCTTCATTGTAAAGGGTTTAAACACTTTCCCATGCTTGTTCAATGAACCATAAACAATGAATGAGCATGCGCCTGTAGAATGGTCGTTAATATACTAACAGCTTACAGACGGTATGCAATTAAGGTCACAGTTATGAAAACTTAGGACACTAAAGAGGCCTTTCTACTGACTCTGAAAAACACCAAAGGAAAGATGCCCAGGCTTCCTGCTCATCTGCGTGAATGTGGCATGCTGCAAGGAGGCATAAGGACTGCAGATGTGGCCAGGGCAATAAATTGAAATATCTAAACTGTGAGATGCCGAAGACAGTGCTACAGGGAGACAGGATGGACAGCTGATCGTCCTCGCATTGGCAGACTTCGTGTAACAACACCTGCACAGGATCGGTACATCCGAACATCACAACTGAGGGACAGGTACAGGATGGCAACAACAACTGCCCGTGTTACACCAGGAACGCACAATCCCTCCATCAGTGCTCAGACTGTCCGCAATAGGCTGAGAGAGGCTGGACTGAGGGCTTGTAGGCCTGTTGTAAGGCAGGTCCTCACCAGACATCACCGGAAACAACGTCGCCTATGGGCACAAACCCACCGTCGCTGGACCAGACAGGACTGTCAAAAAGTGCTTTTCGCTGACGAGTCACAGTTTTGTCTCACCAGGGGTGATGGTCGGATTCACATTTATCGTCGAAGGAATGAGCGTTACACCGAGGCCGGTACTCTGGAGCAGGATCGATTTGGAGGTAGATGGTCCATCATGGTCTGGGGCAGTGTGTCACAGCATCATTGGACTGAGCTTGTTGTCATTGCAGGCACTCTCAACTCTGTGCGTTACAGTGAAGACATCCTCCTCCCTCATTTGGTACCCTTCCTGCAGGCTCATCCTGACATGACCCTCCAGCATTACAATGCCACCAGCCATACTGCTTGTTCTGTGCGTGATTTCCAGCAAGACAGGAATGTCAGTGTTCTGCCATGGCCAGCGAGGAGTCCGGATCTCAATCCCATTGAGCACGTCTGGGACCTGTTGGATCGTAGGTTAAAGCCTTAGGCCATTCCCCCCAGAAATGTCTAGGAATTTGCAGGTGCCTTGGTGGAAGAGTGGGGTAACATCTCACAGCAAGAACTGCCAAATCTGATGCAGTCCATGAGGAGGAGATGCACTGCAGTACCTAATGCAGCTGGTGGTCACACCAGATACTGACTGGTACTTTTGATTTTGACCCCCCCTTTGTTCAGGGACACATTATTCCATTTCTGTTAGTCACATGTCTGTGGAACTTGTTCAGTTTATGTCTCAGTTGTTGAATCTGGTTATGTTCATACAAATATTTACACATGTTAAGTTTGCTGAAAATAAATGCGGTTAGAGGTGAGAGGACGTGTGAGAGGACGTTTCTTTTTTTGCTGAGTTTACTTAGCATGTTAGCTAACCCTTCCCTTAACCCTAACCTTTAACCTAACCTTTACCTTTGCCCTAACCTTAAGTCCTATCCCCTAGCCTAGCTAACATTAGTATTAGCCACCTAGCTATCGTTAGCCACAACAAATTGGGATTAGTAACATATCATATGTTTTGATAATTCTTAACATATTGTACAAATTGCAATTCATAACATAACATATTCATTGTAATTTCTAACATACCATACAGAATGGACGATGGACAACCACAAATTGATACATATCGTACTAATTGGAGTGTCCCGGACATACATTTGTGACCGACCGGCTCGATTCCGTCTCGTGTAGCAACATTTGAAAGGGTGTTTTTTTAAATTGGATAAAAGTAGAGATTCAGATCTAGAAAATGGTATATCATACACTACAGTTGAGGAACAATGGGAAAGTAATTTTGCTTTGAAAGTTAAAAAACTTCTAACCTCACTTTTGAGAAAATGGCCTTTGAATGTTTTGATACTACTGGAGAACTCTTCTTTGTCTACACCCACTCAGCATCGATCACACCCTCTTAAGTTTTAGCCCCATCCATCTCTTTAAGGGTTGATCCGAGTGTTCTGTCCTAACAGCAGTCAAGTACCCAAGCTAACTGGCTAACGTTGGCTAGCTTGCTTGCTACTTCCAGACACAAATGAGAGAACAGTTCACTCTGACCATTTTACTCACCCTAGCAGAGCTGGTTAGGCTGTTTTTATGCTATTCAGAGCGTTGGTGACTGCAACGGCGCTGCTGGCATCAATTTAATTACGCTTTGTTGCCACCGTTTACAGGCCACATTTACTGGCCATATTCAACAGGTGTTGAACGTTCGGAAATGTGTCAGTTATTATGGACTCTGGCATACTCAGACGAGTGCTCTGAAATCGGGGTACATAGCCAGAGCGAATTTACCAACTATCAACAGTTTTTGCAGTGACATTAACATTCTAATGAAATGGTTCCTTGCATAGTGGAGTCTGTTAAAACCTCTAGTGATTCCCCATCCCGCATGAGGGAGCATAATCATCGCCTGACACGAATTAGCATAACGCAACGGACATAAATCTGCTATTCATGAAAATCACAAGTGAAATATATTGAGACACAGCTTAGCCTTTTGTTAATCACCCTGTCATCTCAGATTTTCAAAATATGCTTTACAGCCAAAGCTAGACAAGCATTTGTGTAAGTTTATCGATAGCCTAGCATAGCATTTTGTCCAGCTAGCAGCAGGTAACTTGGTCACGGAAATCAGAAAAGCAATCAAATTAAATCGTTTACCTTTGATGAGCTTTGGATGTTTTCACTCACGAGACTCCCAGTTAGATAGCCAATGTTCCTTTTTTGCAAAAATATTATTTTTGTAGGCGAAATAGCTCCGTTTGTTCTTCACATTTGGCTGAGAAATCGCCCGGAAATTGCAGTCACGAAAGCCGAAAAATATTCCAAATTAGCTCCATAATAGACAGAAACATGGCAGACGTTGTTTATAATCAATCCTCAAGGTGTTTTCCAAATATCTATTCGATAATATATCCACCGGGACAATTGGTTTTTCAGTAGGACTGATTTGAATAATGGCTACCTCTGTATTTTACATGAAAATCACTCTGGGAGCCATCAGGTGACCAGTTGCGCAATGTAGCCACTTACGGGTATTCTTCAACATAAATACGTAAACCTACGTCACAATGCTGTAGACACCTTGGGGAATACGGAGAAAAAGTAATCTGGTTGATAGCCCATTCACTGCTCAATAGGGACGCATTGGAACGCAGCGCTTTCAAAACATGAGGCACTTCCGGATTGGATTTTTCTCAGGCTTTCGCCTGCAATATCAGTTCTGTTATACTCACAGACAATATTTTTACAGTTTTGGAAACTTTAGAGTGTTTTCTATCCTAAGCTGTCAATTATATGCATATTCTAGCATCTTGTCCTGACAAAATATCCCGTTTACTATGGGAACTTTATTTTTCCAAAAATGAAAATACTGCCCCCTAGTCACAAAAGGTTATTAAGACATGTAGCTAGCTAGCTAAACAATGAACCATAATCCCACCTCATGACATTACTACCCAGCATGAATCTGCAGGTAGCTAACCAACCAGGTTCAATGTTAGCTAGCTAAAATTAGGCTATAACTAGCAAAGCAAATGGCACTGAGATACAAATAATATTACTACACAGATCATACACATAACGTTAGCTAGCGAGCCAGCCAGCTAACGTTAGCTTGCTAGCTAACAGTACACTTTAACTTGAAATGAAAACTACTTTCTGACAAAATTAGAAATGTGTAATATATGAAAATGTAGCTAGCTAGACTATCTTACCTGTATACATGGACGGACACTTCTCACTCTCTGTCACGGATGCCATGGTTGACCTTAGTTTGAAGATGTAATCTGGAGACAAGTGTTTTCTCCTTAGCTATCATACTCTAATTCCACTGATTTCAAAACTGATTTCAAAACTTGGTCCTCCAGAAAGTGTAGAGGAAAACTTTTTATGCAGTTCTACGACACAATATATATATATTTTAAATGGGTTAGACAGGATTACCTACACATACTGACCAGCTCAAATAGACAGAAGCGTGCTATATGGCAAACCAATCAGAACTCATCTCTCGGCATGTCCAGCCCACTCATCATCTCAGCCAATCATGGCTAGCAGGAAGGTTGCTGACTTTTTCTGTGGCTGAACCAACTAGGCTGGTAATTTAACAATTGTTTTCATATTTACAGATGGCATTCAAGTTTGTTATTAAGGCACATGAAAGTAAAAAATAATGCATTTTGATTTTAAAAAATTAAGTTATGATCATATGGCTCTCCTGTGAAGTAGGGACCCTTCTGAAACAAGTCACATTTACTATGTTAGTCTACCCGAGTCCAGGTTACTAACCTAAACAAAAAAAAGCCTGTCTTCATGCATTCTGCGCTGTAAAATGTGTTTTTCTGAAAACCATTCATTGTGGCTGATTATTATAGAGCAGGGTTGTATGTATGGATGAGAGGGGCTACCAGGCATGAAGGGGATCAGATTCTAGAGCAGTCACGCTCTCAGCAGGAGACTGGTCTGAAGCAGACAATACTGGCTTTAGGAAAGCGCGTCTCTTATTATCTTCCCCCCTCTCTGTCTGTTCATTGCTCTTTGATGGTGTGGGAGATAGGTCAAATCAAATTTGATTGGTCACATACACATGGTGAGCAGATGTTAATGCGAGTGTGGCGAAATGCTTGTGCTTCTGGTTCCAACAGTGCAGTAATATCCAACAAGTAATCTAACAATTTCACAACAACTACCTCATACACACAAGTGTAATGGGATGAATAATAATATGTACATATAAATATATGGATACGTGATGGCTGTGCAGCATAGGCAAGATGTAGTAGATGGTATAGAGTACAATACAGTGGGGCAAAAAAGTATTTAGTCAGCCACCAATTGTGCAAGTTCTCCCACTTAAAAAGATGAGGCCTGTAAATTATCATAGGTACACTTCAACTATGACAGATACAATTATTTTTTTAAATCCAGAAAATCACATTGTAGGATTTTTAATGAATTTATTTGCAAATTATGGTGGAAAATAAGTATTTGGTCACCTACAAACAAGCAAGATTTCTGGCTCTCACAGACCTGTAACTTCTTCATTAAGAGGCACTTCATGATGACAGCAGTGAGTGCTAAGGAGCTATAGTCGTTTAGCTCAGTTAACTTAGCTTTCTTGGGGACAGGAACAATGGTGTCCTTCTTGAAGCATGTGGGAACAGCAGACTGGAATAGGAATTGATTGAATATGTCTGTAAACACACCAGCCAGCTGGTCTGCGCATGCTCTGAGGACGCGGCTAGGGATGCCGTCTGGGCCAGCAGCCTTGCGAGGGTTAATACGTTTAAATGTTTAACTCACATTGGCCACGGTGAAGGAGAGCCCACAGGTTCTGGTATCGGGCCATGTCAGTGGTGCTGTATTGTCCTCAAAGCGAGCAAAGAAGTTGTTTAATTTGTCTGGGAGCAAGACGTCGGTGTTTGAGACGGGGCTCGTTTTCTTTTTCTAATCCGTGATTGACTGTAGACCCTGCCACATAGGTCTCGTGTTTGAGCCATTGAATTACAGTAGCAGGGTGTGGTAACCCATAATGGACCTCCACCACGTGACCTGCATTAATACTGATGAAGACGCAAGCAGTGTCTTCATCAGAGAACACTGGACAGGAGCTAGCCTTCCTTTAGTTTGGTCAGTGCATCACAAAAGAAAATGAGTCTACCTCAGAAAACATGTTGGGGTTTTTAAAGAGTCTGGTTGTCACGGACGTCGTTGTGGAAATGACCGGACCAAGGTGCAGGGTGGTGAACGTACATTTTCCTTTGTTTATGTAAATGTCACCAACAAAACAAGAAACAAAGAAACGACTGTGAAGCTTACAAGGGCTATAGTGCCACTAACAAAGATAACTACCCACAAAAAACAAAGGAAAAAAGGCGGCCTAAGTATGATTCCCAATCAGAGACAACGATAGACAGCTGTCCCTGATTGAGAACCATACCCGGCCAAAACATAGAAACAGAAAACATAGAAATAAATAAACTAGAATGCCCACCCTAGTCACACCCTGGCCTACCCAAAACACAGAATAAAAGCCTCTCTATGGCCAAGGCGTGACACTGGCCGTGGAAGTGATGACGTGAAATTACGATCAATGTCCAATTGTGTACATGAGCGCTGAAAGTGTGCTACAGTCTACTAAGAAAAAAAGACTTGGAGACTTGTAAATACACTATACTCTTTAACTTTTACCTCTAACACAATATCTGTGTATACTCTCAGGGCAAATTGTAATTAACCACATTTTGGCACACGAATGGTTATTTCAACAAAGAATATTTATGAATTTGACAAAGATCGGAGTAATTCTGCTGCTAACTGACCACAGACACCAAATCCAGTCAATGAAAAATGATGCATTCCTTTTAATTGAAGCAAAATTGAAACACCCAAAGCTGTTCCATGATAGACCCATACTAAGTTCATTAAGAGCCAGGTCTTTTTTGGATGGATGTGTTAGTTGGATGCTATGCTGTGTGAACACTGATCAGAGTGGGGTTAAATGAATCTCGGGCAGCCCCGGATGATTAGCGAAAAGCTACTGAGGGTTTCATTCTAATGTGAGCTGAGGAACAGGTGATGTTGAATAACGAGTGTAAATCAATTTTAATCTTTTTTTTTTCTCGTATGCAAGTGAAGAATTTATTATAATTCAAAAATCATTTTTCGCTCTAAAGAATGCTTGACAAGTATGCATGATTGTTTTTCGTAATCCATAGTTTAAACTTTAGACGTAGGCCTACTGTGTAGGCTGACTTTCAAAAGGTCTTAAGTCTTTAGTGATACTTTTTGATCTTACTGTAATCCCAACATGGGAGGGATCACATACAACTCTGCTTTCTGTACTACTTATGTTTGGTCAGACATCAGTGCAGGTTACTTTTGATCGTATTATGTCAGCCTCGAGCAGCTATAGACTAAGTCAGGTCACATCAGGAAAATGTATGATGTGTGTCAGTTCAGTTTATTCATGGAAGAATGCACATAAACATAGGCTGCCGTTTGTTCATGTGTTCCTTCATTTCCCTCTGAATTCATGTTATACTGTACTAAACAGTGTAGCTATAGAGCTCAATAGTAATGGCATCTTTTTGTAGGCACTAACTCTGCCATGGTTCGTTGGACAAAGCCTATGGGGAAATTAACGGGTTTTTGAAGGGGTTGTGGATAAACGCCAAAAAAAGGTATGTGTTATTTTTTTATTGAACCTTTATTTAACTAGACAAGTCAGTTAAGAACAAAATTGTATTTACAATTACAGCCTACCAGGGAACAGTGGGTTAAACTGCCTTGTTCAGGAGCAGAACAACAGATTTTTACCTTGTCAGTTCGGGGATTCGATCCAGCAACCTTTTGGTTACTGGCCCAACGCTCTAACTACTAGGGTACCTGCCGCCAGAGGTGGAAATCCCAGGGGAGACGGGGGGGACAAGACCCCCCCATCCTAGGTAAAATATGATTTGTCCCCCCCAATATATCACTGTAAACATAACTTGTATTTTCAATAATATGCAATGAAAGCACTTGTGATGATTATAGACACTTAATAGCGTGTTTTTAAGTTTCAAAAGATTGTGACCCCCCCACCCTTTGCCTCACAATGATTTGATCCTGACCTCCAGTAAGTAGTTCAAACAAAGGATATGTTAGACATTTCTTTACTTCTACCACTCAATACAATAAAACAGTTACCTCTTCACTGTTGACGTTGAGACTGGTGTTTTGCGGGTACTATTTAATGAAGCTGCCAGTTGAGGACTTGTGAGGCATCTGTTTCTCAAACTGGAGGGCGAAGAGGAGGCAGAGACGGATATTGTTGTGGAGGAGGAGCATCAGCGTAGCCAGGGAGTGAAGCAGTGACAGGACTATGATACAGCTCACTTCACTACCAGAGATTACCCGGATTAGACACTCTAATGTACTTGTCCTCTTGCTCAGGCCTCCCACTCTTCTTTCTATTCTGGTTAGAGACAGTTTGCGCTGTTCTGTGAAGGGAGTAGTACACAGCGTTGTATGAGATCTTTAGTTTCTTGGCAATTTCTCACATGGAATAGCCATAATTTCTCAGAACAAGAATAGACTGACGAGTTTCAGATGCTCCAGATACTCAACTAGTCTAAAGAAGGCCAGTTTTATTACTTCTTTCATCAAAATAACAGTTTTCAGCTGTGCTAACGTAAGTGCAAAAGGGTTATCTAATGATCAATTAGCATTTTTAAATTATAAACTTGGGTTAGCTAACACTACGTGCCATTGGAACACAGGAGTGATTGTTGCTGATAATGTGCCTGTGTACGCCTGTGCAGATATTCCATTTAAAAAAACAGCCGTTTCCAGCTACAATAGTCATTTACAACATTAACAATGTCTACACTGTATTTCTGATCAATTGGATGTAATTTTAATGGACAATTTTTCTTTTTTTTTCTTTCAAAAACAAGGACATTTCTAAGTGACCCCAAACGTTTGAATGGTAGTGTATTTGTCCATAGCTGTTGTTTGAAGAGTTGAGACACTGACTGAACAATAAATTATTAAAGTATTTTTGAAGGATATTTTGGTTGATTTATTTGGGTTATTCATTGAAGTAGTTATTTTGCTTTTAGAATTGTACTTATTTTTTAGCTTTTTGTTCTTGTAAAGCTATTGTAGTAGACTCAGGCCAGTGGCACATATTTAATGACCATATAAATGTATCGGAAAAAGTCAAATAAAAAGGTAAATTCAATACTGAGACGTTGGTTCTCAATGGAGATTTTAGATGAGATCTCTCCATGCTCGTTGTATTTACGAAAACTACACCCATACACAGTGTACAGTACCATTGTTCCCTACTAGCTTTTCTTGGTGTTGCTGGTTGTAAATACAAATGCCTGCATATATACTGGACTGATAAGGAACACTGCTATAACTATTATTTGTAGTGGTATTATAATGATTTAAACACTTGAACAAGTTGGGAAAACCCTTCAGTTAACTACGTATCAATTATCCAGTATTAGTAATTATGGTTCATCAATATACATTTAACATATTATAAAGTAGGCTGTGTTACAGCACTACTTTTGGTGTGTCCCTCAGGAATTGCTCTTGAGAAAATGTCATGTAATTGTCCACTCCAAAGTCCCCTGCCTGCCGCACCAAACACAGGCTTAGGAAATCTTATTTGTTTTATTCTATGGCATAATCTTCATCAGCTAACGTCCCTTTTTGTGAATGTTGATGCATTTACAGTATGTAATCAAAATAAACACATAAAGCACCTAAAGGCTTCATAATTCATAAAGGTCATGTTAACTGACGGATATTATCTGGTGAGCATTTGACAGTTACACTGTACAGTAGCTGTCAGATGCTATGTGGTCCTATGGCTACACACCAGTGTCAGTCAGTGCCGTTTAAGATGAGGGAGGATGTTTATTTTTTTTTCATGAGCATGGATTTATTTCTATTGCAGCATATTGGATGACTGTCATTAATATTCCATTCTCCCAGTTCAATGTAACAGCGATAGGTTTAGGCTACTTAATACATGATACTCTAATTTTGCCTATACCCAGCATGAGCTTGCTACAACCTAGCCTATGAAAGAAAGTGTACAACTTAGGTGCACACAGGTCGAGAGAAAATGTTGAGGTGGCAGACAGTGACACATGGACAGTGACACATGGACAGACAGTGACACATGGTGTAATCATTAGTCCAACAGTTGAAAACGAGAGTTTCTATTGGACAAATTTAGGTATGTTTATCCCCGTTACGTTCAGGTTACTTCTGTTGAAGAATTTTTTTGAACAGAATTGGCACAATGAATACAGTCCTGATCACTCGTAAACAATATTCACTATGAAGCAGCCACGTTGTATTCCTTCTCACATGTATGCGTTATCCTCCTCTTACCTTTTCCCTTCGCTTGTGGACTTCTATGCACAACACATCAGCTGTATGTGACCTGGCGAATAATACTTTCCAAGCGAAACCATATCATAACCGCTACACACAGCCTACATCGTTGTCACCATATTAGCTAAAGTAACATCATAGTCAACATACAGTAGCTTGTAGAACTAACAAGTTAGTAAACCCGCCACAATCTTGCAGTAGCGGTACTGTCAGTAAGCAGTTTAGCAATTACACCGGGGTGGCCCAGGGGCAATAAATTAATAAAACCAAAAGCTTACCTTGACTTGGAAGAGTGTTGTGTTGGATAGCCATAGCCATAGCCAGCAAGCTAACATAGCATCCCTCTGTTTGAGCAGGGTGTTTGAGTAGGCTAAACTAGCTAGCTGCATTTGCTAGCTAAGTAAGTGAAATTGAAAATAAATGACAATCTTTCTCTCCATCGCTCTCTTGCTTCTCATTCATTTTGGAAGAAATGAATTTGTTCAAAACTGTACAACTATTGTCTTCCTCTCTCTTTGAGTCAACTACTCACCACATTTTATTCACTGCAGTGCTAGCTAGCTGTAGCTTATACTTTCAGTACTAGATTCACTGATCCTTTTTATTGGCTGGACAACATATGAGTTCATGCTGCAAGAGAAATTCACTGAGGATGATCCTCCCCTTCCTCCTCTGAGGAGCCTCCACAGCTACTCACATGCATAGATGTCATGACTTACTTAACTTTTACTTAATTAACTCCTAGTGGAGCAAAGGGCCTCTGCATAGATGTAAACAACAACGTACAAGTGATACCATTCGCCAAACCTTTTGAAGTGTTAAACAGTTACATTGAGGACAACTGTCCAATTTCACTGTGACCACTTATGCTGTTTGCTCTTGATTCCATATAAATGTAAAACATATGGGATGATTCAATTAAATTCAGATATTTTAATGGCAAGTATAAACCAGTAAATTATGCGGCCAACAAGGGCTGTGGAGCGTGAAGTGAGTAAAGACAACACATTAAAAACAAGATTTAATGACTGCCAGTATGGTAGGCCCTAACTCATATCTGTTGAGTCACTGCCAGAGGCTCCATCTAATAACACTGTAGCTTTGTGGCTTTGGGGTGTCAATGCTACAATGTCAATGAAACACTAACTCATATCTTAAACAGTATCAGGGTTAGCTAATTTTAACATCACCAGAAAGACAAAAGCTTTTCAGAGGGATTTTCCATATGTTTGAAGTCTGTTGATGATAATTTAATATAGGTATTTTGGCCTGTTCCACATTGCATAATGTACTGTAGATTGTGGTACGAGATGAGGGCTTTCCCATACATAGGCAAATGACTGCTACTGTAACTTTCTCAATCATCACAGTGGGAGTCCAGTAAGCTTGTGGCTTTTGTCTTATATAACATGTTTGCACAAAGAGAGCTGCCACCAGGCTTGTCAACGAGTGGTCAAGTTGGTCTCACACACTCACTACAGCCGAGAGGCAACAGCTGAGCACTTGCTTGCCTGAACACCTATTCATCCTGCATGTTGTGAATCGTTCTGAATTGACTGCTGAAATATCTATAGCTTCTAGTCAGGTGAAGGGGAAACCGTCTATCAGTAGGCTACATACCGTTCTTTCAAATGGTTGCATTTCACCTGAACAACCTGTCATTCAACCTGTCAAGTCCTTTGCTGTTAGTTAATTTCAGCCTGCAATGTAGGTGTGTTTGCTTCTGTGGAGCCGCATACAGTTCACATAGAATTTAGAGTATGCTGCTAAGGAGAGTGTGCCTTGTAGTAGATGTTGATGGATGCCTTGTCGTTGATGTATGCCTTCTCGTAGAGGTTGCTGGACGCCTTGTAGTCAATGTTTACATGACTGACTTGCTTTTCTCCATCTTTTGCTTTTGGCTCTATACATCTGTGTGTGGCATTAAGAGTTAGCCGACTTTGGTTGGACAGCACCTCCGCAGACAGATAATGGGCCACTGACCTTGACTGACCTTGTAGTATTTTATTTTTTTATTTTTTTATTTAACCTTTATTTAACTAGACAAGTCAGTTAAGAACAAATTCTTCTTTACAATGACGGCTTACACCGGACAAGCCCAGACGACACTGGGCCAATTGTGCGCCGCCCTGTGGGACTCCCAATCACGGCTGGTTGTGATAAAGCCTGGATTCGAACCAGGGTATCTGTAGTGACACCACTAGACCGCTGCACCACTTAGATCACCCTTAGACCGCTGCGCCACTCAGGAGCTGTAATAATGTAGACAGCTAAGCTTTTGATTAAGAAAGTGAAATGGAAATTGAGCCTATTGGGAAAAGACTGGGCGAGTCCGCTTTGCATGGCCAATGCCCCGAGCAGAGACCTCTCCTTAGGAGGAACAATGGAATGTTGAAAAACAAACTCGCCCACTGGAACGTCTTCCCTAGACAAGATGTGTGGTTAGTACTTGCCCTTACTCAGAAAATAGCTACTCTAGTGAAAATGGGCTTCCATAAAGTTGTTCAACAATCTTCGGCAGATGGCCAGGATATGGATTACATCTGACTAGCTTCTACTTGGACTGTCAGCCATCAAACCCGACACTGGTGTATTGTTGTTAAGTAGCTAAGTTTTCTACATTAGCTAGCAAGCTACAAGTCATTAATTGATAGGCTATGCCATTATGATACTAGGCTGTGATACTGTAATGTAACTAGCTAAATACATAGTCTCTCCCTAAACCGTACTGTGAGAGGAAGATTTGCATAGCTAACATTTCACTTGAAGACAAGTTGATCCCTACTAGCTAACGTTAGCTCATAATCAAGCAAACCTGACATCATGTTTGATGCGTGTTGCCAGCTTGCTTTCAATAATGTTTCAACTTGAACTGGGTAGCTACTGTCCTTGTTTGTTATGATTGAATGGCGTAGACACACCCAAGAAACCACCCCATCAAACAACACCCCAAGACTACTCTCGTTTTCCTTCAGCCATTTTTTTAATGTGCATTCATGAAAACAAAGTGAAATCAGAAGTGCAGTCGCTCTTAAATAATAATGGATTTGATTGAGTCATCATGTTTCAGGAAAACTTAGAGGGTTATATGGAAAAAAGATTGTGGTTTCTCTCTGTTGAAATTCAAAGCAGATGTTTTGATAAACATAAAATGGCTGGCCCTCCATTGCAGACGAGCATCTGATTTGATTTTAGGTGTGTTTGGTCATCCAACATGTTGTACTCATCAGTACCTGACAGACACTCCATGAAGGCATGCTGTTTTTAGATACAGTAAATCAACAACTGTCCCTCTCTGATTGATCCTTGCCATGTAGAGTACATGTGGTTCAATTCCAAAATGGAGCCTTCATTCCTTTACCATTACGTAATAATGAAATACCACATGTTTCTGGGAAAGGGTTTTGGTAACAAACAACACATTAATGAGTTCTAGGACAGGATGATGAGTGAGGATATTGACCTAAGAAATGATTCTATTCCATATTCTTGCAACATTTGGCATTGCTCCACTCCTATTTGACTACTATCCTTGACTGATGATCAGAAGAAGTGTTTATAAATGCAAGAAAGTGTCTCAGTAACATTTAAATATTTCTTATGTTTGGTGTGACAAGCCATTTTCTGTTTTGGCATCCCATTAGGAAGAGCAATGTTTTACATGTAGAAGCATGATTATAGAGCACCCACTCTATATACCCTCACACCGCTGTTTTTGAATTTAGAGAATATATAAAAGTTCTACAATATGTCAATTTCACCCCTAGAGTTTCCTACAGACACACACACACGGTTTAAGAGTTTCCTGAGTGGTGACACGCCCTCAGCTTTTCTCCTGTCACACCTGTTGCTAATGCCCAGGGAGCAGATGGTTTTGAAAGAAGATCATACGGTCACCGGACAGATTGCACTCAGGGTCCCCATCCTCTCACTCTGGGCCCCCTTCTGAAAGCAGTACTGTGGCTCCTGGAATACCCAGTAGTGTATACACATCCTGGGATTGACTGTTCTAACTCCTGACACACACTTCATTAGCAGTGATTGGGTTACCTAGTGGATAAACTCTATACTGTTAAATGGGTTCTCAGAGCCCTTGCTGATGTTGTGATGAGCTAACAACTTACTGGTCATATGACATGAAGAAATAGCTCTTTGGCCAAGATTACCAGTAGTGGATTTGGCCTTCAAAAGAGCAATGCATAAACAGTAAATACCTAATCCCCACTGTAAAATATGGTGGTATATCTTTGATGTTCTGGGGTTATTTAGCTTCCACTGGTCCTGGGGCCCTTAGTTAAGGTCAACAGCATCTTGAACTTTATCTAGTTCTAGGACATTTTAGCCAAAAACCTGATTGCCATGAGGCTGAAACTTGTCTGCAAGTGAATCTTCCAACAAGACAATAACCCGAAAGTACACTCGAAAATCCAAAGTTAATTGACCACAAAATCAACATTTTGCCATTACCATCTCAGTCTCCGGACTTGAACCCCATTGGAAACCTGTGGTTTGGCATGACGAGGGCAGTCCACAAACTATATCAAGGAACTGGAAAAATTCTGTATGGAGGAATGGTCTAAGATCCCTTCCCAATGTGTTCTCCAATCTCATAAAACATATTTGAATCGTTGAGATTTTTGTTCATTACTTGTTACAAAAAATCTATTTCACTGGGCAATTGTGTGATGTATAAAATAATATAATACAACAAAAAAATGTTGCACACAATATAGCTCAGTATTTCTATTATTTCTATCATCTTTATCAACGGATCCAATAAATCCACGCCCCATGATACACACTGGGTGTATCATGGTATCCAGGAACCTTGCGGGGGTAACAAGCTGAAGTGTTTAAGAGTCTACTTGTCATGCTCTGCTCTTGACAAGGTGTGACCACACTTGCTTACCGGTATTCATTTTATGGTAAACTGTGTTATAATCACTCAATGTCAGCCTTGGTCCCAACCCACAGGTGAAGGGCAGGGCATGCCTCAGTGTGTGTGTGTGAGTGTGTGTGTCTTCATGGGGGTATGTTGATTGGTTATGTATGTTTGATGTTTGAACTGTGCCACTGTGTGGTGTGTGTCATGCAGCCTGCAGTGTTTGGGCTTGATGTGTGTCTTTGACACCTCGTCAGGGACACTAATGGGGCGTGTTGTTCCACGGAGTACCCAGCTAGCATACAATGTTCAGAGAACAATATGTTTCTTAGAGATTGGTGCAAGCATGGTTGTCCTATGGTTATTTTGCATACAACCTTCCCACAACTTGGGAATGGTTCAGAATAGTTGCTTGGCTTTGGAACATTATCAGCATATTTCTTGGTATTTCATTACTTTAACAGAACGTTTCCTAAAAGTTCAAACATTGTTACATTTAATTTAAATGTTGATAATGTTCCAGGAATGTTTTCCAACTGGTTTGACATTGGGAATGATCTCAAGTAGTTCAGAGAACATTAAGAAACAACACTCTTCTGTGGGAATTTCAGTTCAATGTTTCCTACAGGTTTCCTCATGGTTCTGTTTAAAGTCATGTTCTCAAATTGTTCCAAGAACATTAAAGCTGCAATATGTAACTTTTTGGGCGACCCCGAGCAAAATGAACATAGAAACGTTAGTTATAGATCTGTCATTCTCATTGAAAGCTAGTCTAAGACGCAGTAGATCTCTTCTATGTGCGCTTTTTCTATGCTTTCCAAGTTTTGTTTTTGCATCTTTTATTCTCGTTTTTGTACACCAACTTCAAATAGCTGAAAATACAATATTAGATGGTACAAGGATTGTTTTGTCACAAACTGAAATTAGGTGAAATATTAGAATTTTAGTAACCTGGAAACGACAGCGATTTCTGCATATTAAACCTTTAAGAAACAACGCTCTTCTGTGGGAAATTCAGTACTTAAGCATAACGTGTCCTCATGGTTCTATTTAAAGTTCTCAAATTGTTCCGAGAAACGTTAAGAATACAAGAGAACTTTAGTAATGTTCAGAGAACATTCAACATTTTTTTTTTTAAATATACATTCCGTTCTCAGCATTTAATTAAACTCTATCCTTTATCTTGGGGTGCATTCGAGCGCAGAATAACTGATTAATTTACGAATGCTCGGGCCTCCTGGGTGGCGCAGTGGTCAAGGGCACTGCTAGCTGTGCCAACAGAGACTCTGGGTTCGCTCCCAGGCTCTGTCGTAGCCGGTCCGTGGGGCGATGCACAATTGGCCTAGCGTCGTCCGGCTTAGGGAGGTTTGGCCGGTAGGGATATCCTTGTCTCATCACGCAATAGCGTCTCCTGTGGCGGGCCGGGCGCAGTGCATGCTAACCAGGTCGCCAGGTGCACGGTGTTTCCTCCGATAGCTGGCTTCCGGGTTGGATGCACGCTGTGTTAAGGAGCAGTGCGGCTTGGTTGGATTGTGTTTCGGAGGACGCGTGGCTTTCAACCTTTTTCTCTCCCGAGCCCGTACGGGAGTTGTAGCGATGAGACAAGATAGTAACTACTAACAATTGGATACCACGAAATTGGGGAGAAAAGGAGGTAAACATTTTTTTTTAACGAATGCTCAACACCCGTTGAATATGTCCGGCAAAAAAAGCAGAATTAAATTGTGTCAAGAAGCATAGTTACAGTCACCAAAGCGATTTAGATAATATGAAAACAGCCCAGCTCTGCTAGGGCGAGTTATATGGTCAGAGTGAGGTGTTCTCATTTATGTCTGGAAGTAGTTAGCAAGCTAGCCAATGTTAGCCAGTTAACTTGGGTGCTTGACTGCCATTGTGTGCTCTGAACGCACCAAGAGCGAAAGGCTCTGAATTTACGAACTGACAATCTGACAACACACTGAGCGGATTCTGGCACTCCAGGTCGATTTTGCGAACACACCCTTAATTAAGTGTGTTCAGGTGTGATGGCCACGCCCACTAATTGGCCTCCCCTGATCTTAATGAGAGCTTGATTCCTTTGAAATGGGGTCTGTTTGAATAGACTAAAATGTATTACTTTGTATGTGTAAAAAAACATGGCATTCTAGCTCTATCCTGTGGGCACATTGGAGTAATTTCATGGATAGAGAAAAGAAGATCATAGGTTCTGATGCCGTGTCGTTGTCACAATCGTTATAATGAGCGGACCAAGCGTGCGCAGGGTTCCACATATTTTAATTAATAGAAACTCACCAAACAAAACAAACAAGCACAAACAAAACATGATGCTACTGGTGTGCACATAGGCAACTATCTGTAGACAAGATCCCACAAAGCACAATGAGGAAATGCTGCCTAAATATGATCCCCAATCAGAGACAACGATAAACAGCTGTCTCTGATTGGGAACCATAACATACCAGGCCAACATAAACCATTAATCACCTAGATGACCCACCCTACTCACTATCACGCCCCAACCAACAGAGAATAAACAGCTCTCTATGGTCAGGGTGTGAACGTCATAATAAAAAATAAATGTTGGCATTGTTAATACCTAAGGAAATTAATTTCTATCTGTGCTTGTAGTTCAAAATATATATATATATTTTTTTAAGCTAGCAGTGTTATTAAAAGTTGGATTGAAACATTCTTGAACATTTTAAGGAAGTTGTTAAAATCTAAATAACTGATCATTTCTGTTCTCAAACCGTTAATAAAACTTCCCAGGAAAACTTCCAAGGAACCAGAGCAGAGTAAAATGTTTTCAGAACCTCCTTGCAATCTAAAAATAAAAATGTTCAGAGCAGGCTAAATTTTCACTTCTGTTCTCAGAACAATAAAATACATTCTGTTTTACCAGTCAGGAAACATATGGGTTCGTTCCTACAACCAATGTGAAACCAAAAACATACGTTCCCACAACTTCCAAGGAGCAAAATTTGCCAGCTGGGTAGGCTGCTTGTTCATAATGGAACACTTCCATGACAATGACTCATGGGCTTCATTGAGCCTCTGCTCCTCTATGGTGGGGATTCTGCTAATTCCCCACAGTTAAATTCTTTAAGAAGCAGCCTTTCGCAGTAGTCAATCAGGCATCTTGCTGAGTTTCTGCTGTACTTTAATCATTTTAGTTTATCCATGGAGTCCAAGATGTTCCTTGTTTTTAAACGATGATGTCTTATAGGAGCAACGAAAACAAACATAACATTCTAGTGTAATAGTATCATGGTGGATTCATTGACAAATGTATAAAACGATCTGATACAATCCCACAGAATCTAAAGCATGATGTCTGGCTCAGGGTCGTTCATTGCTCAATGATCTCTGAGTCCACTGAAGCAGCTCTCTGTGTCTGAACATTAAATCCACCATTGCATCCCTCGGAACAAGCATTATGTCTGCAATATGTCTGTTTTACGTATACACAACACTAATCTACAGAGATGCCAAAATGAGCAATTCCACATGTTCAGAATAACTGCAGCTGAGGAGAAAAGACATGGCCAGATGCCATAGATGCTGCACAGCAGGACTGTTTGCTTGTGGAAATATTCCGTTATGAACCAGGTTCTATAAATACACCCCTGTTTACATTTTTTAAAACAAGATTGATACCACCCAGTGTACCGCAATAACCCCAGCTTATTGTTTCCCCCCTATGTTTGTTTGCTCATTGAACTCTGAGTGAATGGAGGAAGAGTTAAAAGAGGAGGGCGGTAAGATAATTAGTAGGTTGTGTGCTTGAAATGAAATGGAAATTTTGTGAACTCGAGTGCTTGTGTGAACATGACAATGTTTCTCGTTGTGATAGGGCTACCCTGTGTCATAAACATGGGAAATCAAATCAAATTTTATTTGTCACATACACATGGTTAGCAGATGTTAATGCGAGTGTAGCGAAATGCTTGTGCTTCTAGTTCCGACAATGCAGTAATAACGAGCAAGTAATCTAACTAACAATTCCAAAAAAAACTACTGTCTTATACACAGTGTAAGGGGATAAAGAATATGTACATAAGGATATATGAATGAGTGATGGTACAGAGCAGCATAGGCAAGATACAGTAGATGATATCGAGTACAGTATATACATATGAGATAAGTATGTAAACCAAGTGGCATAGTTAAAGTGGCTAGTGATACATGTATTACATAAGGATGCAGTCGATGATATAGAGTACAGTATCAACGTATGCATATGAGATGAACAATGTAGGGTAAGTAACATTATATAAGGTAGCATTGTTTAAAGTGGCTAGTGGTATATTTACATCATTTCCCATCAATTCCCATGATTAAAGTGGCTGGAGTAGAGTCAGTGTCATTGACAGTGTGTTGGCAGTAGCCACTCAATGTTAGTGGTGGCTGTTTAACAGTCTGATGGCCTTGAGATAGAAGCTGTTTTTCAGTCTCTTGGTCCCAGCTTTGATGCACCTGTACTGACCTCGCCTTCTGGATGACAGCGGGGTGAACAGGCAGTGGCTCGGGTGGTTGATGTCCTTGATGATCTTTATGGCCTTCCTGTAGCATCGGGTGGTGTAGGTGTCCTGGAGGGCAGGTAGTTTGCCCCCGGTGATGCGTTGCGCAGACCTCACTACCCTCTGGAGAGCCTTACGGTTGAGGGCGGTGCGGTTGAGCCTTACGGTTGAGCCTCCTGAGGTTGAAGAGGCGCTGCTGCGCCTTCCTCACGATGCTGTCTGTGTGAGTGGACCAATTCAGTTTGTCTGTGATGTGTATGCCGAGGAACTTAAAACTTGCTACCCTCTCCACTACTGTTCCATCGATGTGGATGGGGGTGTTCCCTCTGCTGTTTCCTGAAGTCCACAATCATCTCCTTAGTTTTGTTGACGTTGAGTGTGAGGTTATTTTCCTGACACCACACTCCGAGGGCCCTCACCTCCTCCCTGTAGGCCGTCTCGTCGTTGTTGGTAATCAAGCCTACCACTGTTGTGTCGTCCGCAAACTTGATGATTGAGTTGGAGGCGTGCATGGCCACGCAGTCGTGGGTGAACAGGGAGTACAGGAGAGGGCTCAGAACGCACCCTTGTGGGGCCCCAGTGTTGAGGATCAGCGGGGAGGAGATGTTGTTGCCTACCCTCACCACCTGGGGGCGGCCCGTCAGGAAGTCCAGTACCCAGTTGCACAGGGCGGGGTCGAGACCCAGGGTCTCGAGCTTGATGACGAGCTTGGAGGGTACTATGGTGTTGAATGCCGAGCTGTAGTCGATGAACAGCATTCTCACATAGGTATTCCTCTTGTCCAGATGGGTTAGGGCAGTGTGCAGTGTGGTTGAGATTGCATCGTCTGTGGACCTATTTGGGCGGTAAGCAAATTGGAGTGGGTCAAGGGTGTCAGGTAGGGTGGAGGTGATATGGTCCTTGACTAGTCTCTCAAAGCACTTCATGATGACGGATGTGAGTGCTACGGGGCGGTAGTCGTTTAGCTCAGTTACCTTAGCTTTCTTGGGAACAGGAACAATGGTGGCCCTCTTGAAGCATGTGGGAACAGCAGACTGGTATAGGGATTGATTGAATATGTCCGTAAACACACCGGCCAGCTGGTCTGCGCATGCTCTGAGGGCGCGGCTGGGGATGCCGTCTGGGCCTGCAGCCTTGCGTTTAAATGTCTTACTCACTTCGGCTGCAGTGAAGGAGAGACCGCATGTTTCCGTTGCAGGCCGTGTCAGTGGCACTGTATTGTCCTCAAAGCGGGCAAAAAAGTTATTTAGTCTGCCTGGGAGCAAGACATCCTGGTCCGTGACTGGGCTGGGTTTCTTCCTGTAGTCCGTGATTGACTGTAGACCCTGCCACATGCCTCTTGTGTCTGAGCCGTTGAATTGAGATTCTACTTTGTCTCTGTACTGGCGCTTAGCTTGTTTGATAGCCTTGCGGAGGGAATAGCTGCACTGTTTGTATTCAGTCATGTTACCAGACACCTTGCCCTGATTAAAAGCAGTGGTTCGTGCCTTCAGTTTCACACGAATGCTGCCATCAATCCACGGTTTCTGGTTAGGGAATGTTTTAATCGTTGCTATGGGAACGACATCTTCAACGCACGTTCTAATGAACTCGCACACCGTATTCGTCAATGTTGTTGTCTGACGCAATACGAAACATCTCCCAGTCCACGTGATGGAAGCAGTCTTGGGGGTTACGCCCATGTCTATGAAACGATGCCAGTACCTATCCCTCCAGTCACATAAGCAAGGCCATGAGGTAACCGGCAGCAGCTGGTACCCAGTCTGGTATGGCCACTGTTCACTTGGGGAGATATTAAGAAGGATATGGTCCTCCGTGGCCATCTGCACACAGCAAGGGTAGGATACTGAAGGCAGCTGCAGGGTCGAATGGCGCTAGTGGCTTTAGCAGGCTGTCCAAGTAGATTTTTGTCAGAAATGGGCCACAAGGAAGGTGCTGGGTCCCAGGCAGCAAGTTTAAGTTGGCATAAAGGTCAGTGTCGTGAATGATTTCCATTAAACTCCACAGCCCCTCATTCAGTATCCTTTACCTGTATGTTTATACACCTTTATGGCCGTTAGATAATAACTACATGATAATAACCACTGCTCCTGCAGTGGAAATTGAGAGTTTCACAAAGAGTTTACAAAGGCAGGTGTCCTAGCTTTAATGTTGACATGTACTGTAGTGTATTTGTATGCACTCTTGCACTGTATACAGTATATACTTTGTAAGGCATGCACGCACGGGTAAGGGTACAGTATGTCTAAGCTGTTCTTGCAATGTGCAGGCAGTTTGGAGACTTAACTTTCTACTCATACATGTGTTAGAGAAAGTCGTTAGGCTACATTCAAAGCGGTCACCACCCAGCACTCATTCCCTGCCAAGCTTACATTAATAAGGATCGGCCATTGAAAAAAAAATCTTCTCCTAAAACGACATACCCAAATCTAGCTGCCTGTAGCTCAGGCCCTGAAGCAAGGATATGCATTTTCTTGGTACCAGCTGAAAGGAAACACTTAGAAGTTTGTGGAAATGTGAAAGGAATGTAGGAGAATATAACACATTTGATCTGGTAAAAGATAATACAAAGAAAAAAACAACCGTTGTTTTGTATTTTTTTGTATCATCATCTTTGACATGCATGGGAAAGACCATAATGTATTATTCCAGCCCAGGTGCAATTTAGATATTGGCCACTAGATGACAGCAGAGTACATGCAAAGTTTTAGTCTGTTTTGTATCAAGACTGCCCAAATGTGCCTAATTTGTTCATGTTCAAAACTGTGCACTCTCCTCAAACAATAGAATGGTATTATTCCACTGTAATAGCTACTGTAAACTGGACAGTGCAGTTAGATGAACAAGAATTTAAGTTTTCTTAAATATAAAAAAACTTAAATATATGTCTATATCCTGGGAAATCAAATCAAATCAAAGTTTGTCACATGCGCCGAATACAACAGGTGTAGATCTTACAGTGAAATGCTTACCAATGTGCGGGAGAGCTGGTTGGTCAGCCCAATTGAGGTAGTATGTACATGAATGTATAGTTAAAGTGACTATGCATATATAATAAACAGAGAGTAGCAGCAGCGTAAAAGTGGCAGGGGGGCACACAATGCAAATAGTCCAGGTAGCCATTTGATTACCTGTTCCGGAGTCTTATGGCTTGGGGGTAAAAACTGTTGAGAAGCCTTTTTGTCCTAGACTTGGCACTCCGGTACCGCTTGCCTTGTGGTAGTAGAGAGAACAGTCTATGACTGGGGTGTCTGGGGTCTTTGACAATTTTTAGGGCCTTCCTCTGACACTGCCTGGTGTAGAGGTCCTGGATGACAGGCAGCTTAGCCCCAGTGATATACTGGGCCGTACACACTACCCTATGTGGTGCCTTGCGGTCGGAGGCCGAGCAATTGCCGTACCAGACAGTGACGCAACCAGTCAGGATGCTCTCGATGTTGCAGCTGTAGAACCTTTTGAGGACCCATGCCAAATCGTTTTAGTTTCCTGAGGGGGAATAGGCTTTGTCGTGCCCTCTTCACGACTGTCTTGGTGTGTTTGGACCATTATAGTTTTTTGTTGATGTGAAAACCAAGGAACTTGAAGCTCTCAACCTGCTCCACTACAGCCCCGTCGATGAGAATGGGGGCGTGCTCGGTCATCCTTTTTCTGTAGTCCACAATCATTTCCTTAGTCTTGGTTACGTTGAGGGATAGGTTGTTATTCTGGCACCACCCTGCCAGGTCTCTGACCTCCTCCCTATAGGCTGTCTCGTCGTTGTCGGTGATCAGGCCTACCACTGTTGTGTCGTCTGCAAACTTAATGATGGTGTTGGAGTCGTGCCTGGCCATGCAGTCGTGGGTGAACAGGGAGTACAGGAGGGGACTGAGCACGCACCCCTGGGGAGCTCCAGTGTTGAGGATCAGCGTGGCAGAAGTGTTGCAACCTACCCTCACCACCTGGGGGCTGCCCTTCAGGAAGTCCAGGATCCAGTTGCAGAGGGAGGTGTTTAGTCCCAGGATCCTTAGCTTAGTGATGAACTTTGAGGGTACTATGGTGTTGAACGCTGAGCTGTAGTCAATGAATAGCATTCTCACATAAGTGTTCCTTTTGTCCAGGTGGGAAAGGGCAGTGTGGAATGCAATAGAGATTGCATCATCTGTGGATCTGTTTGGGCGGTATGCAAATTGGAGTGGGTCTAGGGTTTCTGGGATAATATTCTTGTTACTTACAACCTCATGCTAATCACATTAGCCTACGTTAGCTCAACTGTCCCGCAGGGGAACCACCAATCCTGAAGAAGTTTTAAGGAAATAGATTCTAAATGTATTAGTTTTCACCCTTCGACTAACAACGTTGTTCGGACCCATTCAAATAATAGCTTGGGCTATTTTCAAAGTACACCACCGATTACAACATTGAGTCTCCTTGGGTATGACGCTGAAAGCTTGGCACACCTGTACTTGGAGAGTTTCTCCCATTCTCCTCTGCAGACCATCTCAAGCTCTGTCTGGTTGAATGGGGAGCTTTGCTGCACAGCTATTTTCAGGTCTCTGCAGAGACTCGAAATTGAACTCGGGTACATCCTTTTTCATTGATCATCCTTGAGATGTTTCTACAACTTGATTGGAGTCCACCTGTGGTAAATTAAATTCATTGGACATGATTTGGAAAGGCACACACCTGTCTATATAAGGTCCCACAGTTGACAGTGCGTGTCAGAGCAAAAACCAAGCCATGAGGTCGAAGGAATTGTCCGTAGAGCTCCGAGACAGGATTGTTTTGAGGCGCAGATGTGTGGAAGGGTACCAAAAAATGTCTGCAGCATTGAAGGTCCCCAAGAACACAGTGGCATTCATGATTCTTAAATGGAAGAAGTTTGAAACCAAACACTATTCCTAGAACTGGCCGCCCAGCCAAACTGAGTAATCAGAGGAGAAGGGCCTTGGTCAGGGAGTTGACCAAGAACACGATAGTCACTCTGACAGAGCTCTAGAGTTCCTCTGTGGAGATGTGAGAACTTTCCAAAAGGACAACCATCTCTGCAGCACTCCACCAATCAGGCCTTTACGGTAAAGTGGCCAGATGGAAGCCACTCCACAATAAAAGGCACATGACAGCCCACTTGGTGTTTGCCAAAAGGTACCTAAACGACTCTTAGACCATGAGAAACACGATTCTCTGGACTGATGAAGGATGAATTCTTTGACCTGAATGCCAAGCGTCATGTCTGGAGGAAATCTGGGACCATCCCTACGGTGAAGCATGTTGGCTGCATCATCATTCTGTGGGAATGTTTTTCAGCAGCAGGGACTTGGAGACTAGTCAGGATCGAGGGAAAGATGAGCAGAGCAAAGTACAGAGAGATCCTTGATGAAAACCTGCTCCAGAGTGCTCAGGACCTCAGATTGGGGCAAAGGTTCACCTTCCAACAGGACAACAACCCTAAGCACACAGTCAAGACAACGCAGGAGTGGCTTTAGGACAAGTCTCTGAATGTCCTTGAGTAGCTCAGCCAGAGCACGGACTTGAACCTGATCGAACATATCTGGAGAGACCTGAAAATACCTGTGCAGCAACGCTCCCCATCAAACCTGACAGAGCTTGAGAGGATATGCAGAGAAGAATGGGAGAAACTCCATAAATACAGGTGTGCCAAGCTTGTAGTATCATACTCAAGAAGACTTGAGGCTGTAATCACTGCCAAAGGTGCTTCAACAAAGTACTGAGTAAAGGGTCTGAATACTCATGTATTTGTGATATGTTTTTTTTTTAAAGGAGGGAAAAAACAATTTTAGCAATTTTAGAATAAGACTAACGTAAAACAAAATGTGGAAAAAGTCAAGGGGTCTGAATACTTTCCAAATGCACTGTACATGAAATAAATATATGGGCCGATCATTGCATAGCTGACTGCATGCATTTTTCTTCTGACTCACATCACTTCCTGTTAAAGCCTGATTGGTCAGTGTTCTGAGGCAGGCTGCTGGCTCGGAACAGATGGTGATGAGATACCACTGGCCATTGGAGCATTATGGAACTCGCTTTACTTGTTTGTTCATCATAAATAAAGAAGTGCTGCATAGACAACACTGCCATAAGGTACACCTTGAGTGTTCTTCAGTTCTGACTACACATGAGTCATTACATGAATAAAACAGCAGTAGCCTAGGCTATAGGTCATTCTAATCAGCATATCCCTCCACCTCTGTGTCATTAAAATACATTTTACTTTTAAAGATGCACTCTCAAACTTTTGTATCATTTCAGCCACTAGTTTTGAAAGTGGGGCTCAGGAGCCAAAACGTGTTGAAGTTTTTCGTGTACTAATTCATCTAATTGTGTACTATGTCATCCATTTCGTGTTATGATAACAAATTCAGCAATTTGTATGATACCATAAGATTTTTTGCAATTGCGATATTGCAACGAATCAAATTCGTGCAAGTATGAGTCTATGTAGTATGTAAATATGTATGCTAATGATAAAGGTTTCCTGGGGTTCAAACTTGCATTAGTCACTAGCACAATACAATCTCCAATACTCCTCAGGTTTCTTTTATCTTTTTTTTCCATGCGGAGTAGTCGAACAGTAAAAGCTGACGTTCTAATAGAGAATCTGACCAGCCGTTGTTAATTCCAGCCCCTGGTCTAAACAAGGCTTACGCTTGTGTGTTTCTGGGAAAGTGAGGACCAAATGACAGTTAATATGGATGGGTGTGATTATAACATTCCCAATACAAAGATGTGTGCACTCATACTGTAAGTGACTCTGGATAAGAGTGTCTGCTAAATGACTGAAATGTAAAAATCTAAAGTAGACAATATTGGTTTTGTATAAGTCCTTGACAGTAACATTCCCAGAACATTATCAAAGATTCCCATTAAGTTCTATTTAAAGTGTTCTAACATTAAGATGATACCATCCCCAAAATATGTTTTTGATAACAAATATATATTTTTTTGAAAATGTTTGCGAATTAAATATCCTTGAAATGTTCTCCTAAAGTTCACTCAAATGTTACCCACATCTGTAACAACCACCTGTCACGCCCTGACCATAGAGAGCCCTTGTTTCTCTATGGTGTAGTAGGTCAGGGCGTGACTAGGGGGTGTTCTAGTTTTTAATTTCTATGTTGTGTTCTAGTTTATATTTTCTATGTTGGCGTTTTGTATGATTCCCAATTAGAGGCAGCTGGTAATCGTTGTCTCTAATTGGGGATCATATTTAAGTGGCTATTTTTCCCACCTGTGTTTGTGGGATATTGTTTTGTGTTTTTGCATGTCCGTAGTCACATTTAGTTGTTCGTTTATTGATATGTTTGGTTTTGTTGAAGCTTCTCTTTGAATTAAATATGTGGAACTCAACATCCGCTGCGCCTTGGTCCCGTTCTTACGGCAGCCGTGACACCACCACAGATCATTCCCCAAACATTCTCATTAGGTTTCCAGGTAACGTAATAACACAATGTATCTGTCATGTTTTTAGAACGTACTGCCGCAACAAAATGGCAGAGCAATCGAAATGGTTCTGAGAAAACATTCCGGGAACATTCTGATAAGGTTGATGGAGATGTTATTAAAAACATACATAACTACAAGCAGGGAATATTCCCACAATGCTCTCATAAAGATATATTGTGACATTATGACGACAATGTTCCCCAAACAATTCTTCAGCAATCATGTCAGGATTCAATTAAATTGGTTCTGAGAAAACGTTACTGGAAAGTTCTGCTAACGTTAAGATTCTCCTTAGGTTGCCGGGGGGGATGTAATAACACAATGTTCGGGTAATGTTCTTGGAACATACTGCCACAACCAAGTGTGGGCGCAATAGAAGAACAAGACGGGAATATTCCTACAATGGTCTCATACAGTTAAGAGTGTGACATTATGACATGATGGTTCTAATAACATTCCCTGGACATACTTCAGCAATAAAACGTTGGAGCTTTTGTTGATGGAGATATTACCACTAACAACAAGAATAAGAATAAACAAGAAACATTCCTGCAAGACTCTTATAAAGGTATTCTGTAAGGTTATGACATGATCATCCCAGAATTGTTCTAAAACACACTTTAACGATAGTACAAGTAGTTCCCGAAATGTTCTGCTAATATTGATGTGTAATGTAACATTACTATGTGAAGTTGGCAAACTTCGAAAACAAATGGCATTTCAATCTTCTTACGTCATTCTATTTCATTAGGGTATTGTCCAAACATAAAGTAGCTACAGCTTTTTAAAAGAATGGTAATCAAGTAGATTTGAAGCTGCCATTTTCAAACCCTGCAGGCTACTGTCTGCTGTGTCACCAAGATCCTGATGTTTCTAGTGGATTTCCCTTTGTACTGAAATTGTAAAATTATTATTCAAACTATGGCTATATGTCTTAGTACATATGCAGGATTCAGCTAATGAATTCAGTGCTTTAGGACTTTCTCTTAGGCTGTTGTGTCGTTGTCTGCTCTGGCCCATCAGACCATGTGGTTCATTGTCCCTAGACGGGTTTGAGACAGATAGAAACAGTTAGCCTGCCAGCCAGCCTGGCATTTAGCACACTATTATCCACCCACCCAACCACCCACGCACAGTCAAAACCATGTAACTTGTCCATTGTTGACAGGCAGTAGTGTTGTGCAGTTTTGCAGGTCCTCCCAAAAAGTCCAAACATTTGCAGTTTTATAAACATCTCATGCTATTTTACATAATTTGTCATGAGGCTGAGAGAAAATGTTTCCTGCTATTCTACACATTTTGCCATTTTGCAATGGCACCGGGAGGTTACCAAGGCAGAGAATTCCTGAACATTTAAAAAAAACTGTATTTTTTATTTGTTTTTTGTTTGAATCTTTTTATTTTAGGTTTTGAATAGCTAAATGCGTATAAATTAAGCCTAGGTTACATCTACTTGTTTCTTGCACCTGGAATTTGTTGGCAAATCAGCTCTTTGAACATTCTGTAGCTAGCTAACAATCTAGTTACCTAGTGTGTTTTGATTTGAATACACCACCTTATTTTCTGGTTGTTTCTAAGGTCTCCTGACCCCTGAGGACTCCAATGGATGGCCAGCTGGCAGTGATAATTCCATTGCTTAGTCTGAGGATTCCTCCAAAGTTTTCTCCGGACTGTCGTCATTGAATGAGAGGGAACTTAACAACGAACTTCATCTCATACAAGGCAGTCAGACGGTAGGGATGGCGAGGCGCTGGTGAGACGCCTTGAATGGAGAATGAACTGTGCTGCCTGCCTGCCACCGAAGTACCTGCTCATCTTTCCCTGTTGACAAACCCCTCCCTCTGTTCCTGCTATGTGGAACCCATCTGTTGGAGGTTTGAAACACCCAAAACATTCAACTCTAGCTGACAATAGTCCAGACTTACTCTCTGTTATGTAGCTACATATATATTTTATGTGCTACTTGTTTATTTTTTATTTTCAAGCGCTTTGAGAATCATTCTGTAGTTAAACTATTATAAATTATTATTATTATAAGGTTGAGAGAACAATCCATTATTTTGTTCGGTGTCGGCGTTGATCCCATACACTTCTATGTACAGAGGATCTCAGAGGGCAACAGAGCAGTCTACTGGATCCTTTAAAGGGCAATGAATGTCATTGATTGGGTAATGGGGGGGAGCAAAGTTTAGACTGATTGAATTGAACTATGAGAGCTTAAAAGCAGATGACTATCTGTGGGTGTTTGTGGACAGAGCCTCTCAATGTGTACTCTGTTCATCTGCCAATAACAACAAGGCCTTTCTTTGCTGTGTGGTCTGACCGGACACTCTACAGGGAAACACTGGGATGTTTACATGTTTGTTGAACTTTTACTAATTGGTGTCTATTCAGAAATGTGTGTGTGAATGAGTTTGTGTGTGTGTGCGCGTGTGTGCGTTCACGGAAGCGTGTGGGTGTTTCCAGACTGATGCACACAGTATATACAGTGCATTCGGAAGGTATTCAGACCACTTGACTTTTTCCACATGTTGTTATGTTACAGCCTTATTCTAAAATGTATTAAATTGTTTTGCCCCTCATCAGTCTACAAACAATACCCCATAATGACATCTTTTTAAATAATTTTTGAAAATGTATATAACCCCAAAAAACAATAACACACTTAAATAAGTATTCAGACCCTTTACTCCGTACTTTGTTGAAGCACCTTTGGCAGATATTACAGCCTCAAGTCTTTTTGGGTATGACGCTACGAGCTTGGCACACCAGTATTTGTGGAGTTTCTCTCAAGCTCTGTCAGGTTGGATGGGGAGCATCGCTGCACAGCTATTTTGAGGTCTCTCCAGAGATGTTTGATCGGGTTCAAGTCCGGGCTCTGGCTGGGCCACTGAAGGACATTCAGAGACTTCAGAGTCACGAAGCCACTCCTGCCTTGTCTTGTCTATGTGCTTAGGGTTGTTATCCTGGTGGAAGGTGAACCTTCACCACAGTCTGAGATCCTGAGCACTCTGGAGCAGGTTTTCATCAAGCATCTCTCTGTACTTTTCTCCGCTCATCTTTCCCTCGACCCTGACTAGTCTCCAAGTCCCTGCCACTGAAAAACATCCCCACAGCATGATGCTGCCATCACCATGCTTCACCGTAGGGATGGTGCCAGGTTTCCTCCAGATGTGATGCTTGGCATTCAGGCTAAAGAGTTCAATCTTGGTTTTATCAGACCAGAGAATCTTGTTTCTAATGGTCTGAGAATCATTTAGGTGCCTTTTGGCAAACTCCAAACAGGCTGTCATGTGCCTTTTACTGTGGAGTGGCTTCCGTCTGGCCACTCTACCATAAAGGCCTGATTGGTGGAGGGCTGCAGAGATGGTTGTCCTTCCGGGAAGATTCTCACATCTCCACAAAGGAACTCTAAAGCTCTGCCAGAGTGACCATCAGGTTCTTGGTCACCTCCCTGACCAAGGCCATTCTCCTCCGACTGCTAAATTTGGCAAGGCTGACAGCTCTAGGAAGACTCTTGGTGGTTCCAAACTTCTTTGAATAAGGCTGTAACATAACAAAATGTGGAAAAGGTCAAGGGGTCTGAATACTTTCCGAATGGCCTGTACTTTCTCTCTCTCTTTCCAATAGGAGGACAGAAAGGGGCTTGGGAATAGGTCTGTAGATTAAAGGTAGTTTCCATGTTTTGGCTCCTCTGTGCCATAGTCCATTTGCAGTTGCTTGTTGTAACATGTTCCAGCTGAAATTGAAACCACATTCATGTTTTTGGTGGAGGTCCCTCCTTAAAACCCTTTCCTGCAGTCAAATTACCTTGTGGCCTCGGGTGAAATATTATTCATATTTTTCATAATTAACAAATATTATTATTTTAAACCTGCGTGAAAATCAGGTCTTTCTATGTCACAGTTTTGTTATATTTCAGTCTTTTGTGATGTAATATTTGGATGCAAACTCAAAACGGAATACATTTCAACTCCCTATCTGACATGGTACCATGTGTCTTCTTTTTTTAAGCCCATAACCATGTGTGTTAGGTGTTTATTCTTGTTTAAGACTACCAAGAAACATTCTGTGACCCCAATTTAGCCCACTGCAGTAAAATGTTAGGTACTTAAGCATTAGAGGAATCCTGTATGATAAAATGGTTGTTTATTTTACAGTCTTGTTATTAAGCATCCATCCAGAGAGCACCCCAGGAGATAAGACTGAGTAACTCTGACAGCTTACCAACGACGTTCCAGCTCCGACATCTGGAGCCCCAGGCCTGTGTTGCCTGTCTGCACTGAAGCCTGTAGTAATTATGACAGTAATCGTACTAGGCCTTTTAGATGTCGCTATCCTTTTGATCTAATAGGAGAAAAAAGTATACAAATAACATTTTAAATGAGGACAGTGCAATAGTTATATTAGATTGTAAATGCTCTGTCTTTAATAGAGTGACGTATGGTTTTAAATTCCTTTCTATGCAGTACTGAAGTTCACCCTCATCCTGCCCTAAAGTTCCCATTAAGCTACTCTCTCTCTCTCTCGCTACCCTCCCTTCTCCCCTCTCCTCTTCCCTTTTCACCCCTCCCCCCCATGACTCCTCCTTAGGGGTCCAATCAATGCTGAAATGGTCACATCTCTGAACCCCTCTCTCTCACAGGCTGAAGTACCTTCCGCACACCCTACTTACAACCTCTGGACATTAATAACAAGGGGGAAATGCTGGCGTGCAATCCTGGAGAAAAGTATTTGCTGAAGGACAGGACGGCTAGTAAAGAATGGCTAGTGATTGACCTTACTTCGCCATCTGGTGCAAAGCCTCCACTGTATTTTTTATTTTATTTTACCTTTATTTAACTAGGCAAGTCAGTTAAGAACAAATTCTTATTTTCAATGACGGCCTAGGAACAGTGGGTTAACTGCCTTGTTCAGGGGCCGAACGACAGATTTTTACCTTGTCAGCTCGGGGATTCGATCTTACCAGTCCAACGCTCTAACCACTAGGCTACCTGCCTGACATTCATCCCCAAAGGGTTGAACCTTGTTGGTGAGTGGTTTTTAAATTGAATACAATTTAAATTGAATACATCTTCCATCTTCATCGCCGCTAAGAATAATATAACTGGCATTATATGAATATAATGCACCTACTTCATCACATCCTAAGGGACATCTTTTAGCACGCCACCATCCATTTATCTGGAGGGTTTGGCGTGTGGCCGTGGCCAGGACAGTGCCTTCAAAAAGTGATTGGCTGAGAAACACTTTTTTACACCCCTCCTCCCCTTCCCCTGCTCACACTTGCATTTGAATGATGTGTTTATATGCACCTCTGAAAGTGAAAAGAGCCTGTCCTCCCTCCATCATCACTGAGAAAAGATTCCTTAGGGACTCTGGCCCTTTTTAAACCAATCCAGCAGCATTATTACATAAGTAGCAAAAGCACTAAACTGGCACATTCAAGAGTCATTCCTCTCCTTATTAATCACCCCCTCTAATTCCAATCACATGAAATGGGGGCTTAAACCGGGGGTGAGTTAGTTTGACAAAACGGGTAGTTGGTTTGAGAGCCAAACTTGCATAAGCTCACTTACCAAGCAAGAATATTTCTCTGGTACATTTAACGACAATGGTACGTTTTGTGGCTCCAGTCCGTGGCCAGTCTGTAGATAAGAGTTTTCGATCAGCTCAGAGTTTTCTCACAATGATCAAGCAGTTTAAACTAAGTTGTCATATAAATTGACCAGATTCTGCAGGACTGCTTATAGTACGGCGCAAGCTCAGACTGGTGACAGACTGGTGAAGGATATTATCCGTGCAATGTGAAACGGTCTATATCCAGCCCAGTAAGCATGACCCTGGATGATGGAGGTATTTTGGCAGCCTGTTTGTGCTCTTGAAGCTCATGAGGCTTACAGCAATCAAGGCTTGGATCACATCCATCTCAGCCACAGATATGATGCAATGTCATGGATTGTTGCAATGGACACTTTCCATTCCTTTTTTCACAGGTTATCCACTGTTTATTCACCTACCCCTTTTAATGGCTTGGATAACCTTTAAACAGTTATTTTCATTCATCAATGGTAATATGTCAGCTGTGAAAGGGTATTATAACAACACATTTCCCCCCCGAGTGTGATGTCAATATTTAGCTGTTGAAAAGACTACTGTTTCTTTTAGCACTCTTCATTAATGTAGAATCTATACAGGTACTTATTGTATACTGTATCATCTTTTTATTACACCTTGTATTCATCCTTTAAATAATGGTTACACAGGGCTTGATTGCATTTTAATGTCACATTGTTAATGTTTGATTGTTCAACAGTATAATAAAGGGTCGTTCCCCCATCAGAAATATCACATATTTTGTATATTTCTGTCTTTCCACTCTTGCTTGGACTGTGCTGCAGTAATTAAATGGTATATTTGACAGATATCAAAGCCTTATCATCTCCATCCATTTCTCTGTTTCTTCTTCTTTCTCTCTCTCATCTTCTGAGAGATATGGATCAGATTGGAAATCCTTTGCATTTCAGTTATCAAATGAAGAGTACATAGCATTAGCACCTTGGTGAGATGAGACATTTATATGGACGACATCATTTTTTTGCTTGTTGTAAGCCTAGAGAGGTCATACTCCATCTCCTTCTCATGCAGCCAATCACGATTCATCATTGAACAGCAATGCACTCCAGACTGCAGAGAAAGAGCTTTTTTTGCATTTTTGTTGAATGGTTTGTTTCTTGGAATAAATCATTTCTTATGGTTTTTATATTGCATTACTTAGTAATGGAATTGCTGCCATACTGGAATTGTTGGCCAGCCCAACAAACCACAGTACATCTAAAAACCATGTACAGACTTATATTTGCCTAAGCTGTCACTTGTCAAGAACACGTGATTTAAGATATTAATGACCAATATTATTGACCAACTACTTTTAACTGGACATTTCTTCACAGACCACTAGTTGACAAAGATTTCACATCCACCCATACTAAGTCTATAGAAATTTGATTATTCAACCTACTGTGCCTGTGAGAAATTTGTTTGTCAAAACTGGTCGATGTTGCTTCGAACATAACACAAGCAGTATATTTATCCAGCCATGTCTATCACAGATCTGCATGCATCTTGTCACAGCTCTGTGTAGCGCTATTGCTGTCTTTGCACTTTCTTCAGTCATAATCTTGTGGCCATCTCTTTGGTTTTTATTGGCACAGTGTGTAGAAATGTTAATAGTGTGAGTCTTTTGTGAACTGTGCCAAGCACCTGTCTCTGAACTCAATGTTGTGAAATGGTTATCCACGTGGAATGTTTCAGACCAAGTGAACCCTTAAAAATTAGAGGCTGCCATAAGTCAGCAGGATAAAATATACCACTCCTCTCATAGCCCTAAGTCTAAAGAAGGATTAGACTGAAATCTATGAAACTGGGCTCTGGATTCTTAAGGATTAAACAGGACAACGGCAAGATGACATTGAGAGAGGAGGACATCAGTTCTGTATGTTAATCCATGATAACAATGACAGAATATCTCGAGGGACAATTATGGCGGAACAACATTATTGTGGGCGGAATTGCAGAATTTCTAAATGAGACCTGGACGGAGTCTGAGGACAAAGTGAGGGAAATGATCCCAGAGAAACAGAAGATGGATCACAGGACTGGAAAACCCACCACCGGTCCAGATGACAGGCCCGATAGTGTTAAAGTTCTTGAGGTTCAAGGACAAGGTAGCTTTTCTGGAAATAGCCAAGAACTTGAGAGGAATGTATATCTTCTATCCTGAAGCTGTGCGCCAGAAGAAGAAAGAACTTATCCCAGTAGTGAAAGCTGCCAGAGTGTGTGATGACATTGCTTACATCCACTATGAGATTCTCATTGTCCACCCACCCTCCCAAAAGCTTGGGAAGGATGAGAGAGCCAAGCTTATTGGTTCGTAGCTTCAACACCCCAGCAGCACGCAAACCACACACACACACATACGATTATGGACTGCTGATTGTATTGTTTTTTTCTTGTAACGATTCTCTTCTATCTCCTCCTCTGATGAAGAGGTGGAACAAGGATCGGACAAAAATGCAGCGTGATGATGATTCATGATATTTTAATGAAGGAAAAAACTATACATGAAGAAACTACAAAATAATGAAATGTGAAAACCGAAACAGCCCTATCTGGTGCAAACACAAAGACAGGAACAATCACCCACAAAACCCAACACAAAACAGTCTACCTAAATATGGTTCCCAATCAGAGACAATGACTAACACCTGCCTCTGATTGAGAACCATATCAGACCAAACATAGAAATAGACAAACCAGACACACAACATAGAATGCCCACCCAGCTCACGTCCTGACCAACACTAAAACAAGGAAAACACATACGAACGATGGTCAGTTATTGAGAAAGTTATTGAGAAAATGAATGAGTTATGGCTTGTCCACCTCAGCTCTGAATCCACGATATAGCAATCTAATAGAACTCAGAGGGTTTTCTATAATAGAAGCTTATCTATTGTCAAACATGTAAAGTGTGGTGTACCACAGGGTAGCTCTCTAGGCCCTCTAATCTTTTCCATTTTTACCAATGATCTTTCACTGGCATTAAACAAAGCATTTGTGTCCATGTATGCTGATGATTCAACCATATACGGACTAACAACCATAGCTAATGAAGTCACTGAAACTCTTAACAAAGAGGTGCAGACAGTTTTGGAATGGGTGGCCTCTTTGGGCTAGGGGGCAGTATTTTGACGTCTGGATGAAATGTGTGCCCAAAGTAAACTGCCTGTTACTCAGGCCCAAAAGCTAGGATATGCATATAATTGGTAGATTTGGATAGGAAACACTCTAAAGTTTCTCAAAGTGTTAAAATAATGTATGCGAGTATAACAGAACTGATACGGCAGGCAAAACCCAGAGGACAAACCATTTTAAAAAAAACATTTTTTCAGCCTACCACTGTTTCCAATGGCTATCATGTTTATTATGAGGCGAAATTCTCCCAGATTGCAGTTCCTAGGGCTTCCACTAGATGTCAGTCTTTAGAAAGAGTTTCAGGCTTGTTTTTGGAAAAATGAGCTAGAATTTGTAGTTTTTCTAAGTGGCTCCCATTTTGGCTCTAGTGTTTTCATGTGCGTGGATTTGAGCGTGTTCTTTGTAGTTTATCTCCAGTAAAGACAATAACGATTTTCCGTCTGAAATTGTATCATTTATTTACGTATTAGGGTACCTGAAGTTTGATTATAAACGTTGTTTGACTTGTTTGGAGAAGTTTATTGGTAACGTTTGGGATTCATTTTGTATGCATTTTGAAGGAGGGAAACCGGTGGATTATTGAATGAAGCGCGCCAGCTAAACTGAGTTTTTGGGGATATAAAGAAGGAATTTATCAAACAAAAGGAACATTTGTGATGTAGCTGGGACCTTTTGGAAGGCCAACAGAAGATCAAAGGTAAGGCATTTATTATATCGCTATTCCTGACTTTTGTGGCGCACCTGCCTGGTTGAAAAATGTTTTTCATGCTTTTGTATGCGGAGCTTTGTCCTCAGATAATCGCATGGTGTGCCTTTTTGAAATCTGACACAGGAGCTGGATTAATAAGAAGTTAAGCTTTATTTTGCTGTATGACACTTGTATTTTCATGAATGTTAAATATTTCTATTTCTGTAATTTGAATTTCACGCTCTGCAATTGATGTTGTAGAGGTGGGTCGCTAGCACCATGTTAATAAACTGGTCCTGAACATCTTTAGGAGAGTAGTGCCTTAGATTGTAAACTGTCATGGTCAGAACATATAGATTCAATAGCTGTAAAGATGGGGGGAGGTCTGTCCGTCATAAAGACATGCTCCGTTTTTTTGACGCCAAACTCCACAAATCAAGTCCTGCAGGCTCTAGTTGTATCTTATCTTGTTTATTGTCCAGTCATATGGTCAAGTGCTGCAAAGAAAGACCTAGTTAACCTCTTAATTTTGGCCTAAAATGACATACCCAAATCTAACTGCCTGTAGCTCAGGCATGACCTAAAGCAAGGATATGCATATTCTTGATACCATTTGAAAGGAAACACGTTGAAGTTTGTGGAAATGTGAAATTAATGTATGAGAATATAAGATATTAGATCTGGTAAAATATAAAACATGCATTTTTTTATTTTTTTGTACCATCTTTGAAATTCAAGAAAAAGGCCATCATGTATTATTCCAGCCCCGGTGCAATTTAGATTTTGGCCAGCAGTGTACATGCAAAGTGTTAGACTGATCCAATGAATCATTGCATTTCTGTTCAAAATGTTGTATCAAGACTGTCCAAATGTGCCTAATTGGTTTATTTATAACTTTACGTTCATAACTGTGCACTCTCCTCAAACAATAGTATGTGCACTCTCCTCAAACATGGTATTCTTTCAATGTAATAGCTACTGTAAATTGGACAGTGCAGTTAGATTAACAAGAATTTAAGATTCCTACCAATATCAGATACGTCTATGTCCTGGGAAATGTTCTTGTTACTTACAACCTCATACTAATCGCATTAGCCTACATTAGCTCAACCGTCCAGCGGGGGATGCCATTATGTGAGCCATGACCAACCTTTCAAAGCACTTCATGGCTACTTACGTGAGTGCTATGGGTCGGTAGTCATTTAGGCAGGTTACCTTGGTGTTCTTGAGCACAGGGACTATGGTGTTCTGCTTGAAACATACAGGTATTACAGACTCGGTCAGGGACAGGTTGAACATTTCAGTGAAGACACTTGCCAGTTGGTCAGCGCATGCTTGGAGTACACATCCTGCTAATCCATCTGTCCCTGCGGCCTTGTGAATGTTGACCTGTTTAAAGGGATTATTAAAGCCGGCTACGGCGAGCGTGATCACACAGTCGTCTGGAACAGCTGGTGCTCTCATGCATGCTTCAGTGTTACTTGCCTCGAAGCCCACATAGAAGTAATTTAGCTCGTCTGGTAGGCTTGTGTCACTGGGAAGCTCGCGGCTGGGCTTCCCTTTGTAGTCTGTAATAGTTTGCAAGCCTTGCCACATCCGACGAGCGTCGGATCCGGTGTAGTAGGATTCAATTTAAGTCCTGTATTTACGCTTTGCCTGTTTGAAGGTTCGATTGAGGGCATAATGGGATTTCTAGAGTACCGCTCCATGAAAGCGGCAGCTCTACCCTTTAGCTCAGTGCGGATGTTGCCTGTAATCAATGGCTTCTGGTTGGGATATGTACGTACGGTCACTGTAGGAACAACGTCATCAATGCACTTATTGATTAAGTCAGATTTGCCAAATGGAGAGCGAGGGAGAGCTTTGTACACGTCTCTGTGTGTGGAGTAAAGGTGGTCTAGAGTTTTTTCCCTCTTGTAACATTCTGGTAGAAATTAGGTACAATTAATTTATGTTTCCCTGCTTTAATGTCCCTGGCTACAGTTAACGTCCCGATGGTAGGATAGTCTTGAACTGAGATCATCCAGTTTATTCTCCAATGATTGCACGTTGGCCAGTAGGACAAAAGGTAGAGGCGGGTTACCCACTCGCTGACGAATTCTGACAAGGTACCCAGACCTATGTCCCCTGTATCAGCGTCTTCTCTTCGTTTGAATGACGGGGATTTGGGCCTGGTCGGTATCTGGTGTAAATCCTTCCCGTCCACCTCGTTAAAGAAAACAATCTTCATCCAGTTCTGATATCCAGAAGCTCTTTTCGGTCATAAGAGACAGTGGCAGAAACATTATGTACAAAATAAGTTACAAACAATGCGAAAAAACACACAAAATAGCAGAATTGGTTAGGAGCCCATAAAATGGCAGCCATCTCCTCCGGCGCCTATCTGTGTGTATGTACTGACAATGACTGTATGTGTAACTGATAGATGCACAAACACTACATGTACATTTTTCGTTATTTGTCAGACCCCAGTAACACTAGCTGTCACCATTGTCATTTAATGGGGATTGTGATTTCAAAAGTGTATATACTATAAAATGTTATTTTCTCATACTCAAACGGCCTACTATGTAGGATGCAAGTATGGGTATTTGGACACGACCAGTAGCTTTGGTTTAATAATCTGGAATTTCATCAGTACAGAACCCTTTGGACTAGATAGATGAATTTCCTGGATTTAGTCCTTATGTTTGTTCTTTCTCCATTTGTGTTACACATGGAAATCCCACAGGGAAAAGTATGTTTTATTGTTGTCTTAAACACTGTTGGCCAAACTGTATGTCAGATTCACACCTCTACTCCCAGTACGAGAGGAAGCTGATCTGGCCCACTCCAACCATCATTAGACAAATGATTCATTGAGTGATTGGAATGAAAGCATTGAGGCTTGTATAGCATGTGTTTTTCTCTTGTCTCCAGGAACTCACACCCTCCTCCTGACTGAGATGAACTTGATCCATTCCTGATAACCCTAAAACAGGGCTCCCCAACTTGAGGTTTCCTTCATTAAACAGTCCAAAATCACATTGTAAAATTGTGTAAACAGTATCATACTCACTCATTAATCTTAAACAACAATTAGATGTAAACATTATATCTGAGGCTATTACATAAACAGTGTTATGGTAATGTGGCCACACCATCTCCCATGAGCTTCCCAAAGTTGTGCCAAACGGACCAGTTCGTAGCTGGATTCTTCACCGATCTTTTACACTTTCTCCGGAACATGAAATTTGTTCTGTGAGGTGGAAGGATTTCCTTTGTCTCCATGAAAAACTACTCTCCATGACTGTGTGTCCATGAGGTCTTCTCAGGAATTTACAACCTCTGACCACAGCAGTCTAGTTGAAGGAGGCAGAGAGAGGGGGATGGGCTTGCTATACCCAAAGAGGCCAACGTCCTGACACCACTCTGTACTCTGATCTGGTTTTGACCTTTTGCCTGTCCACGACCATTCTCTTGCCTAGCCCTTTTGGAACTAATAAATATCAAACACCCAAACCATCTGCCTCCCGTGTCTGCATTTGGGTCTGGCCCTGAGCCCTTGCAGGCACATCACTTGAAATGTCAACAAATTTGACATCCAAATGACATGACACCTTAGACAACTCGTCACATGAACTGGAGAGCCCAATGTGTTGTATTCCTAATATACTGTGTATAACTATAGCTTCTAACATAAATTCATGGACATACCAACACCATCAACAACCAACACCATCAAAAGAACAACCAATCTTTGTTTCCATTTGCAGGTATTATTTACTGGTGTTTATTTGCTTTATCCAGGGTTTCTTCCAGTGGTCGACATGCAAAATGTAAACGGTTCTTTACTCTACAGAGCTTAATCACCATGACACTCAAGATTCAGGGTCTAGGAAGGTGCTACCGTTCAATTTCTTTGAATATGAGGCATGAAGGGTAGACATGGCTGGGGAGGCACACATCAGTGCCACTATTTGTTTCATGTGTTGTTCCCCCTGCTTACGATGTATCACTGTTTTACTCTGCTCACTGGTTGGTTCCTATAATGGAAACCTCAGTGAGAGAGAAAGGAAAGGGGATACCAAGTCAGTTGTACAACTGAATGCATTCAACTGAAATGTGCCTTCCACATTTAAGAGGGAGATGCTTTAGTAGTTCTCTATTGTTAAAGACAGTCAATCATCTGGATTCTGAGGCTCCAAACTAGAGAAGTACTGTACAGTCTGTGTAATTGGAGTAGAATTGGTTTGTCGGAGTTCGACACATGGTTATGATTTTGAACAAACAGCAGAGAGCGACTATGTTCTCATGGCTAATTCATAGATTGCGCTTAGTCTGACAATAGGGCTCATGTATGCCCTCATAATGATGCACTACACTGGATTGCCATTCTCATGTTGCAACGAGACTCATTAGAAAAAATGCCTCCCCTGCTGTGTTCTTACCGGGGCGTCAGATAGACACGAGTGACTGTTTGCTAATGAGGTCATTGTCACCATCCATTATGTTTCAGGTGGGAACGGTTAGCACTTTAAGAGACCCTGAGAGGAACATTTCCTATCCAATTTCTTTGAATGGATCTGAATTTAGCATATCTAGAGGCTGTATTGAATGTATGGCACTCAATCTAATTTCAAATGAGGCATAAATGGGAGCTGTTGCTGCTATGTGCCCTTGCACTTTTCTCAGAGCCTAAACTCTGCACAGCCAGCAGTGGGAATAATAACAGGAGGCAATTGCCCTACCTTTCCCTACTATGAAGCGTAATCACTCCTGTACTTCGTTTTGGGGACACTTATGAGACAATGACATTGTAGAACCTTGAATAGAGTCAGTGAGGATAAAAAACGATCACGACACAAGCCCCAGATGCAGACACAGGAGGCAGACGGATTATAATAAATACCAGAGCTCAAACCAAGGGATGGACAAAAGGCAAGTCGGGGACAGGCAAGCTTTCATAGCCAGGGCAGAGTCCAAAACGGTACAGGGCGGCAGGCAGGCTCGAGGTCAGGGGCAGGCAGAGTGGTCAGAGTCAGGACAGGCAAGGGTCAAAACCAGGAATACCAGAAAAAGAGCAACTGAGAGAAACTGCGCTGAGAGAAACTGGAACAGACAGACAGACAGAAAACACCGGTATAAATACCAAGGGGATAAGTGGGGAAGAAGGGCGACACCTGGAGGGGGGTGGAGACAAGCACAGGTGAAACAGATCAGGGTGTGACAGACAATTAGTCATGTAGCCATGTCACAGACAGAACGTAATTTAGTCATTAGATATGATAAATAGATATTCCCTGGATGTCTCATGGGCCAGTGGAAGAATCAAGTGGAACATTTCTCAAAGAAAACACCAGAAGAACCATAACCACACACACAAAAGTTGGTGACCCAGTGACACGTATGATTACTGAGCTGAATATCCCTCTGTGTGGTGCATCAAAAAATTACTTAGCACAGTGACTTAACACTGGCCCTTTAAATAGTGTTGACCTATTTTCCCAAGAGGCACTGTTGACAGCAACATCTTAAGCGATGCAGTTTCCTCATTCAGAAAATATTGAAAAGAAAGTGTTAAAAATGTTCATGTTAACGGTTGCTTTTAAAACCTCTGATTAACACAACTGTCCTACTGTCTTTTCCTTGAGCATTTATCTCCTGCAGCAGGGGTCAATGCAGAAAAAGTCAAACAGGGCATTTATTTAAGATTGCAATCAATGTGAAATGCCACGTTACCCCGTGCCAGTACTATATCTATGCTGCTGTAAGTGACCACACTCAACATTTCAGTGAGAATATTTGTTTCAATCTTGTGTATTGACATGTGTTTGGCAATTTGGACACACACTTTTGGACGACAGGGTTTGGAAAGCTAGGGGAATAACCATCATTGTGATTTCATAATGCCTAACACGAGTGCTGTACCAAGCCCTTTTGGATTTGCGCGAAACATTTAAAAAAAAAATTGGTCTTCACACATAGGCATGGTTTTTGATCAGTCTACCTGTTCCCCCATGAAACTCTCCACATGATGCAAATTTTTTCCCACACATAACAACAAGACAGAAAGTGATGGACCATTCTTTAATGTATGAGCCCTATTTATGAAATATCTCATGTACTGTGCGCCACATTGACCTGTGAGCACAGCATTTGCTCACACAGCAATCAATGGTAAAGAATTCCAGTCTCCCACAAGTTAAAGAAAATGTCCTGACAGGTGTTATTGTATAAGCACTTTACATGTAAATATTCAGACCATCCACAGTTCAATAGAATTGTGTTGATTACCATCCAAATCGGCACTATCGAGAAAGTGCTGATTTTACAACATTACTGATAATTACCTGACTGCTTTTCCTGATAAATGTCACGGCAGATTTCCTCCTCTTCGTCTGAAGAGGAGTAAGGATCGGACCAAGATGCGGCGTGGTAAGTGTTCATCATTTTAATGGAAAAACTGAACACTACAAAACGACAACCGTGACGCTAATGAAACACTATGCTAACAAGCAACATAACATAGACAATCACCCACAATGACAAAACAGGCTACCTAAATATGGTTCCCAATCAGAGACAATGACTAGCACCTGCCTCTGATTGAGAACCACCATATTAGGCCAAACACAGAAACAGACAAACTAGACATACAACATAGAATGCCCACTCAGATCACATCCTGATCAAACAAAACATATAAACATACAAAGCAAACTATGGTCAGGGCGTGACAATACAACTCAATATAATTTCCCCAACATAGATGTCAGTACATTAGTAGAGTCAATGTATTGACTTAAGGTTATGACTCAAGCTGGTTTTAGGCCAGAAAGTGCTTGAGAAAAAGGATGGCTATCAGCCAACACAGTCATAATCCATCCAACAATCCTTCTGTGGCCAGCTCTAGGACAGCCTTCCACTGGTTCCTGGTCTGCTGGACTATACTGCGCTTCAGTGTCTTATTGATTCAAGTAGTTAATTTACTGAATGTGGTAGAAAATCACCCTTTAGGGCAGGGATCATGATCTAGATTTTTTTTCTTGAGTGGATGGTCAGGGGACCGGAATAAAATGACAAATAATTTGTAGACTGCAAATTGACCGCAAGAAGCCCAAACAGATATAATGTTTGACTAAAACATAATAATTTCCGACCTTGCTTACATTTGTATATGATCCTGTGTCTCTCTATTATGCGTGGGAATACTTGGGAACAGATTTCTTAGATACAAATCCTGGTGTTTTTACAGCGTTTTATGTCCAACAATAAAACATTTAAAAAGTAATTTTTTAAGTACATATTTTTGTTCCAAAAATGTTGGGGGTCAAATGAAACCACCCGTGGGCAAAAGTCGGCCCGCAAGTTGGGGAGCCCTGTTTTAGGGTTATCAGGAATGGATCAAGTTCATCTCAGTCAGGAGGAGGGTGTGAGTTCCTGGAGACAAGAGAAAAACACATGCTATACAAGCCTCAATGCTTTCATTCCAATCACTCAATGAATCATTTGTCTAATGATGGTTGGAGTGGGCCAGATCAGCTTCCTCTCGTACTGGGAGTAGAGGTGTGAATCTGACATACAGTTTGGTCCTCCAGGACCTGAGATGGGGAGCAGAGCTAAAAGATATCAGCTGTGATGAAGCTCACGCATTAAGCAGCTGCCAGACTGCCACTTACCGGCTGGAACACTTTGGCCTGCAGCCATACAACGACATTCAGACAGCATCCCAAATGATCCCTGACAAGTGCGGGAAACAACCACCGCCCAGCAATGGGAAGTTTCCACTTCTGATGCCTGATATGGTTCTATGTTTCTCATGTGTTTCCCTGCATATCCAGATCTTGTCATCTCTCCAGCCAGGGGAGATTATATACTTCTATTACTAAACTCAGCTAAAAAAAATAGACAGCCTTTTTTCAGGACCCTGTCTTTCAAAGATAATTTGTAAAAATCCAAACAACTTCACAGATCTTCATTGTCAAGGGTTTAAACACTGTTTCCCCTGCTTGTTCAATGAACCATAAACAATTAATCAACATGCACCTGTGGAACGGTCGTTAAGACACTAACAGTTTACAGACGGTAGGCAATTAAGGTCACAAGTATGAAAACTTAGGACACTAATGAGGCCGTTCTACTGACTCTGAAAAACACCAAAAGAAAGATGCCCAGGGTCCCAGCTCATCTGTGTGAACGTGCCTTAGGCATGCTGCAAGGAGGCATGAGGAGTGCAGATGTGGCCAGGGCAATAAATTGCAATGTCCGTACTGTGAGACGCCTAAGACAGCGCTACAGGGAGACAGGACGGACAGCTGATCGTCCTCGCAGTCGCAGTGGCAGACCACGTGTAACAACCTGTGATCCTGTGTCTCTCTATTATGCGTGGGAATACTTGGGAACAGATTTCTTAGATACAAATCCTGGTGTTTTTACAGCGTTTTATGTCCAACAATAAAACATTTAAAAAGTAATTTTTTAAGTACATATTTTTGTTCCAAAAATGTTGGGGGTCAAATGAAACCACCCGTGGGCAAAAGTCGGCCCGCAAGTTGGGGAGCCCTGGATCGGTACATCCGAACATCACACCTGCAGGACAGGTACAGGATGGCAACAACAACTGTCCGAGTTACACCAGGAATGCACAATCTCTCCATCAGTGCTCAGACTGTCCGCAATAGGCTGAGAGAGGCTGGACTGAGGGCTTGTAGGCCTGTTTTAAGGCAGGTCCTCACCAGACATCATCGGCAACAACGTCGACTATAGGAACAAACCCACCTTTGCTGGACCAGACAGGATTGGCAAAAAGTGCTCTTCACTGACGAGTCGCGGTTTTGTCTCACCAGGGGTGATGGTCAGATTCATGTTTGTCATTGAAGGAATGAGCGTTACACCGAGGCCTGTACTCTGGAGCGGGATCGATTTGGAGGTGGAGGGTCTGTCATGGTCTGTGGCGGTGTGTCACAGCATCATCGGACTGAGCTTGTTGTCATTGCAGGCAATCTCAACGCTGTGCGTTACAGGGAAGACATCCTCCTCCCTCATGTGGTACCCTTCCTGCAGGCTCATCCTGACATGACCCTCCAGCATGAAAATGCCGCCAGCCATACTGCTTGTTCTGTGCGTGATTTCCTGCAAGACAGGAATGTCAGTGTTCGGCCATGACCAGGGAAGAGCCCGGATCTCAATCCCATCGAGCACGTCTGGGACCTGTTGGATCGGAGGGTGAGGACTAAGGCCATTCGCCTAAGAAATGTCCGGGAACTTGCAGGTGCCTTGGTGGAAGAGTGGGATAACATCTCACCTTAAGAACGGGTAAATCTGGTGCAGTCCATGAGGAGGAGATGCACTGCAGTACTTAAGTACTTGATTTCCAACCCCCTTTGTTCAGGGACACATTATTCCATTTCTGTTAGTCATGTATGTGGAACTTGTTCAGTTTATGTCTCAGTTGTTGAATCTTGTTATGTTCATACAAATATTTACACGTTAAGTTTGCTGAAAATAAACGCAGTTGACAGTGAGTGGACGTTTCTTTTTTTGCTGAGTTTATGTCTCTTAGATTTTAATACTGTATCACCCTTAGAGCAACATTTATTAAAGCTTAGTGAGTTTTTCAACTCTCTCCTATGCTAATATATAATGTGCTCCCTGGACAAACACTATGACTGTAGTCATATCAACTGTCAGCATCACCAGCCTCAGCTGCACGAGTAACAAAACAAATATTTTTGTGATGAGATGGTCCTTAGGAAACTATGCAGTATATTGTTTTTTAATGTGTTATTTCTTACATTGTTAGCCCAAAAAATCTCAAGTGTTATTACATACAGCCAGGAAGAATTATTGGATATAAAAGCGACGTCAATTTACCACCATTACGACCAGGAATACGACTTTCCAGAAGCGGATCCTTTGTTCGGACCTCCACCCTGGATATGAGATCTTATCTCAGAGGCCGATCCAAAAACAATGCGGTCGCCGCAGGAAAGGCAGACGGAGCGGCCTACTGGTCAGACTTAGAAGACGAGAACACCATCCTCCGATTCCGAGCATATTACTCGCCAATGTCAAATCTCTAGACAACAAGGTGGAGAAATTAGGGCACGAGTTGCCTTCCAGAGAGACATCAGACATTGTAACATTCTCTGTTTCATGGAAACTTGGCTCACTCAGGATATGTTGTCAGAGTCGGTACAGCCACCAGGTTTAGTCACACATCACGCCGACAGAAACAAACAACTCTCTGATAAGAAGGGCGGGGGTGTATGCCTTATGATTAACGACTCATGGTGTCATCATAACAACATACAGGAACTCAAGTCCTTTTGTTCACCTGACCTGACCTAGAATTCCTTACAATCAAATGCCGACCGCATTATCTACCAAGAGAATTCTCTTCGATTATAGTCACAGCCGTGTATATCCCCCCCAAGCAGACACCTCGACGACCCTGAAAGAACTTCACTGGACTCTAGGTAACCTGGAAACCACATATCCTGAGGCTGCATGGGGATTTTAACAAAGCTAATCTGAGAACAAGACTTTCTTTGCTCGCTTTGAGGACAATACAGTGCCACTGACACGGCCTACTACCAAAGCCTGTGTGCTCTCCTTTACCATGGCCAACGTGAGTAAAACATTTAAACGTGTTAACCCTCGCAAGGCTGCCGGCCCAGACGACATCCCTAGCCGCGTCCTCAGAGCATGCGCAGACCAGCTGGCTGGTGTGTTTACGGACATATTCAATCATTCCCTATCCAAGTCTGCTGTCCCCACATGCTTCAAGATGGCCCCCATTGTTCATGTTCCCAAGAGAGCTAAGGTAACTGAACGAAATAACCATCGCCCCATATCACTCACTGTCATCATGAAGCACTGTCATCATGAAGCATCATGAAGCATAGCACTCACTGTCATCATGAAGTGCTTTGAGTCAAGGATCATATCACCTCCACCCTACCTGATACCCTAGACCCACTCCAAATGGCTGACCGCCCCAATAGGTCCACATACGACGCAATCGCCATCACACTGCACACTGCCCTATCCCATCTGGACAAGAGGAATACCTATGTACTGTAAGAATGCTGTTAATACAGCTCAGAATTCAACACCATAGCACCCTCCTGGTCCACCCACACAGTCAGCGATGTGAAGAAGGCGCAACAGCGCCCCTTCAACCTCAGGAGGCTGAAGACATTTGGCTTGTCACTTAAAACACTCACAAACGTTTACAGATGCACAATCGAGAGCATCCTGTCAGGCTGTATCACCGCCTGGTACGGCAACTGCTTCACCCACAACCGCAAGGCTCTCCAGAGGGTAGTGCGGTCTGCACAATGCATCAATAGGGGGCAAACTACCTGCCCTCCAGGACACCTACTTCACCTGATGTCACAGGAAGGCCAAAAAGATCATCAAGGACAACAACCACCCGAGCCACTGCCTGTTCACACCGATATCATCCAGAAGGCGAGGTCAGTACAGGTGCATCAAAGCTGTGACCGAGAGAGTGAAAAACAGCTTCCATCTCAAGGCCATCAGACTGTTAAACAGCCATCACTAACATAGAGTGGCTGCTGCCAACATACAGACTCAAATCTCTTGCCACTTTAATAAATGTAATGTATTTAATAAAGGTATCATTAGTCACTTTAAATAACAGCACTTTGATCATGTCTACATATCCTACATTACTCATCTCCTATGTATATACTGTATTCTACACCATCTACTGCATCTTGCCTATGCCACACGGCCATCGCTCATCCATATGTACATATTCTTATTCATCCCTTTACATTTGTGTGTATAAGGTAGTCATTGTGAATTTGTTAGATTACTTGTTAGATATTACTGCACTGTCGGAACTAGAAGCACAAACATTTCGCTACACTCGCATTAATATCTGCTAACCATGTGTATGTGACCAATAGAATTTGATTTGATTTGATCTTGTGAAATGCTTGAACTTGAGCATTGTGCCTAGAGGGCTTCTGTGGGCTGCCAGTGTTACAGTGTGTTTAGGCAGAGACTTTGCCATCATAGTCTCTCAGACTGCTGTTGCAGGTCTTGTTCCTTCTACATGCATAACCCACTCAATGTCACAGTATCCAACTCTCTGTGTACATAATATCGTAATCCTCTCATTATTTCTCTCGAGCTACCTACCAATATTCCCTTCCTTGCCCCCGCCTTCTTTTCCCTGTTCCCTTTCTCCTTAAATCTGTAAAGTAAGAATTTGACAGCTCTCTTCTGACCTGGGTGAACCTTCTAAATTGTGATGCATCGGTTCCCTTGGAGTGATGTTCAGATGTTTATGAGGCTCTGTAAATCAGGTCTGACTCCTGTTGACTGGCTTTTCCCTTGTACTGCTGCATGATGTGGTACTGTAGTATCTGTTTGCCTTGTGATGGTCATGGTGCTGAGGATCGCTAGAATGGTTTGTTTCTATTTATCCTGATGCACCCCAAGATTGCTATTGTTTGAAACTAGAGATGGTGGCTGAACGAGGATTTGGGAAGTAAGCCATGCTGCTGTTGTACCATCCATAACATTGATTCCCACACCCCACCAATGAAAATGTTTTTTTGATAATGTTTTCTCTCTCCTTTCCTCTCCCAATATAGCCATGCTGCTCTTATTTCTCATATTTTAAATATATGGTTTTACACATACACTGTGGCATGTTTACAACAACTTCCTTGGAACATTTTCACATACTCAGTCTTTGATCGATATGCCTGGAGATTAAACAGTGGAGTTACCACTTCACAGCCCCCCCCAAACACACCTCTAGGGATGACCATGGGGATGATCTGTTTGGGAGTGAGTGAGAGTCCCCATCAGTTCTGTTTATTGACGATGAATGGGCTCGTGCTCAGGGTGAATGATGGCTTACGAAACAAAGCTCAGTCTTTCATTCTTCACCATGAGGAAAAACAGACCATTGAATCAACAGTGGGCTAAGCTATCAGGGTGGTTAACCGTAATTGCCTGGGGGTCCCTTCTCTCCCATACATCCCAATCAGCGTTGAAGCCCCAAAGCGGTGCTGGAACCTGCAAGCTGCAATCCATCACTTAATGAAGCACACTTCAAAAACAACAGCAGATACGGCTTATCTGGGAATCAGCCAGTGTCCTCCCAGAGGTGTGCTGAGACACATAATGGCTGTCAGAGATAATGGTGATCACACACAAAGCATGTTTCCTTAGTAGAGGTCTTTAGACAGAACACGGGGCAATAAGTCAGATGGATAGAGAATGATGTCATTGATAAAGAGAGGGTGTCACTCATATTACTCAGAGTACACATTGGTAGCTTTTGCTAGTTGGGAGTGTTATGACAACAATTGTGTGCTAGTATAACATGCTCACAAGCCAGGTTCATGGATAATTTAGTCACTTCTTTACCATGAGGGGTGGAGGTCCAACTTCAGAATAAATACAATACCTTAGCAGTACACTAAGGTCTCCCTGTATGTCCCAGAATGTGAGGGTGGAGTGTGAGGAAAGTCTCCCAACTGGTTGACATTGAACCCTGCACTCTTGTCCATTGTAACCCTGATCCAGTTTGTTGCTGGTGTGTTGGGTCTAGTTTGGGCAGTCATGTGGGATTGGAGAGATATAGGATTTGATGGATCAACAGTCACAGTACCTTTGTGTGGACAAGTGTGCATGAGAGCACGAACAAATATCGAAACAATAGGTTGCTCAACAAACAGTGTGATTCTGGCACGCACATTTTACACAGTAAATATTCATTGAATTATTGTTGGTTTAGCAAAGCAGTAAATAGTCCAGTGTTCTTCTCTTTTGACCTCTAAATATCCTTTATCCAGGGTCATTCTCGGATAAACTTTGAATTTAAAAAAATACTTCACGTGACTCTTTGGTCGTTTCCAAATGGTTTTGCTTTGAAAATGAATACTCTTAGACCCATCGCTGTACGTTTAAAGGGGCAATCTGCTGTTACTACATCCACTAATGGTATTATAAGTGAATGATATAGACTAGTTTAGTTCAACTGTTGCAACCCATCATAAGCCAAAATATAAGCTTGTTTGTTCAATGTTTGTAAACAAAGTATATGTCAACAAACACTGTATGGCCTCAAAACATGGTTAAAAACTATCATTTTGATATCATGGATGGTCAGTCCTTGCATCCATAGCTCGGTCTATGCATTTGAGTGTGTTTAAATGTATACAGGCAAATCGCTTAATCTCTTACCGAAACAGTGGCGGGGAATATGGAAAATGCTTTGTTATTGTTTCGACTGCGTCAGCGACAAACATAGTTTTCCAAGTGTTTAGTGTTTCGCTGGTGTTTCCGAGCTCACAGCGCAGTCGACAGACAGTGGGCGAACCGGATGCTAATTTGGTTCAATTCCTTGCAGAGTGGTTTTATGCTTCACATGTATCTTAGTGGAGGCGCCTCTGTCCTAGAAACTTTATGGATTCCGCTACAACCCTGTAATTTTGAAATACGCTCTGTATTTGGCGTTTAAAGCCATTTAACTTGCGCACGGGATCTAGACAATTAACTGGAACAAAATGATTCCCCGAACGGTAGGATTCTGCTTTCAGTATTAATCTCTGTGATAGTATTTATTAATGGTCTCTATTGCATTGGCAACTTTGTAGTCTGCATTGATAAAGAAATGCGAGAGATACTTTTTTGAGGACGAGTTATCTAAAAATGTTATTTTTTAAGTGGTTTAGCTCAGTGTGAGGCACATAAGCCACTTACTAATAATTGTGCATCATTTGCCCAATTATGTGTAACATGATTACAATTCGGGGAATTCAGGCGTCCAGGCATATGCAATACTATTTAACATGATCAGAAAGGAGACTTGCCTGGAGGAATTGATATTCGACCTAATTACAAAATATATTGATCATTATCACAGTGAAAATGTATTATAAATTGTAGGCTATATTATTCTTCTTCTTATTATTAGTAGTAGTAGGCCTAGTAATATGTATATTATTAGAGTATACTTTATGTTGTATATGTTGCACTTAATATTTTATATTGCTACATGTTATTCGTTTTCTTATTAGGGTTTTTCGTTTTCCTTTCCATCAGGCCTATTTATCTGATATGGGATGGTTACATTTTTGTTTCATTTTCAAAATGACACGTTTTCAAACGCCAGTAGGCTTGTTGTTACATCAAGATTATGAGAAGTGGTCGAAAGTTGATACGTCGGCGATAACAAATCATGGTTTTGCATGCCGGCTGCGGGTAGGCTTCATCTCAGTGCTTTGCGCACAACTAGCGCTCTCTACCTATGACTTTGCTCTTGACAGCTCTAGTGCAGAATGATTGGAAGGCGCTAGTCTGGTATCATTTCATCACTTGGTCAACCGTTTTAAATGTATTGGTTGGACAAAAAGCTGAAATGTCTTTGGTTTGAGGCCCGCGTGTGGTTTTACCTATTTGCTGTCATAAACTGTACAATTATTTGTGTGGCGTGGTGAACAAGCGTTGAATATGGAGAAGATCTTTGAACCAACAAAGAACAGAAACCTCCGGGGCGTTTTACGAGAAAGCATATAACACATTATTGCTCTTTTGTTGAGGTTTGAGGTGAGTTCAGGGGTTATTGAACACATGACCTCATAAAAAAAGAGGTGAGTTAATTACAGATTTAGTTATGTGATGTGTTCGAAACTTGGTATCCAAGTTGTTATATCAAGTAGCTGCAAGAAGTCATATCTACAGGTGAATTCTTCTTCAAGAGGCAATGATGAATTCCTGACAAAAGAGAACTGTGCATTGACTTGCATCATTTTGATTAGATTAGTTATGATCACTATGATTTATGTTTAGAGATGTTTGTTCAGAGTAAAGTGTCAGTACGGTACATTGCTGATAAGCAATCACAGATTTGTCTGAATGACAGTATTGATGGAGTGTTACTTATGTTTTCCTTCACCCTGCGCTCTCCACCCTCCTGTTAGTGGTTGGGGGTTTATGCAACACAAACCTTGGCTTCCATTGTCATGCTGTAACATAGAGTACTGTTCATCATTTTTTTTAGACCAGTGCTGTCTCCTTAACATCATCCCCAAACACAATCACCTCACTACCAATGCCTCTTACTGGTAAAACATGCAAGCAAGATGATAGTACTTTTACTTTTTGAACATGTGAGAAGAAAGCACTGGGTAACAGTTCAGCATGGCTCATTGCTTCTTCTTTGGTAGCAGGTGCTGTCAGAAAGTTGTTACATGCAGTGCATATACACATATTTTCACGGTCCTTGGACATCTTGATGCATTCATATTCACAGAGATCACCACAGGCTACACAGACACACATCAACTGAGCAAATCACATGCACATATACTGACTCTCCATACCTGTCTCTCTCAAACACACTCTCTGTCTTCCTCTCTTTGAGAGAGAGGATCACGGACGCCAGTTGTATTAAGAGTCCTGTTATGTAAAATGAGAGCTCTTTCTGTCAGGGGTGTCAGTGTTAATTGGGCTGGCACCTAATGGCTCTGTGTGCTCCTCTGTTAGAGGCACAAACAGTTGTGTTGTGTGTCTGTCAATGTACTGGCCCACGCACCTGTCAGAATGACAGGGTTGTGACATCAGGCACTCCATGAATGTGGTGCCAAGGGGTTCACGGTTTAGAGAGCAACGGAATTTCATACCAGCAGGGGCATCTGGTTGCTGGGATATGCCACAGCTCCTATACTTTACAAGGAGTCCCTGAGTACATTACTGTAATGCTTTGGTTGGCTTGGTAAACATCAGTGGCTTGGGGCCTCCCAAGTGCTAGAGGCGTCACTACCGATCCGGATTTGATCATGAGGCGGCGCACAACAGGCCTAGTGTCGTCCGGGTCAGGGGAGGGTTTGGCCGACTGGGATGTCCTTGTCCCATCGCCCTCTAGCGACTCCTTGTGGCTGCCTGGTGCATGCACGCTGACTTTGGTCACCAGCTGTAAGAGGTTTCCCGATGACACATTGGTGCGGCTGGCTTCTGGGTTAACCAAGCAGTGTGTCAAGAAGCAGTGCAGCTTGGTGGGGTCGTGTTTCGGAGGACGCATGGCTCTCGACCTTTGTCTCTCCCGAGTCCGTACAGGAGTTGCAGCGATGGGACAAGACTGTAACTACCAATTGGATATCACGAAATCGAGGAGAAAAAGTGGTAGAAAATAAATTAAATAAAAGTAAAATAAACATCAGTGGCTTGCAACTTCTTTAAAGAGAATCCCCCGGATTAAGTGTAGACGGACACAAAATGGATGTCTTGAGCAGATAAAATAGTGTTATCTGAAGTACAAAGTAAAGTGTGTGTATGTGTGTGTGTGGCATTGCCTTATGGCACCTGGATGAAATAGATTTTCATTATTCCACTGCCTTGTTGTGTCATGAGTCCTGACATATTTGTGCTAACAGTGAGCCAAAATACCTATATTTCTTATTTCATTCAATAGATTGTATTAAAATATGTACACATAAAATCTAGGGAGAATGGTCAATGCTTGCTTGTTCAAGGTTTTCTACTTTTGAAGATTATGAAATGTATCTGTCCTTGAATATTATCAATGATCTTCCAAACTTTTTTTCAATGATTCTGTTTGTGATTTTCCGACATGAATAGTGTTTATGTACCGACATCAAGACGGGGAAAAGTCTCAAAGGGAGATTTCCTTTTTATATTGTTTGCCGTCTTGAAAATACAAGTAAACAAGACAAGCATGTTGTGGGTGGTTAGTTGATTACTTTCCTAATTTAAATTATGCATGCAGTATAACCTTTCATTCAGTCATACCCATGATCTGATCAAGCCCTCAGGTCCAATAAATTCAATTTTGTCAATGAGGTCAGCATCAATTGGCTGAAGTCTATGGAGTCCCTAAGTTGTACAGAAAGTTGATCATAGCAGGATAAAGGCCAGTAACACCAACTTCCAGTCAGATAAGCATACATAAAGCATCTATGACCACCTTTTGAGGCAACACCCGGCGTAGACATCAACAAAAACAATAAGACAACAGACAACAACAAAAAATTAAAAGCTCGCTTTAAACACCCAATCCTGTTATTCACTATGGAACGTTCGCGTCTCGATTTGAAGGGAATACCTTAACTGGAATGCTATTGTTGCAGGTCTTTCTGTTAGCACTTCTACAGTACATGGGAACCCTACAAAAAGTTATCCCCTCTTTTCCTTCACCCTCTAACTTAGGTAGACTTCTAAATGGCCCGAGGGGTTTCGTTTGTTTCTAATCCTCCTCTATTTATGTTTCTATGTTCTGCCCATTGCTGTTCTGGCTTATTTCACTGCAGAGCCTCTAGCCCTGTTCACTATACCTTATCCAACCTTTCAGTTCCACCACCCACACATGCGATGACATCATCTGGTTTCAATGATGTTTCTAGAGACAATATCTCTCTCATTATCACTCAATACCTAGGTTTACCTCCACTGTATTCACATCCTACCATACCTTTGTCTGTACATTATACCTTGAAGCTATTTTACCACCCCCAGAAACCTCCTTTTACTCTCTGTTCCAGACGTTCTAGACCACCAATTATCTTAGCTTTTAGCCGTACCCTTATCCTACTCCTCCTCTGTTCCTCTGGTGATGTAGAGGTGAATCCAGGCCCTGCAGTGCCTAGCTCCACTCCTATTCCCCAGGCGCTCTCTTTTGATGACTTCTGTAACCGTAATAGCCTTGGTTTCATGCATGTTAACATTAGAAGCCTCCTCCCTAAGTTTGTTTTATTCACTGCTTTAGCACACTCTGCCAACCCAGATGTTCTAGCCGTGTCTGAATCCTGGCTTAGGAAGACCACCAAAAATTATGAAATTTTAATCCCTAACTACAACATTTTCAGACAAGATAGAACGGCCAAAGGGGGCGGAGTTGCAATCTACTGCAAAGATAGCCTGCAGAGTTCTGTCCTACTATCAGTTCTGTACCCAAACAATTTGAACTTCTACTTTTAAAAATCCACCTCTCTAAAAACAAGTCTCTCACCGTTGCCGCCTGCTATAGACCACCCTCTGCCCCCAGCTGTGCGCTGGACACCATAGGTGAACTGATTTCCCCCCATCTATCTTCAGAGCTCGTGCTGCTAGGCGACCTAAACTGGAACATGCTTAACACCCCAGCAATCCTACAATCTAAGCTTGATGCCCTCAATCTCACACAAATTATAAATGAACCTACCAGGTACCACCCCAAAGCCGTAAACACGGGCACCCTCATAGATATCATCCTAACCAACTTGCCCTCTAAATACACCTCTGCTGTTTTCAACCAAGATCTCAGCGATCACTGCCTCATTGCCTGCATCCGTAATGGGTCAGCGGTCAAACGACCTCCACTCATCAATGTCAAACGCTCTGTGAAACACTTCAGCGAGCAGGCCTTTCTAATCGACCTGGCCGGGGTATCCTGGAAGGATATTGATCTCATCCCGTCAGTAGAGGATGCCTGGTTATTTAAAAAAAAAGCCTTCCTCACCATCTTAAGTAAGCATGCCCCATTCAAGAAATTTAGAACCAGGAACAGATATAGCCCTTGGTTCTCTCCAGACCTGACTGCCCTTAACCAACACAAAAACATCTTATGGCGTTCTGCATTAGCATCGAACAGCCCCCGTGATATGCAACTTTTCAGGGAAGCTAGAAACCAATATACACAGGCAGTTAGAAAAGCCAGTGCTAGCTTTTTCAAGCAGAAATCTGCTTCCTGCAACACAAACTCAAAAAAGTTCTGGGACACTGTAAAGTCCATGGAGAATAAGAACACCTCCCAGCTGCCCACTGCACTGAAGATAGGAAACACTGTCACCACCGATAAATCCACTATAATTGAGAATTTCAATAAGCATTTTTCTACGGCTGGCCATGCTTTCCACCTGGCTACCCTTACCCCGATCAACAGCACTGCACCCCCCACAGCAACTCGCCCAAGCCTTCCCCATTTCTCCTTCTCCCAAATCCAGTCAGCTGATGTTCTGAAAGAGCTGCAAAATCTGGACCCCTACAAATCAGCTGGGCTAGACAATCTGGACCCTTTCTTTCCAAAAAATTATCTGCTGAAATTGTTGCCACCCCTATTACTAGCCTGTTCAACCTCTCTTTCATGTCGTCTGAGATTCCCAAAGATTGGAAAGCAGCTGCGGTCACCCCCCTCTTCAAAGGGGGGGACACTCTTGACCCAAACTGCTACCCTGCCTTTCTAAGGTCTTTGAAAGCCAAGTCAACAAACAGATTACCGTCCATTTCGAATCCCACCATACCTTCTCTGCTATGCAATCTGGTTTCAGAGTTGGTCATGGGTGCACCTCAGCCATGCTCAAGGTCCTAAACGATATCTTAACCGCCATCGATAAGAAACAATACTGTGCAGCTGCAGCCGTATTCATTAACCTGGCCAAGGCTTTCAAATCTGTCAATCACCACATCCTCAATGACAGACTCGACCGCCTTGGTTTCTCAAATGATTGCCTCGTCTGGTTCACCAAATACTTCTCTGATAGAGTTCAGTGTATCAAATCGGAGGGTCTGTTGTCTGGGCCTCTTGCAGTCTCTATGGGGGTGCCACAGGGTTCAATTCTTGGACCGACTCTCTTCTCTGTATATGTCAATGATGTCGCTCTTGCTGCTGGTGAGTCTCTGATCCACCTCTATGCAGACGACACCATTCTGTATACTTCTGGCCCTTCTTTGGACACTGTGTCAATAACAAACCTCCAGGCGAGCTTCAATGCCATACAACTCTCTTTCCGTGGCCTCCAATTGCTCTTAAATATAAGTAAAACTAAATGCATGCTCTTCAACCGATCGCTACCTGCCCACCTGTCCAACATCACTACTCTGGACGGCTCTGACTTAGAATATGTTGACAACTACAAATAGCTAGGTGTGTGGTTAGACTGTAAACTCTCCTTCCAGACTCACATCAAACATTTCCAATCCAAAGTTAAATCTAGAATTGGCTTCCTATTTCGCAACAAAGCATCCTTCACTCATGCTGCCAAACATATCCTTGTAAAACTGACCATCCTACCAATCCTCGACTTCGGCGATGTAATTTACAAAATAGCCTCCAATACCCTACTCAATAAATTGGATGCAGTCTATCACAGTGCTATCTGTTTTGTCACCAAAGCCCCATATACTACCCACCACTGCGACCTGTATGCTCTCGTTGGCTGGCGCTCGTTTCATACTCGTCGCCAAACCCACTGGCTCCAGGTCATCTACAAGACCCTGCTAGGTAAAGTCCCCCCTTATCTCAGCTCGCTGATCACCATAGCAGCACCCACCTGTAGCACATGCTCCAGCAGGTATATCTCCCTGGTCACCCCCAAAACCAATTCTTCCTTTGGCCGCCTCTTCTTCCAGTTCTCTGCTGCCAATGACTGGAACGAACTACAAAAATCTCTGAAACTGGAAACACTTATCTCCCTCACTAGCTTTAAGCACCAGCTGTCAGAGCAGCTCACAGATTACTGCACCTGTACATAGCCCATCTATAACTTAGCCCAAACAACTATCTCTTTCCCTACTGTATTTATTTATTTATTTATCTTGTTCCTTTGCACCCCATTATTTCTATCTCTACTTTGCACATTCTTCCACTGCAAATCAACCATTCCAGTGTTTTACTTGCTATATTGTATTTACTTTGCCACCATGACCTTTTTTTGTCTTTACCTCCCTTATCTCACCTCACTTGCTCACATTGTATATAGACTTATTTTTCTACTGTATTATTGACTGTATGTTTGTTTTACTCCATGTGTAAATCTGTGTTGTTGTATGTGTCGAACTGCTTTGCTTTATCTTGGCCAGGTCTCAATTGTAAATGAGAACTTGTTTTCAACTTGCCTACCTGGTTAAATGGTTAAATAAATAAATAAATAAATATTGAGGCATAGCCCTCCTGTAGCCGGGCTGAAGGCAAACAGTGCATAGAGCTTTTCTGTCACGCCCTGACCTTAGATCCTTTTTATGTCTCTATTTTGGTTTGGTCATGGCGTGAGCTGGGGTGGGCATTCTATGTTTTGTGTTTCTATGATTTTCTATTTCTATGTTTTGGCCGGGTATGGTTCTCAATCAGGGACAGCTGTCTATCGTTGTCTCTGATTGGGAACCATACTTAGGTACCCTTTTTTCCCATCTGTGTTTGTGGGAAGTTAACTTTGTTTGATGGAATATTGCCTTAAGCGTCATGGTTTGTTTTGGTATTGTTTATTGTTGGTGGCATCTACTATTAAAAGTATGTATGCTCACCACTCCGCACCTTGGTCCAGTTCTTCCTTCAACAGCCGTGATATTTTCTTATCTGTGTCGTGTAGAGAGGGAATCTGAGGTATTAGTGTAAATATGAGATCTGAATCTCTTTACCCTATTAAGGTTGATATTGGGATGTGAAGCAACACACAAAGCTCCAGAAGTCCAAGCTTGTGTTAAGAAGCTATAGAGTTCGCACGAATGTACTGTTTCTCTCACTACCTTGCAGCACGAATTGTTCATGTTAGATTCTTCTTTGGTCTTAACAGAGTAGGTGAAGTCCTGTTTGTTTTGTTTACAGTAGGTAGGCTATTGCATTTATAGGGAAACATTTCTTATGTTTACTCAGTCCTCCATATTTCAGCTTTGAATTTACTGATCTATGGTTTCTACAGCCTAAGTTACTCCCAGGGAATGTCTGCTTAATGATTGATTAACTGTCTTGCCAAGTCATGGCTGTCACGTCATGTGTTTGAGTACTAATTAAAAGGACTAAGGGCCACTTATGAGGAAACATCTGCCTATCATCAAGCCTTCAGGACAGAGAAAAATAAACATGGGAATTTAATGATGCCTTCCTCTTTTGTCATTGTGGTTGCCTCATGATTTATCAGGGAAAGATCCTAATGTAACCTATCTGTTATGAGATGTCAGACATTGCTATTGTTTGTTTTATCATTATCACATTTCAAGGTAAGACCCAGATGCAGACTGTGTCAAAGTAACAATGTTTATTACAACAACAGGGGCAAAGGTACAGGACGGCAGGCAGGCTCAGGGTCAGGGTCAGGACAGGCAGAAGGGTCAAAGCCGGGAAAAAACAGGAAACAGGAGCAAGGGTAAAAATGCTGGTAGGTTCTACGAACAAAACAAACTGGCAACAGACAAACAGAGAACACAGGTATAAATACACAGGGGATAATGAGGGGAGATGGGAGACACCTGGTGGGGTGGTGACAAGCGTGTGTGTGTGTGTGTGCGTGCGTGCATAATAATAATAATAATACATTTAATTTGTATAGCGCTTTTAATTACAAAGTTATCTCAACACATTTAGAATCAAGGCAGGTAAAATAGAGAGCGTGCTAGTGCTAAATAGATTTTAGATCGGGACTGTAAAAAATAGTCTGTAGAAGTGAGTTTTAAAGTGGTTTTAAGGCCTGTTTTAAAAGGGGCAAGTGCGCAGAAGTCTTGGTCCCCAATAGTTTGGAGACGTGTCTTGGGGACTTGAAAGTGGCTGGAGTGAAGAGTACGAGGTCTTTCGCTGATTGAGATGAGGTCACTGATGTAGATGGGGCTCAATCCATCAAGGCTTTAAATGCAAGCATGAGGATTTTATAGTCGGTCCTGTAGTTGACCGGTAACCGGTGGAGTTGGGCTAGGATTGGGGTGATGTGGTCTGACTTTTGGTCCTGGTCAGGACCGTGGCAGTACTCATCTGGATTAGTTGGAGCCTCTGTAGTGATTTGGCTTGGAGGCCCCCAAAACGCACATTGATGTAGTCGATCTGAGCGAAGATGAAGTTGTGAAGAGTTTCTCTGCATATGGCTGGAAGAGTGATGGTATAACCCAGGCAATATTTTTAAGATGGAAAAATGATGGTTTACCTATTTGTTTTATGTCAGCAGAGACAGAGAAGGATCAAACTTGACTTCTAAGTTGGAGATGACAGAGGACAGGTGGATGGCCTGGCCGTTGATTGTAGGGCAGATGTTTCCAGCACTGGTGACCTGCTTGGGTGTCCCAATAAGCATAACCTCAGTCTTGCTACTGTTCATCTGGAGGAAGTTCTCTTTCATCCATACCAGTGTAGGCTGCTGAGGGGAGGACGGTTCATAATAATGTCTGGAATGGAGAAAATGGAATGGCATCAAACACATGGAAACCATGTGTTTGATGTATTTGATACCGTCCCACTAATTCGCTCCGGTAGTTACCATGAGCCCGTCCTCCACAGTTCCCCTGGGGAACTTTGTGTGGAGATATGTTTTATAAAAGAAGACAGAGAGGAACCTGTGTCCGGTGCTCTGTAGACCTACAACCTCCTCCTCCTGTGTGGTTGGAATTGTAATTTCCTCTTTGGCATCATGATTTAGCAGGAAAATAATATGAAGTAGCCTCAATCTATGCATACACACAATAATGTGACATCTCATAATTAGGGCCAAGATGTTTACTTACCCCTTTTTTGCGATATCCAATTGGTAATTACAGTCTTGTCACATCACTGCAACTCCCGTACGGACTCAGGAGAGGAGATGGTCAAGAACCATTCATCCTCCGAAAAACAACCCTGCCAAACTTCACTGCTTCTTGACACACTTGACACACAAGCACCAATGTGTCGGAGGAAACACCGTACACTAGGCGACCGTGTTAGTGTGCATGCGCCTGGCCCGCCACAGGAGTTGCTAGAGCGCAATGGGACAAGGACATCCCGGCTGGCCAAACCCTCACGACGCTAGGTAAATTCTGTGCCGCCTCATGGGTCTCTCGGTCGCAGCCTGCTGCAACACAGCCTGGGATCAAACCCGGGTCTGTGGTGACGCCTCTAGCACTATGATGCAGTGTCTTAGACCACTGCGCCACTCGGGAACCCCAAGGTACTGTGCTTTTACCAGTATTTCCAGCTATTGTTGTCCACTATTGTTGCTGCAGGTAAGAAATCCTAGGAAACGTTCTGTAATTGACACAAGTTAATCAATGTCTGGTTGTGCGTGTGTGTTCGGTGGGGAGATTGCCTAAGCCAGGGGAGGCGTAGCTCTGTGAATCTTAATCGCACATAACCTATTATTTGGCAGGGAATACTATTTGTAGATCAGTGATTCTATTTCTCAATTTGCTCAAGCTGATCCTCTCCAAAAAATAGGTCAATTTGGGCAGTTAAAGTGGAGAGTCAATGAAACCAACCATGAAAGTATATTGGAGCAAATTCCAGGGGTAGCCCGACCAGGACTCGAACCCAGGTCCAGTAACTATCACGCCAACACTTTAACCGTTACTGAATGTTTCCTAGCATTTCCTTCCTGCAGCAACACTAGTGGACAATGCTGGAAATACCAAATAAAAGCACAATGCCTCAAAAGTGCCCCAAAACACCTGGCCCAAATTATGAGGTGTCAGACATTGTGTTTTATCTTTATTGTGTGGGTGGGTGCGTGCGTGTGCTGGCTGGCGTGCCTGTGCATATCTGCATGCATGTCTTTGCCCATATTTGTGTACTTTGCCATACAGTATACCAGTATCTGTGCATAAACAGTGCCATGTGGAAATGACAGCTCTCTCTCTGAAGTAAAAATCATTCAGTGGTTACTATGTGGATCCCCACAATCCCTCCCTCCCCTCTTCTACACAACAAGATGATTGGAAAATGGATGTCACACAGGGAGAGGGGCCAATGTGTCCGCAGCTTCTTGTAACCTGCCACTGCTCATCAGAGCTCTGATCTGCCTCAGCGATACTACATCAGCAGGAATTCAACAACAATTCCTCTCCTCTGCCCTTGCAGGCTATAGTACTGAATCTGAATTTGAAAAGGCATTCATCCGTTTTATCGCTGTAGATTCCATCATCCATGCACCACACATTTCATTTTTGAAATATGCTGGCTACATGTCAAAGTGCTAATGCATAGAGAAGGTTTAATTATTCCCCGCTTCCTGTGTCTACAGCAGTGTAAAGGGAGCAGTGGGTTGTGCTGGCTTGCACCAGCTTGCCGTAGCTAGACGGCCTCTGTGTGTCTGAAACCGATCGGATCAGGTCCCACCCATCTTTCCCCTAGTTATGCACACAAGCTCAAATCTCCAGTTCTAATCTTTCCCCCGTTTGAAGCTGCCGTGCTTCCAGACCTTGGTTAGTGTTATTACCTTAGTCACAGACAATGAGTTGGAGGGGCCACAAGGGCCACTGGACTGGCCTGAAATAGCCCTGGTGTTAAGGAGACCCAGTAGCCTAGCTCTGATCCTCTTTACACCTCCTGCCCAAACCGTTTCCCGTTTGACCATGATGGAGAGGGTCACACGCCATCCACTCTGTTTTAAAAGCATATCTGCCTTTGAGGACAAAAAAACTGTGACAGCACTGGTAAGAGACAGTCCCTCTACCGCAAGTTATACGCAACCAACCCCTGGTTCATGTGCTTCCTTTTACTGTCAGTGAAAGATGCCAGCTTCCATGGACACAAGATTAACTCTATTGTAGAAACTTTGGGAAATAGGTTAAAAAACAACCTGAAAAACTATAGTTTAGACAGTTTAGATAACACAACTGATCAGATATCCTTATACCTTGGGTTTCCCTTGTTTTCATTCTCAAAAGACTGTGACTCTACTCTATATCACCAGGCTGGCATTGATACATGAGGTCATTGCCATGGTAAGTAGACCTGAAATACAATAAATAAATAACCGTCTAGATCTGTGCACTATAGACATTATATCAGCCAAATCTCCAGGCTGTCATTGGTGACTATTACTCCACCTGACAGTCCCATTTTACGGCTTTCTTCAACATCTCTTCACCTGCTTGTGTCTATTTGATTCCAGGCGAAGCGCCATTCTGCCCCAAAGCGATATTATTTTTTCAATGTTCCTCTAATGGATCTAGTCATAGACGCCCTGTGTGTTTTTCCCTCAAATATGTCATGAAGATGTCATTTGGGATTAAAAATAACATTTGTAACAACTATCCCTGAAAATTGCTCAATTCTGATGTAATATTTCTCACCAGATTCCAAATCAATGAGTGCATGATTCACTCTTTGCAGTGAACTGTCAGTCAGAGCTTTGGATCTCTTTAAAGGTAAGTCAGATGTTTCAAAACATCCTTTGCAGATTATTTTTGTTGCGTTGTAGTCTAAGCCTTTTAGCATTACACCTGGCTAAAGCAGGGTTGACAGAGGTTTGCCAAAGACACAGGAATAGGATCCGTTGTCTCCTTCAAAGCGTGTCGTCAGGGAAAACCTGAGCCAATGTTTGAAGGAACCTTAAACGGAGGATATTTCACTCATCACTTCATCTGGTGGATGGAAGCGGATATGTGTTCCTTCAATAGGCCAGACTTGTCACTGCCGACACAGTACAGGGATGGTTAAACCTACCAAGATATGTCAAAACATTGCAAGCGTATAACACCTCATGAAAAGACACATGATAATCATGCCACTAATGATATAAAATTCTCTAGATTCTATCACTTTTTGAAAAGCACATGTTACCATGAGTGTCTGTACCGTAGCTTGGTTTTTGAGAAGTAATTCCTTTCTTGAAAATAGAGTAAGTCATCCTTGCTATGTTGGCTTTCTCCCTATTGCTCACGTCTCACAAACGTTGTCCAAACCTGTTATGGCAGCCCAGGTTGTCTCATGATGCTGCCTCTTACCTGTCTACACTCTGGCGTCAGATGGGTTCGAGTTTGAGTGGTTTGACCAGGTATGACTGGCATTGAGGCAGGTTATCATCACTCCCATCTCATGCCTGTATTTCAATGATCTTTTCACTTTCTTTGCAGGGTATACATGTGTGGGCAACTCTTTGTATATCTACAGTCTAGGTGCATACTGTAGCTGTACATTCCACTGAGACCCCACAGAAAATATGTATTTTTGAGATGACAATGCTGTAATTGTTTGCCTAAAACCTCAGCAGCTTCAACGGTAGAATCCCCTGGATGTTTTGTGAGACCAATTCCAATAATGAGATAATTCAATCCGGAATATTCTGGCAGAAGGTAAACTCTCATAAAAAGTTGTGTTTTGTTCACCGTGGTACACTGGAATTGCCCGAGGCCTCACTAGCGAGTTGGGTTTTAATTAGAATTCATTAACGTGCAAGTATCCCCCACCACATAACGAGCAGGCTGTCACCCAGCAGATGTGCGATAATTTCCTCATATGTTACCAGTGGAAATGTTATCATGTAAATCTTGGTGGGGCAAACTCAAAATAAATGTTTTAGATGCTTGCCAGCAAAGCCACAACACAACACTAAACAATACATTAATTGCACTATAACGGCGACAAGCGGTGCCCACAAACTGTTACCTCCTACATAAAGCTATCCCAACAGTAGAGCTTTCTTTTCAGCACCATGGAGTGAATCCTTCCCACCGCTTCACCTGGTAATCAGCGGAGCCTTGTCTGGCAGCGAAACAATTCATTCAGCCTTGTTTACTGCCTTTTTTAAAAACATAGCTGATATGGCTGACTTGCTTAAACAAATGTGGTTTATACTGACATTTGAGATGTGCAAACTATGGCATAAGGGAACGATGAGCGGATAAGAGACATTCCGTAATTTCGATTAAGATATTAATGAGCGAGCTAAGACAGACATAGTCAATATAACTATGTGTTCAGCACTTTTGAAATGTACAGCAACAGAATGCAGAACATGGCCTGCTTTTACAGTATTTTCCCTGTACACCAAGTGAGAACCGTAGGATAAATAAAGGGGGCATTTAAGCAGACAATGAAAGCTCTTACAATATTAGATGATGACATTTCTCAAAAACGGGTTATAGGCTGCATGTGCACTGCCGAGTCAGAAGAGTAACATTAGGCGAAATTAAGAGGTGAAAATAGACCAAATTATTAGGGTGAGGCACATGGGCTACTAACAGCTTACTACACAACATACACTTAGCTACAATATACATATCTCCCTGGCATATTACATCATTTATGCAGCAGCATACAGTATAATACATTTTTGGACTCACCTTGTTGTGATGTGCTCACTTGAACAGGAAGGTGGCACGGCGGTCCTTCATGGGTACATTTTGTCATCAAAGAAAGAGAAAGATTTTCAATTCCGAGTTGGATGACCGTTCAAAACGTATTTTCCCAGTCTGAGCGGGTTTATTCCCGACTTCCCAGTTGCAATGCTTGCGGTTAGCCATTGTCACCGATTCCTTCCAAACAACTCATTTTTGAATTTGCGATTTCCAACTTGTTGTGTAATGTTTATATCCAATGGCCGATGAGCACCGATACGTTTTATCTATAATTTCTCTTCATTATTTCTCTTCATATGACAAGGATTAGAAAGGATTTGCCAGTAGATTGTCTACTTGATTCATGGTGATGACTGCTAGCTAAGATTTTGAAAGTAATATGTTGACATGATCAGTCCAATCAAAGCTGCTGTAGATATAACTTGATTTGACGTCATTTTATCTGTGGCCAATGACCTTGAGCCTTCTTGGAAGGGAACTTCTAATCTGTCTATGACAGGACCCAAAGGGCTCACATTCTTGATGTGTACCTGTACTAAAGGAGGGTGACGTAGTGTCCCCATGAGTGACAGAACACTGAGCCAATCACGGTGCAATGCTCCTATTTTCTGCTGGCCTGCCCCACCATCACAGAAAGCACTGAGCTAGGCTGAAACACCTGCGTTTTGGAGCTGCCCCCCAAAAGAGATATTCTTTATTTATTTAGCAAAAAATGTGGGGCTCTGCCGGGTCGCCACTGTATATTACGATGTAAAATATTGTCTGTTGGATAATGTGGAACTTCCTTTTCTGTTTTGTGCGTCCATAGTACCTGTAAGGGTTGGATTAGGGTTCAGTAGCTTGGCTGACATGTTGACTTAAACGAAGAGGTGTTTATCATGATGAGATGACATGGTAATAATGGTCTATCAGGTTGTTGTTATGTGTGGCTTCTTGGTTTTAGTCTAATACCTTCATGGGTCAAGGAAACCCTCACAGTTAGTGTGCTTGTTGAAGAGTTACTAAACAAGTTAATCCAATGGCATCTCCAGCTTTGGACCTTAATTGTTATTTTCAGAGCGTTTTTCTGGAGTGAAGTCAAAGCTTTTCAGGGTGTTTTGAAATGGCTGCTCATAGTTTGCGAAGGAATAAAGTCCAGACAGTGTACTTTGGATCACAATCTGTCTTTTGAGTAGCTACTCTTGATGTTGTGTGTATGATACAGTGTTTGACTGCAGACCCACTGGATTCTTTTGTATAGAGGGAAAAAATAGAGACACCTGCTGGGAATTGGCCCCTGAAAAGAAAAATAAGCTATTGAGATTGAAAGCAGGATACAGTGCAACTCCCCCTCAACTCTTTTCTGGCCTAAAACTTAAAACATGTCATGTTCGATAAATGTACACATTTGGGGTTATTTTTGTAGGCTTAGAACGTTTTTCAAATCATGAGAGCATTAGCACAAGGAAAAATAGAATTCAGAGAAAAATACATCTTGTCAATGTGACTGATGTTAATGCATACAAATTTCCAAATGACTTGTGCAGAAAAAAAATGACCCGTCATAAAGGAAAATAAGTTGATTAGATTACAGCACTTTAATTGGATCCTCTGCGTGCATGAAGCAAGGCCCCAAAAGCACAAACAATGATGCTATCACAGTACAGTATGTACATTCAGGGAGTTGCTGTATAGACCAATGTGTTCCAGCTCTTTAAGTAACATAGCAGGGACAATGGGAACAATATGTTATGTTCAGCGTATTTTTTTAAAAGAGAAATCACGCAGTTGTCTACACTGTTTAGCACAACACCCCCCCCACCCACACACACAAAACTATTAATAATTGACTGCAACCCGGTCATACATGATTTAACAGAACACTTTGTCTCTGGATACAGGCTTCTTCAGAGCTATATTTAGAGAGTTAGGCCAACTTTTTGAATTTTGAATATTGTTTTCATTTGAGATATTCAGTTATATAGCATTATACCATGGCATTGTTGAGTACTCGTTTCTGATTAGCTTGAAGGGCATTCCAGAGTGTGGATTATTTTCCTATAACGCACGGTACACGGTGTATAATAGCAAGCTAGGACTGATGGTTTGGTTAGCTAAACTAGCAAGTCTGTATGTATGGTTACCAAGGCACCTACTGTAGATACAGTATCTATTAAACTTGTTAGCTACTTCAGTAGCCCCGTGTTAATTATCCCTTACTTGTTTAAATATTCCCCATGTAATGTCAATAGTTGGCAAACATGGCTGCTATAGAATGTTGTAGTGTCATGCAAATGCATCACAATGCAGAAACCTCAATGTCCTCTCTAAATACAGTACATGTCTCTGGGCTTCTTTATGTAGATGTTCACAACATTACAACGATTGGCTCTCCCATCAGATTGTCAGATAGCACTCTGGTTAGATTTCATTGAGAAGTTTTTGGGAGACGTGGGTGTGGACACGACGTCAATGCTCAAATTGTGCTGCCATTTGTCTACTAACGAATTCCATTGTCTCCAATCCAGTCCCAAGTAACGAAGTGTCCCCATTAGTGTCATGCTCACAGAGAAAGCCCGTATTTAGCCTACACTACAGTAGCAACAAAATGGGTGTCTTGTTGTCAATGTCATTGGGAAATAGTGGGCTGAAACCTTTAGTGCTCTAATCAGCTACATGGTCTAATTGGCCAACATTTTGACTTCCTTTCCACAAATCAAATGCCACATCCTATGCCCATTGTGGACCACAAGCTTGTTTTAGCGTAATCGGTGATAAGGATTGTAACCCAAACCCATATTATGTGATTGCTCTGTACTGTATGCCGTAGGTCTAACTGATTGTGTGTGTTGTTTTACAGGGTGCGGGCTATGGTGTGGCGGTCTGAGGCATGGCCTGGTTCTGGGCCCCCTGGGTGAACAACACCCAGTAGCCCTGAGATGATGAGTGGCCCTCCGCCCTGGCACTCCTCTAAGTGATGAAGACCCCTGCCATCCTCCTCCTCATCCTGTCTGTCCTGTGCAGAACTGTGGTAGGCACTTTTAACTTTGTTTCTGCTCATTACGGCAGTAGTGATTGTACTTAACATTTACTTTTCAACTTCAATCCATCCATAGAAGTGTGTCAGGTCATTAGAGGCTGCCATCGTTAGTTTGTTGGATTATCCTTAGGAGCTGTTATGAAATGTAAGTCATGCGAAGATGATTCACCGTTCTGAATCACTGCGGTTCATAATGGTCTCAGTGTGCTATATAGAACACAATCAGAGTGCTGGGAAGCTGATCCGAACAGCAGTGCCAGTGTAATGTGCTTTGTATCCTCAATCGATGCAGCTGGTTTAGTGGATGTGTCAGCTTTTATGGAGAACTTAAATTACACCACTACGGTAAGCCAAGGATTTTGTGTTTTATATCCAGTCAGATTTTACACCCAGTCAGGCCCACTACAGTTAGATATTGTGGGGCTTACCCAGATGAGCCCGCTGGGGTTGACCCCTGACCATCCATCCTGTGATTTGTGTCTGGCAGCTTGTGTCAACGAAGTCGGTGAAGCACACAGTGGAGGAATGGAACAAATACAGGAGCGAGTGCCTGCTGAGAATGAGCACGGACCCCACACCCCCAGGTAGGACTCAAAGACCTGTCCTATGTCCTAATCAGGCACACCTGATTGTGGGTTAACTAATAGAATAGAATAACATATAAAACGTTATTGGGTAGACAGTGGAAATATGCCTTTGGCTTCACAGTTATAAAAAAACACCAGGAGCTTCATCCACAGAAACTAGCCAATTCTTAGGATAAGAACCATGAGTCAGGCTTCAACTTAATGTCTGACCCAAAGGACTGGATCCATTGCAGGGCAGTATCCTCATCACTGCTACTGTTTTCCCAAGTGGTCTTCCTCCAAACACTAAACAGTCTCTATCCTGCTTAGTTTAAGACAAAATCTTAGGGATTCAGGGTCTGCTACTGCTTATATACTTACTTCTACCCCCAGGCTTATTCTGCAGCCGCATGTTTGACATGTACGCCTGCTGGCCGGAGGGCATCCCCAACACCACCGTTAAAGTGCCCTGCCCGTGGTACCTCCCCTGGTACAACCAAGGTACTGGTGTGGCATTGGTTAGTGCTTTATGGTTTGGTAGAAGAAATTAGATTCTGTTTCATCCAACTTCTAGCTAGGAGGTTAATGCTAACACCGTTTCTATCTAAAGCCGTGCAGAATCAGGCCCCCAGTGTCTGGTCTGGTGCGTGAAATCACAAGCTCTGCTCGTCGGCTACTGCGTAGAAACCTAGAGGGGGGAAGCCCTAGGGCCTTATTTATAACCGTGCTCCATTTCTGGAAGTCTGCGCACGTACAAAAATATTGAGATTTATAAACTTGACGCACGCCATATGTGTATGCATATTTCCCATTATAAATCAGCCCTGTCGTAAAACTGTGGATACGTGAACGAGCATTAAAAATTTGCCTGGAAAACGCTTCACCTTTTATGGTGACAATAACGCCCTTTATTCGCTGTATAATTTGGAACTATTGGAATTACGCCATGGCATACAAGAGACACGTTGTTGTTTAATAGTTTATCAAAAGATTATTGGGTTTTTGGTTGTCCTGCCTTGGTATAGACTCTGAGATTAAATAAGCAATGATGTCACGCTCCTATCGCACAGCAATACTGTAACCTTACCCTGTCAAATATTTTACATAAGCTACCAGCCTATTTACTGTGTTGGCAAAATGTAGCAGTGATTTATGATGTGTCTGGAACAGGACTGTGTCCGTTTCTGAACGTGAAAACAATGGCAAATTGTCATGGGCCTGCCAGCAGTTTGAATTCAATTTTATATCAACTTTTCCCCCAACCTAAATACGATGGACTGCCCGCGCATTCTGAAACATTGTAGGGCTGCTACATTTTTAAAATTATAGTACTTACAGTTCTATTTCTCGTGTACTTTAGTTCTATTTGGCTTTTGTATTTATTTTAGTAATACTGATTTTCATTACTGTATTGTTGGGAAAGAACATGCAAGAAAGGCATTTCACTGTATTTGTGCAAGTGACAATTAAAATGTGAAACTTAATTCATACTGTAGACCTACTCCAATGTAAACGATCGGCTGTTAAATTCGACTGTAGACTAAATGCTGTATTATAAACTGCGCTGCCTATGCTATTGCAAATCCTGAAATACATATAGCCTCTTTACATGGCTACTAGGTCCAATTAAACGAGAGATGCACATGGTAATTGTTGTATGGCTCCTTCGGGAATATGAACCCATCACGGACAGAAAAGTGAGGAATATATTCTGCAATAGTTATGAAAATAGGAAAGACATTTCTATGTCAAATGATAAGATTCCTATGTCAAATTGTTTTTGACCAAACGAATCTAACATAGATTTTCGCCCCCTTCTAACTAATGGAAAATGTTGCATTCTTGTTAATATGTTTTCCTGATTTTAGTTTTTTATGAGTAAGCTTTTCATCATATCCCCCATTTCCACAAAACACTTACTTGCCAGCTTGCCATACAATATCTCCACTAGCAGATGTGCTTTTGCATGGTCTAAAGTTTGCGGGAAAGTGAACACATTCTCATGTCAAGTATTTTTTTTAAAGTAAATACCAACTTTTTTGTGAAAACTGGCGCACGCACATTTTGGGCTATATTTTGTACATACACATGGTTTATAAATGAGGCCCCTGGTCTGCCCTAAAAAGCCTATGTAAATTACGATCGACAGAACGGACCCAGCAAAAAACTATTTTGGCCTCTAAAATGTGTTTATTATGATTATGTTCGATCCCCACTGTGAATAATTTTAAAGTCCACTACAAATCGAGATATTAAATTAAATTGTGATCCATTCTGACTACTACATTTGTCGTCACACAGGACCGTGTGCTGACACAGACCCATCACGGGCTGGGAGGCTATTAGGAGGCTCCCCTCAACGCTCAGTCAGGATGAAAGCGACTACATTAACCATGATCCTTTGCTAGTTATTGCCACTTTCAACATGATCCTTAACAATTTTGTGGTGCCATTCAGATCCATTCAGCGATATGGCGTGCTTAACATTCAAATAGTTCCGGCTTCATGCGCCATCGGGAATACGTGTATGACGTCAGCACTATCACTATCTGCTGGTTTTAATGTCTATGTGCAGAATTGAATTTGTCTCATCTGTTTGCCTTCTTCCTTTATCTCTCCCTCCCCGTGTCTGTGCAGTTCGTAATGGATATGTGTTGCGGGAGTGTGGGCCTGATGGCCAGTGGGCCATTAACAACACCAGTAGCACCTGGAGGGACCACTCCCAGTGCAACGCAGACAATAACCAGCAGGTGGCACAGGTAATACCCATCATGCACCATTCCTGAAGTAGACCCTCCTCTCAGAGCGCATAATAACATGCATGGCTAAGAGTAGGACAGTAGACTTTTAAAGGATTCATGCTTTTAATGACTGAATGTGACTTTTAGAAAACTACACCAGTAGCCTTAGGAGACCCACCAAGTACTGACAGATATTTTGAGAGGTAAACTAATTAATAGCCATTCAAAAAGCAAGGATTAATAGAGTAGGTACTCCATTGGGATTCCACCTGTAGGGGACATAGAAACGCAATTACCAGAATGGCCATTCTTTTACGATAATGCCAGAGTGCTCTGATTGCTTATGAATGTTGAGGTAGGCTAGCAGCAGCAGCACTTGTCGCTGTGCCCCAATGTTGACGTCCACTCATCCCTATCAGCATGCTCAACTCGCGTCCTCCTTACCCTCTCTTAATTTCACATCTACTGCTGCACTCCATTACGAGCTCAGTAAAGAATGGCCCGTTTACTACGTACATATAAAAGATCTCATTACTTAGTCGGTATTACATACAGGGTTATAGATCTGCCAGGGCTACGGGGGTGAGCGCTGAAAGACACACAGTCCTTTCTTTATGAAGAGGGAGACAGCCGTCACCTAGGGGTTATGTTGTTGCTGGCAACCGATGACGCAACGCTGCATTGCCTCATTGGCCCCACAACTGAAATGTACTCCAGTCTGCAGCCAGACTTTCTGATGATAAGAAAAATAGGTGGGCAAACGTTTATCACCGTTCACGGCCATTTGTAGTGAATAAAACAACGCTCCCTATGTTTCCAATGCATTTTTCCATGATAGTTGGGTAAATGTGCGTTTTACGCTCCACTTCACCTTTGTTTGACACCAGTTACACTCACATGTTCTAATCTGTGAGATTCATGAACCTAGAGTATACAATAATGGAGTGTCACATATTTTCAACAGGAGCTTATTAGTGTACTGAGCGTCATTAAAGCGTTCATGAGCATTTTCCGAGGCATAATAGGCATCAAGACAAGAGGACTTCTTGCAGTCAGTGCATCTGCTTCGTCTGTATCTGTGTCTCTGTTTGCACTCTACTAAAAGGACAGGGCATTTGTTCAGTACAGCACATCCATAAGAGAGTCAGAGAGTTATAGGATGAAAACAGGGTCATGTTGTTCCCTCGTCTACTTGGGATTTGAGTGCAGGTCTTTATGTGTCCACAGGAGAACCAGATGGTGATCTTGGCCTACTTCCGGGTGATGTACACTGTGGGCTACTCTCTGTCCCTGGCCAGCCTTTCCCTGGCCCTTGTCATACTGCTCATCTTCAGGTAAATACTGGCTCTGACCACAGTCGTAAACAGCATACAGTACATCTTTATATGTCAAATTCTGACATTTTAAAGTGTAAATTACAAACTTTAGAACCTTGGATACACTACAAGTTTGCATTTCCTGCTGTGCAGGAAAATTCGCAGTAACAAAAGGGTGATCAAATTAAGATCCTACATCTGTATATGACATATACATGATGCTGGAAAGAATTTTGTGATACAGTAATCTCAATGTCAAGTGTTGTACACTAGGAAACTAAGGTGCACCAGGAACTATATCCACACCAATCTGTTTGCGTCCTTCATCCTGCGAGCCATATCCATCCTCACCAGAGATGCTGTCCTCACCAGGGACACCCCCGAGTTCAGAGACAACAGAGACGTGTCCAATGTCCTCAGTGATCAGGTCGGGAACTAAAGGCTATACACACTAATGCAGGTTATAGAAACACACACTCACACAAACAAACAGTTTACAGACTCAATTCATCACTCGTACTTTGGACAGCCATCCTTGACCTCTTCCCCTGACCTTTGCCCCCAGGCTCTCTCTGGCTGCCGTGTGGCCCAGGTGCTGATGCAGTACTGTGTGGGGGCTAACTACTACTGGCTGCTGGTGGAAGGACTGTACCTTCACAACCTGCTGGTGCTCATGGTCTTCTCTGAGAACAGCTACTTCTGTGGATACCTCTTCATCGGCTGGGGTAGATACATACACACACTCACACATACAGATGGACACACACACACATATGATAAATTATGTAAATGCTGTTTCCTGACAGTAATGTATGGGTTTATGACACTGTGTGTAGGAACCCCAGTGTTATTTGTGGCCCCCTGGATTATAGTTCGGTACCTGTACGAAAACACACGGTGAGTCACTCTCATTTCCATTCCGTTTTATTTCCTCCTCACCTGTTACTAAAAACAAAATTACAACTAAGAGATTGTGACTCACCACCTCCCAGGTGCTGGGAGATCAACGAGAACATGGCACACTGGTGGATCATTCGCACACCCATCCTCCTGGCCATTCTGGTGAGTGTGTGTTGATGTGCGTGTCGACTGTGTTGTGCGACCCTAAAGCAATGGGGGCCTATGGGTGAGTCATTCGTCAACGCCCCCGCTCCCCCGCAGTTTTGTCTCTTTGAAGTTAGCAGACCGTGACAAACCTGGGGAAATTGTGCGAACGTGAAAGCTGACTGGTGCATGTTTTGGTTTCCGGAATGCGCTGTGCCTTAAAATGAATGGATGACTCATAAAACTAGAAGAGATAAAAATGAATGTCACCAGGTTTCTTTTCTTTTCTTAGTAACACTTAGGAATAAGGACCTAGACTTTTAATATTTATGTTGAACACGTTCTTGAAGCTTGAATCCACCTTATCTTGAGAGTATTTAATTAGCATCTCTCAGTAAAACTCCGCGAGGAAGAGAATATACTTTTTTTCTGTGGTATTTTGCATCAGAAGCAACATGCCAGAAGAGATGAGGATTCACATATGACTTGCCATTTGTCCCACAACTCTTGCATTTCCCCTCAGGACAAAATGCCTAACATGGTTTGACATAATCACTAATGTTAGACAATTACTGTGTTTTGCATTTCTGTTTCACCTTCCGTATATTTGTGTAATTACACGGCTCATCTGTAAAAGAGGCCTTGGTCTCAGCATGACTCCCTGTCAAAATAAAGGTTAAATAAATAAAAGGAGTAATTCATACGTAATATGGCGTGCAGCTGCACTCTGTCACCTGGACTTTGCAGTTAATACCCCTAACATGCTGCAGTCTGACTTTGGAACTCAAACTTTAGCTTTTCACATTATTGTGGAATTCTCACATACTCACCCTGCTTCAACAGTAGCAGTTATGCTTGTTTCCCTTTCTCATATAACACTGAAATGCTACAGAACAGACCTATTAGGATATATATCCTTTTTAGATGTCAGATTGTTAAATTTTCTTGTTGGCGTCAATAAAGCTAATATTGGGTGCTTTGATGTTCATTTTTTTTTATTCCAGGTCAACTTTTTCATATTTATTCGGATCATACAGATCCTTGTCTCCAAATTAAAGGCACGCCAAATGAGGTACACAGATTATAAATTCAGGTAAGAAAGATACAGCACCTTCTAATCCACAAATTACGTAACAGCAAACCAGAATAAAAACACAAAACAAACACCGTATTGTAGCTTCTGAAACTGATTTAGTCAACTCATTGCTTTACACATGTCTACGTGTTTCTTGCCATGTAACTTTTGTCTCTGTCGTATGCCTTGTTAAACGTCCTTCCATTCACGGAACATTGCTGTACGATGTTGTCAACTATCGTCTGGCGTGAACACGCAAGGACTCTGCTCTTGTGGCGAGCCAGAAGACATTGATGACCTAACACTATCCACACTAAAGACATTTGCTTCAAACTCCGTTGACATCCATTACCTCAATAATCCATCACTAAGTTGACTTGCACTTCTACTAACCCTTTATGGCATGCAGAGTAAAGGGAGCTGTGGAATCCCTTTGATGTTTCTGTGGTATTCGAAGGGGCCTTCCCGTCCTTTGATTGTGAGCCGTGGTCCTTTGAGAAGGCATAGACTTTTTTAATGGAACCAGCCACATCCAGGAAACCAGTCGCATACCTAATCCTCTGAACTAAGCCTGGCCTCGAGGCACGCTGGACAACATGAGTCTGATTGGAATCTAAGCACAAATGCAGCTGATACACAAGATTCTGATCCACCAAAAGAGTCACGGGAAGAGGAGGCTTTTTTTGATTTCCCAAGATGCTTTGTTTGAAGCCGTTACTTACCATCCCTGAGTCTGAGTCCAGGTGTGGAAGTTGTGGCTTTCCTTGTTTGGCGTTTTATGTGTTTGTGTTTGTGTGAAACGTGAACCATCCATTGATGTCATTGATGAAAGAGATTCACCATATGGGACCAAACAGACCTCTCTAATAATTGCCCTTGCTTGGCTATGTAAAGGATGCTCTGTGTGTGCAGGTTGGCAAAGTCCACTCTGACCCTCATCCCTCTCCTGGGCATCCATGAGGTTGTCTTTGCCGTGATGTCAGAGGAACAGACAGAGGGCATCCTCCGAAATATCAACCTCTTCTTTGAACTTTTCTTCAATTCTTTCCAGGTAATATGAGGAGGTACAAAGGTTACGCATTTGTGTGTGTGTGTGTGCGTGCGTGCAGGCATTCTTTCTTGTTTCTGCATGTTATTTCTCTCAGTGTTGCTTCTGTTAGGTGTGTGTTAGATGTGTGTGTTAGAAAATGGAGAGCACTCTTCTTCTGATACCTGTCTCTCTCTCTTCCCGCAGGGTCTCCTGGTTGCCATCCTGTACTGCTTCGTCAATAAAGAGGTGAGTAGTAACGAAGTGAAGTGTGCTCTCAACCAAGCCCAGGTCAAAACAAGTGCACTTGAACATCAGTAGCAAACACCTGAGGTGATGGCACATTCATCTCTGTTTGTTCCTATGAGAAGCCAGCGCTTTCTGTGACCTGCTGGGTATGTCACCTTGTCACTGTGGGTTAGCTGTCACACAGAGAAGCTCACTACCTACGTCAATGGGGCAACGGGATGTCAGTGAGGGGCCCAGCCATGTGTAGAGTCAAGAAGTGTATAGGCCACTGTGACATGAAGGGTCCAATGTATCTCCTGTGGAGATATGGGCTAGTTTGGTTGAGGTAGCCTACAGAGTAGTGAGTAAAGAGAATAATGATCAAATTTGAAATAATTTGTCTTTTGGTCTGACCAGATCAAAAGGTCAGGGAAAACTCATTACTTTCCCTCGTTCATCCCTCTCTCTCCATCTGTCCCAGGTGCAGTCAGAGATAAAGAAGAAGTGGCAGCGATGGAAGCTGGGCATGAACGTCCTGGACGACCTTCGCAACACCGGCAGCAACACGCTACAGGGGGGCACCAGCGGAGGGCAGTGCCACCACGACCCGCCCTGCCAGCCTGACTGTCCACAGGAGGATACCCACAACCTCTCCTCAGACGCCTCCGCCTCAGGGCCGCATGCCCACCCACGCCCACACCACCACCCAGGGGCCAAGAAGGGCAAGGCCTACTGCTACATTTCCGCCCGCAAGCAGGTGCTGAACGGCCTTGATGGAACTCCGCTGGGCAACGGGGGAGGAGAAGGAGTCATCAAATACTCTGAGAGCTACTGCTGAGTGGCCCTGTTGGGGTCTAATGAGGGCTAACGAGTAGCTGGCTACCTTTGTAATTTCTAGTGGAAGGAATCCGAACCAGACAATCACCTGCTTCCAATTCAGTTGTGTACTCCCAGATCTATGTGGCCTACTTGGTGTTTCGTGGAACCCATGTCTTAATAATTGTGTGAACATGATCCGGGACTCTTTGGATGATTGCCAGAATGCCTTTTCTGCCCTGGCCAATCAGGCTATGTGTTGTGACTCCCATAGGCTTCCAGTGGGAGATAAGATGACCCATCCCAAGTGCAATATCGCCGCAATCGACCCAGATGTTGAGGAAAGCTACTACTTAAATTAGGAAATGAACACCGTCCAACCTTTATCTGCTCAGATTTGACTGTTTTGGGGGGTTTGCCTCTTTGTTCTCTACCTCTCGCTCTACTTGTGGACAAAATGGAAATGTTACGTACCAACCGTGGACCGTCTTTTCATGTGCAATGGATATTCTAACAATAGTTTGTTTTATATGTTGGTATTGGAAAAAGTCTCTGTGAGGGACTTGGAGAAGGCAAGAGGTGAGCAAACCAATATTGTCTTCCCCAGTGAGTTAGCCACACACACACACACACACACACACACACTATGGTTTCCCTAGGCAACAAAACCATAGTTTTTTTCTTGTAGCTTTTCCAGACTAACCACAACCACTTACCACCCAGCTGAAGGCTTTACATCCTGCTGAGCACAGGTCGTAACATGCCAAGATGGCATCTCTCCTCTGCTTCTGGCGATTAATGTCCCAACACCCCTGCTGCCATGTAGCTTAAATCAAAATGGGGCAATAGGAAATGGCTCTCTACACGATAGACCACAGCCACAAAATACACATTTAGTATTCTGCTGCGTGCGTGTCGATGGTATGCTGTAGGTCTACATGTCTGACGTCATGTTTGCAAAGCTAGGATCCATTCTGTTCATCCTCTGTGAAGATGTCTGGTACGTTACATACATCTGTGTAAGGTTGCCAAAAACTCCATGCTGGAATCTGTGAGAAACTAAATATTTTGCACTGATCTCACCCTCAGTGAAGTTTTGAAATACCAATTACCCAATATGAGTTTAGCTAAAGGTGCTTTATTTTAACCCAGCTAACAATCCCCCAGTCCTATTGGTTTCAATCTAAAACTAGTACAGCACAACCCTAACTTCTCCAGATATAGCTTGACTACTCGGTGTGTCTGGATCTGTCTGAGCGTCCAGAGCCCTCAGTTCATTTGACCTTTTGTAATTAGTCTCTTCTTGAGGGTCACATTGCACCTAATGGCTCCCCACCGGTTGAACAGGGGTTCTGTATAAATGTAGGCGATTAAACCAGACAATTTCCAACTTCCCTTTTGAAATAGCTCCTCTAACCCGCATACACAGAGGCCCCATCTTCACACATACCAATGGAGTAATGAGGTAGCCCTGTTTTTCTGTCTTTCCATTCACTCCAAATGGGGCTAACCCGTTACCCAAACATGTCCACCATCTCTCAGTGTCATCAAAATGTAGCATGTCAAACTAATGAACATTCATTTTATCACCAGGAGTATTCCTACTAGGGTCATTACTGGTGCTTGACAGAGGGGCCTCAACGCCTCTGGTGGCATAGATCATTACCCTAGTGTGTGTGTGTGTGTGTGTGTGTGTGTGTGTGTGCTATTATCTTAATTTCCAAAGTGGCTTGGCTGATCCTCACAACTGAAATAGCATTCACAAACTGAGCATTGCACTTCACAAATATCTTCTAGTATAATGTACCTTTGGCAACATGCACGCGTAGCCTTTGGAATTTCTTTGGCAAACATTACAAAATACTGTATTGTTTGTAAAACAGCTTATGTCAGACATTGACCTTTCAATTAAAAAATGACCAGATGTAGCATATAGTTAGTTAGCATTGCTAGTATGTGTTACAGTGGTGTGCCGTGACCTGGATCTAGAGAGTGGACCCAGTAAACCGAGGTCAAAGGGAGGTAGATTCAGTTGATGCTTATGTTAGAACCTTGCAGTGGGTTAGGACTGTACTGTCACCCTGGACCCAAAATACATTGGGTCCATTGTGGCAGAGGTGGAACGTGTTACATAAACGGACATGACCTTCTGACGTGACTCCACATGTTCTATATACCTGTCAACGGGTAAACTTGGCGCACTGACACTCAAATGATATTTAACTCTGTGTGAGTAGGTTATCATCACATGGACATTACTGTACAAAGAGCAGCACAAAATCTCACATGTAAAACTGTGACATGAATGGACACTATTTTTACTCACTTTTTATTTACATGTTTGTTATTTAAATTAAATTATTCTTAATCTGACAGTGTTTGTCTATTGTTTTTTTTGTAACTAATAAAAAATGGGACATTAATAATGACATGACAACTTTGCTGTTGAGCTTCCTTTAATCAAAAAGTAAATCACATTGCATTTCATCCAGATTAAAAGCTGTTTGGGCAATTAAATATTTGGTGTCCTGAGTTTGACATAGCAGGTGTAGGGGCGCGCCAGGCGACCATGAAAGTAGGATACTACACTGGCGTCAATTTCCTCTGGAGGTTTGGTGCCCCTGAAGGTGAAGCGCTGAAGAAGGGAAGTAAAGAATAGGAAGAGCACCGTCCTGGGAATCCCCATCTCATCTCCCAGGCAGCACCGCTTCCCTGATGGACAGTGAGAGAGGAGAGAAGTTACCTTCAGCGGTCAACCTACAATCCTGAGACTGAAACCTACAAATTGGCCTGGATTGATATATGCAAAACCTATCAAACAAAATGCTAGCCATGTGTATGTACATTGTGTGATGATGTTGAGTCTTTTTCTCTCTGAGAGCTACTACAGAGTGGTTATTGTTTTTCACATTCTCATATTATTCTATTACACAATTGTAACATCATTTTACCCAGTCCAAAAACAAGAAATCCGTTGTTTTCCTTAAAGACTCCATTGTCATCCAGGAAGTTCTCTGGGTCAAACTCATCCGGGTTCTTGAACAGTTTGGGGTCAAACAGCACAGATGACAACAGTGGAAACACTGTGGTTCCCTGGAAGAATTACAAAAGAGTAATTACATAAAACAATTGACAGTTTAACAAGTAAAAAATAATAGACGTGTAGGATAGGTTTGCGGAACTGGTGGTCACCTTTGGGATGCGGTAGTTGTGGAACGTTGTGTCTCGGGTCATTTGGTGAGGGAAAGCAATGGGAGCAAGACTCATACTTCTCTGTATTTCGTGGATGACAGCGTCCGTGTAGGGCATCTTATGTCTGTCGTCAACTGTGGGGACTCTGTTTGAGCCAATCACCTCGTCTATCTCCTTCTGAACTTTCTCTGAGGGAGATAGACAGTCATAGGCCTTCATAGCATTTGGGTTAATATACAGTGTTTATAGTCTGTTGGGAATTATGAAATGCCTGCATGTATGTGCTGCTTACATGGTGTGTAATGTAAACTCTATGTTGCAGCTATTTGGCTGGTTTACCAGTACTATTTTCTATTTAGCAATAAATTAGTATAATTTCAATAACAGTGATAAAGAAGAAAGAATACCTTGGATGTCAGGGTACTTGATCATCATCAGACAGGCGTGTGATAGGGTGGAGGACTGGGTCTCCGTGCTGGCAGCAAACAGATCCCACACACACGGAAACAAGTTGTCATAGTTGAACTCGGTCTCGGGCTGACCCTTCTCCTAAGGAAAGTTGGAAGACACCTCTAAATCCTATACTGATAGATTTGTGAAAAAGTACGATTTTTGCACAAAGATTCAGACCCACGTAAACATTGATCATATATTGTTGGTGCTATTACAATATGTTGATACCGTGTAAGAGGTTCAACATCAAATTCCAGGAATCAATCACTGTTTTACCTCCAGCATTTTAACCAGGAAGACGTCGAAGTAGTCCTGGGGGTTAAAGGTGTCCAGGTTTTTAAGGCGACGATCTGCTTCCTCTCGTATGTAAGCTTTGGCCTTGTCTATGGCCTTAAACAGCTCATGGTGTTTTCCTGGAAAGCACTCAACAATTCTCGGGGAAATGTTGTACAGCTAGAAGAGACGCAACATTGGAAACATGGGAAGGAAAGAAGGGGTGGTTGTTATATTCAAATGGTGACCCACATACTTTTGTTATCATTATCCATTTCGGCAGGCAAGCTTATAAGACACAATCAAGTCATGCTTTAGAAGAGCTGGTATAGATAAATAACAGGCATACAGTGCATATCATAAGTATTTATCCACCTTGGTTTTTTTTCCACATTTTGTTGCATTACAAACTGGGTTTGAAATGTATATATTTATGATTTCTTTGTCACTGATCTACACAAAATACCAAATAATGTCAGTGAAAATAACATTCTATACATTTCTACAAATTAAATTGGTTATATAAGTATTTGCCCCCTTTGTTGTGGCAAGCCTTATTAGGTTCAGGAGTCCATTTACCTAACAAATCATAGAAGTTGCATGGACAATAATAGGGGTTAACATGATTTATTGAATGACGACACCATCTCTGTACCCCACACATACAATTATCTGTAAGTACCTTCCCTTGAGTAATGTTTTTTGAGCACAGATTCAACCACATTGGCTTTTCCAATGCCTCGCAAAGAAAGGCACCAATTGTTATACACAAATGATTCTTTTTTTACAGACACTGAATAACTCCTTGAACATGGTAAAGTTATTAATTAGGCTTTAGATTGTGTATCAATACAACCAATCCTAAAAAAAAGTGAAATCACTGAGCGGTTTCCTTCCTTTCTGGCAACTGAGTTAGGAAGGACACCCTTCCCCCCCCCCTCCCATCTATCAATAGGGGCCCATCTTTTCTAGACATTGGAAAACCTCCCTGGTCTTTGTGTCTGAATCTGTATTTGAAATTCACTGGTTGACTGAGGGACCTTACAGGTAATTGAAGGCACTGTATGTGCTACCATACCATTGCCATTTTGCTTTTGAGCATGTCGAAGTATGTATAGACAGGCTTGTAGAGGATCTGAAACTCTGGGTCGTTGTATTCAAACTTGCGCCCAAAGACGATGGACCAGAATAGGTTGATAATAGAATGGAACAGGAGTTCTTTGGGGTTGACAGTGGAATCTGGAATAGAGACAGCAGACAAGCATAAACACACATGCTTGCACACCACAGAAGGTTGGTGGCAAATTATATATATATGTATATATATATATATATATATATATATATAAGTATATAAGTATATATTTACTTATATTTATTTATATATATATATATTTACCCATTTTTCTCCCCAATTTCATGATATCCAATTGGTAGTTACAGACTTGTCCCATCGCTGCAACTCCTGTACGGAATTGGGAGGCGAAGGTCGAGAGCCATGCGTCCTCCGAAACACGACCCTGCCCAGCCTTACTGCTTCTTGACCGAAGTCAGCGTGCATGCACCCGACCCGCCACAAGGAGTCACTAGAGCGCGATGGGACAAGGATATCCCGGCCGGAATAAGTGGTAAGGTATCAAATACATTAAAACACATGGTGTCTATGTGTTTGATGCCATTCCATTCACTCTTTTCCAGACATTATTATGTACCGACAGATGTCACAGACAAAAACAACATACCTCCATATTCACTGAAGGCTTTCACTAGACTCTTAGCTTCCTCTTGGACCCTCTCCTCGAGGCTCCTGCATCCTTTTCCAAGGTTTTTCAGGGACATCAAGGAGAAACTGCGAAGAGTTTTCCACCTCTGCCCATTACTCAATCCCACCCCTAGATTGATGTGTACAACAGGACAGAGAGATAGGATGAACAATGCACAGTACTTCCCTTTTCTAAGCAAAGTCCATTTCCACACAGATTACGACACTATTACACGTGTATCTTACTACATCCATCTTCCAGTCATTTTACTCACCGTGTTCGTTAACGAGTTTCAGGGTAATGGCAGAGTTGGCTCTTCCATTGAACACTTCTCCTTGGTTGACAAAAGCATCCTTGATAGCCTGATAGCCAGAGATCACCACTACAGGTTTGGAGCCCAGCCATACAGTAAACACTGAGCCATATGTCTTACTGAGCTGAGGAGAGATGAGTGGAACCCATTGATTCTTGAAGTATATAACTTATAACTCCTTCATGAACTTTGTACAACTGTCTTATCCCTTCATTTTATCCCATTGTCTTTAAGCAAACGATCAGGGCTGAGTATATTATTTTGGAAATATAATCTGTTACAGTTGCTAGGTAACTGTCCAAAATAAGAATCAGTAATGTTAACTTTTGAAATATCCAAACTCAGTAACATTAGTTTCCCCTCAAGAGGCAATAGAAAAAGACACAAATGATCCATCAAACTCATTTGGTGTGTCTTCATAGTGGTCTCTGACTCGTGATCAGACTCGCTCAGGTGGAACGAACTTCAACATGTGCCTTTTTTAAATGCAGAATTAAATATCATTGACAAAAAAGTATATATATTTAATCCGAACATCCTTTCTGAATAATCCAATAAGTAATCATCTCATTTTTCAAAAATATCTGTAATCTGATTACAATATTTTTGGTGGTACGTAACTGATTCGTATTGTAATCAGATTACATGTAACTGATCACAGTACATGTAATTAGTTCATCCTCAACGCTGCAAACAATGTATACTGTAGCGTCAAATTATTAAAACTATAATATTGACCTATGACTGCAGTACTTGCATCCGTAGCTACATCTATGACTTTAAGAGAGTCAAACAGATTGTAGCTTTTAACTGACCTTCATGTAGGACTTGTCCGGTCGTTTCAGATCCATTTGTAACAGGTTACCAAGCAGAGGAATTGGTGAAGGACCCGGAGGCAAACGTCCATAGCTGCTCTGTTTCCCCATGTACTTCCAAAGTAAAATAATAACCACTATAGCCATTATTATGGACAAAATGTTAGTCTGCAGTACATGTAGTAAATCCATGTTCAAGTTACTTAAGGACTAAGATGTGTCCGAGCAGTGTGGCAACTCTTAGCTATGTACTGTAGGCAAAGAGAGAAAGTGGAACGTTGTGTGCAAGATGTTACAGGTAAGCTGTGGTTGGAGCGTAGACAGGAACTATCATTTAGTGAATGACTAATAAACAAGAAAGATGTGTCTGACGACTGTCATAAAAAAATAGTGACTCTTTTAAGGGCTCCTCACAACACCCCTGGGGTATGTAGAGTACGCTCTCCTGCACTGTATGTAGCCTATTTTAGGGTAGCCTTCCACAAGCTTCCCACAATAAGTTGGGTTAATTTTGGCCCATTCCTCCTGACAGAGCTGGTGTAACTGAGTCAGGTTTGTTAGCCTCCTTGCTCGCACACGCTTTTTCAGTTCTGCCCACAAATTGTCTATAGGATTGAGGTCGGGGCTTTGTGATGGCCACTCCAATACTTTGACTTTGTTGTCCTTAAGCCATTTTGCCACAACTTTGGAAGTATGCTTGGGGTCATTGTTTATTTGGAAGACCCATTTGCGACCAAGCTTTAACTTCCTGACTGATGTCTTGAGACATTGCTTCAATATATCCAAATATTTTTCCTTTCTCATGATGCCATCTATTTTGTGAAGTGCACCAGTCCCTCGTGCAGCAAAACACCCCCACAACATGATGCTGCCACCCCCGTGCTTCACAGTTGGGATGCTGTTCTTCGGCTTGCAAGCCTCACCCTTTTCCCTCCAAACATAAAGATGGTCATTATGGCCAAACAGTTCTATTTTTGTTCATCAGACCAGAGGACATTTCTCCACAAAGTACAATTTTTGTCCCCATGTGCAGTTGCAAACCGTAGTCTGACTTTTTTATGCCGTTTTTGGAGCAGTGGCTTCTTCCTTGCTGAATGCCCTTTCAGGTTATATCGATATAAGCCTAGTTTTACTGTGGATATAGATACCTTTGTACCTGTTTCCTCTAGCATCTTCACAAGGTCCTTTGCTGTTGTTCTGGGATTGATTTGCACTTTTTGCAGCAAAGTACGTTCATCTCTAGGAGACAGACCGCCTCTCCTTCCTGAGCAGTATGACAGCTGCGTGGTCCCATGGTGTTTATACTTGCGTACTATTGTTTGTACAGATGAACGTGGTACCTTCAGGCGTTTGGAAATTGCTCCCAGGGATGAACCAGACTTGTGGAGGTCTACCAACTTTTTCTGAGGTCTTGGCTGATTTCTTTTGATTTTCCCATGATGTCAAGCAAAGAGGCACTGAGTTTGAAGATAGGCCTTGAAATACATCCACAGGTACACCTCCAATTGACTCAAATTATGTCAATTAGTCAATCAGAAGCTTCTAAAGCCATGACATCCTTTTCTGGAATTTTCCAAGCTGTTTAAAGGCATAGTCAACTCAGTGTATGTAAACTTCTGACCCACTGGAATTGTGATACAGTGAATTATAGGTGAAATAATCTGTAAACAATTGTTGGAAAAATGCACAAAGTAGATGTCCTAACCGACTTGCCAAAACTATAGTTTGTTAACAAGAAATGTGTGGAGTGGTTGAAAAATGAGTTTTAATGATTCCAACCTAAGTGTATGTAAACTTCCGACTTCAACTGTATATAGGGCAGCAGTCTCTAAGGTGCAGAGTAAAGTATCGGGTGGTAGCCGACTCGTAACATTGACTAAGTTCAGGGCAGGGTACTGGGCGGAGGCTGGCTAGTAACAGTGACTAGGTTCAGGGCAGGGTACTGGGCGGAGACTGGCTAGTAACAGTGACTAAGTACAGGGCAGAGTACTGGGTGGAGGCCAGCTTGTGGTGACTATTTAACAGTCTGATGGCCTAGAGATAGAAGCTGTTTTTCAGGCTCTCTGTGCAAGCTTTGATGCACCTGTACTGTCTCCTCCTTCTAGATTGTAACGGCGTGAACAGGCTGTGGCTCGGGTGGCTGAGGTCCTTGAGGATGGGGCAGGGGCAAAGCCAAATTTGCACCTTCTTGACCACATTGTTTGTATGGACTGACCATTTCAGGTTGTCAGGGATGTGGAAGCAGATGAACTTGAAGCTTAATGATGAGCTTGGAGTGCACTATGGTGTTGGTTGTCTAGCAACAAAACCGATGTGTGCACAACTATGGGGCAAAACAGAATGAATTGGCTTAGATTGTTGATAACATGTAAACTATACTTTGTGAGCACCGGTCTCTCAAATACATCGTTATGGTTGTTGGTAGCTAGCTAGATAGCTAATATTAGCCATATTAGCAGAAATGTGACAGTCAAAACACCTCAAAACAAGATATTGTATCAACAGCAAGAATGAGCTGAAACGAGCCACTTACGGTCCACGACATGGCAGTTTCGTGTCATTGTTGTTAGCTATCTGGCCATCCAGAACCATAACATACATACTTTCCGTCCATTTGAAGCGAACATTGTTTTCATGACGTTGTTAGCTAGCCAGTCTAGTTTCTTGCCAGTATCACTGACAGTGAAAAAGTACTTGCCCCCTTTCTGTTTTTCTCTATTTTTGCACATTTTTTAAAACTGATTACTTTCAGATTTTATTAGATAAGGGAAACCTGCATTTACAAATAACAAACCAAATGTATACTTATTTAATTTATTTAATGAACAAAGTTATCAAAAGTCCAGACCAAATCCCAATTGAGCTGTTGTGGCAAGACTTGAAACGAACAGTTAATGCTTGAAAGTTAAAGAAGTTCTGCATGCAAGAGTGGGCCAAAATTTCTCCACAGCGACGTGAGAGGCTGATCAACAACTATAGCAAGAGTTTGGTTGGAGTCGTCGCAGCAAAATCTGGCACAACCAGTTATGAGTGTAAGGGGGCAATTACTTTTTCACAGGGGCATTGTGTGTTGGATAACTTTGTTTATGAAGTAAGCATGTAATCGTTGTGTTATATGTTCCCTTTATGTAATAGATTTCGGTTGAAGATCTGAGTACATTCAATAGCAAAAATATGTAAAAGTAGAGAAAATTAGGACAGGGGAAAAATACTTTCACAGCACTGTAGGTTTAAGTTTGCAAACCAACTCAATAATATCAGTTGTGCCAATCACAACCATTGTGTCAAAAGCATATGCAAAATGTGTTGTACCATCACAAGACTATTTTCATGAGTTAATTGATTTATTTTTCTGGTAACCTCTAACATTCCAGTCACAGCGTTCTGCTTCTGTCAAACAGATATATGCGTACATGGATATACTTGTGTGTCTACACAAGTCCAAAACAACAGTAATATGTGAGCAGGTAAATCGGAACACGAAGCTCATTTTTTAATGACAGTTCTGGACACACAAGATATTGTTTGAATCTGGCTGAAGTGTGCAGTACAATTTATTAGTTGAAGCAAAATTTACAACCAAATGTTGTGTTACAACACATCAGTCATGTTGAATACAAAAGGCAGAATAACATAGTGACCACCACAGTATACATAGTGTACAGTACCCCTAAGTGGTTTGCATGTATATATGTACAGTCCTAACCATGTAGCAACCTACAAAACAAGACAGATTTCATTGGCTTACATTTTAACACCAGAACTTCTGGTCCTGTTTCCATAACATTTCAATAGAGAACTTAATATGAACCTATAGGTCTGTGCAGAAATGTCCTGTTTTACAAGGGCACAAAGCAGGGGAGTATGATAAAAAGTATGGAGATATGGTAAGCAACATCTCTGATGGGAATTCTTGAAACCTGACCAAAAACAAGCTTATAAATACATGAATCTGGACAGAAATTAGCCTTGAAATATCAACCCATACCTTAGAGATCCTACCTGAGGATAATAGCAAGATACATACAACTCAATAACCCGTCTATAGTTGTCTACAAGAAAAACGGTGGTAAATATAAGGCTATGGTTACTGTATAATGACAAGCAGCTGCCTGTGAAGCTGAGCCTGTGACCTCTCCACAGTAAAGTGGTCACTCCTCAGTCCTGAGTTTGATGTAGCAATCATAGGAATGTGGCATGCGGCCAAAGCTGGAGCACGCTGACTCGATGTTGATCTCCTCTGAAGGGTTTGGTGCCGGTGAAAGTGAAGATCTGCGGGAGGGAGGTAAAGAAGAGAAAGAGCTCCACTCTAGCCAGAGCCTCTCCCAGACACACCCGCTTCCCTGAGGGAAAAGAGAAGGGAGAGGTCATTGTCAGTCAGCTGAGCCTATAACTGAATTGAAGTTGACCAGAGGTTTCTTGTTAAGTTTTTTAAATGAGTGGGGAAATCCTAGGCTGGTGGATCAGGCTAGCTCCACCAGGCTAGGGCTGTCAGACCTTGATCTGTTTCACCTGATCTTGTGATGGTCTCCACCCCCTCCAGGTGTCGCTTATTTTCCCCAGTGTATTTATCCCTGTGTTTCCTGTCTTTCTGTGCCAGTTCATCTTGTATGTTTGTCAAGTCAGCGTGTTTTTCCTGTTCTCCTTTTGCTATTCTCTTTTTGATAGTCTTTCCGGTTTTGACCCCTGCCTGATCATCCTGCCTGCCCTGACATTGATTCTGCCTGCCTTTCGGTACCTTTTGAACTCTGAACTGGTTTTGACCTTTTGCCTGTCCATGACCATTCTCTTGCCTTACCCTATTGGATTATTAAATATTGTAAGACTCCAACCATCTGCATCTGGGTTTCGCCTTGTGTCATGATAAGAGCAGTCACCATCCTCTCATATTGTAATGTTTTTTTTGTGGATAGGATAGATACAGGAACTCACTTAATCCACAAACTTCTTGCAGCATGATCTTACCCACTCCAAAAGCGAAGAATCCATTTTTCTTGAAGCATTAATTTTCATCCAGGAAGTTCTCTGGGTCTGTATCTCTGATCACTTTGTGGGGTACAGAGGTGGGACTGAGGTCCATGTATCGCTGGACTTCGTGAAGCATCCGTGTAGAGCATTTTAACTCTGTCGTCAACCGTGGGCACTCTTGAGCCAATCACCTCATCTATCTCCTTCTGAACACTCTCTTAGGAAGATTTAAGTCACACTTTATAATACGTTGCACTGATACTATGTACGGATTGTTGTTGGAGTTATTACATGTAACTACATCGTAATAAATGTCAAACTATTTATAGTCCAGGACTATTCTTTTGGGGATTACAATGTTATCTAATAGGTCTAGGAGACTTGGACGCAATCGATAAAGAGCTGGGTAGCAGGAAACCTTGAATGTGAGGGTACTTTATCATCATCAGAAATTAATGTTCTAGGGTGGATGTTGTGGTTTCTGTTTCAGCAGCAAAAATGTTCCATCCAGTCATCACCATATTATCATTGTTGAACTCAGTGTTGGGATCATCTTTCTCCGAAGAGAAGAGAATAAGTCACCATCAGTTATGTAAGTAAACAGCGATATCTGGTGGCTAGTTGTTGCCATCTCCACATACTTATTGCCTCTAAATACGTTGGAAAACCAGACATTGGCCTCTCACTTGTCTATTCACTCAAGATAGCCAAAATCACATAAGTGGACATGGATAGCATCTTAATTCCAGCCACATTCCATATTTTCATAATGTGTAAGAAGTTTACCCTCCAATGTGAGGATCATGCCATGTTTTCTACCTCCAGCATTTTGACCAGGAAGGCCTCGATGAATTCCTGAGGTTCAGAGGTGTTATTCTGCACTTGAATTGCGTTCCCATGCAAAACTAGACAGATAGCTAACAACTAAGTCTTCAATAAAACTCCCAAAGCGTGACTTTTCTTGAATGAATATATTGAAAATAATATACTTTTGTATTCAATTCACATCGACATACTGTTCGCAAGGTACTAAACGATATCATAACCGCCATCGATAAAAGACAGTACTGTGCAGCCGTCTTCATCGACCTGGCCAAGGCTTTCGACTCTGTCAATCACCATATTCTTATCGGCAGACTCAGTAGCCTCGGTTTTTCTAATGACTGCCTTGCCTGGTTCACCAACTACTTTGCAGACAGAGTTCAGTGTGTCAAATCGGAGGGCATGTTGTCCGGTCCTCTGGCAGTCTTTATGGGGGTGCCACAGGGTTCAATTCTCAGGCCGACTCTTTTCTCTGTATATATCAATGATGTTGCTCTTGCTGCGGGCGATTCCCTGATCCACCTCTATGCAGACGATACCATTCTGTATACTTCTGGCCCTTCCTTGGACACTGTGCTATCTAACCTCCAAACGAGCTTCAATGCCATACAACACTCCTTCCGTGGCCTCCAACTGCTCTTAAACTCTAGTAAAACCAAATGCATGCTTTTCAACTGTTCGCTGCCTGCACCCGACTAGCATCAACACCCTAGATGGTTCCGACCTAGAATATGTGGACATCTATAAGTACCTAGGTGTCTGGCTAGACTGTAAACTCTCCTTCCAGACTCATATCAAACATCTCCAATCTAAAATCAAATCTAGTCGGCTTTCTATTCCGCAACAAAGCCTCCTTCACTCAAAGCCTTAAAACGGACTATCCTACCGATCCTCGACTTCGGCGATGTCATCTACAAAATAGCTTCCAATACTCTACTCAGCAAACTTGATGCAGTTTATCACAGTGCCATCCGTTTTGTTACTAAAGCACCTTATACCACCCACCACTGCGACCTGTATGCTCTTGTCGGCTGGCCCTCGCTACATACCCACTGGCTCCAGGTCATCTACAAGTCCATGCTAGGTAAAGCTCCGCCTTATCTCAGTTCACTGGTCACGATGGCAACACCCACCCGTAGCATGCGCTCCAAAAGGTGTATCTCACTGATCATCCCTAAAGACAACACCTCATTTGGCCGCCTTTCCTTCCAGTTCTCTGTTGCCTGTAACTGGAACGAATTGCAAAAATCGCTGAAGTTGGAGACTTTTATCTCCCTCACCAACTTTAAACATCTGCTATCTGAGCAGCTAACTGATCGCTGCAGCTGTACATAGCCCATCGGTAAATAGCCTACCCATTTTACCTACCTCATCCCCCTACTGTTTTTATTTATTTACTTTTCTGCTCTTTTGCACACCAGTATCTCTACCTGCACATGACCATCTGATCATTTATCACTCCAGTGGTAATCTGCTAAATTGTAATTATTCGCCTACCTCCTCATGCCTTTTGCACATAATGTCTATAGACTCTTTTTTTCTACTGTGTTATTGACTTGTTTATTATTTACTCCATGTGTAACTCTGTGTTGTTGTCTGTTCACACTGCTATGCTTTATCTTGACCAGGTCGCAGTTGCAAATGAGAACTTGTTCTCAACTAGCCTACCTGGTTAAATAAAGGTGAAAAATTAAATAAATAAAAAATAGCTGTACATTATACATTTGAAGTTGCATAAATACAAAGCACATGCTAAGGTACCATGCATCTGGCATGATGCCAAACCATATAGCTAATTGTTACTCATATGGTAATTGGCTAACTCCTTAATTACTCTAAAAATGTGCAACCACCTCTGTACAATAACAAAGCATATTACACCAGAAACAGTTTGTTTACATGACGCACGATTAGTTTACATGACGCACGAGCAAAGTAATACAGCTGACAGGATACATGAAAGGCAAGGCAATTTGTGTGAGTAAATGCAACCAACTAACATTGTTAAGTAAGCAATTCTATCAATGACAAGATTACCATCACTAGCAATATGCTTGAATCGAATTTACAAACAAATATTTTCCGAGGCTGAAGCGTGACAAGAAATAACTGCACTGAAAGACCTGAACCGTAGCGTTGTTTCTAGCTGCTTTTATGCGTGCAGAACAAACTCTATACATCCGGTTTTCGTACAGTCTTTCTCAATACCAGCTCCACTAGGGGGCGATAAACACCATGGAACACAATTGAAAATCCATTTTAACCACTGTAATAAAATAATCTGCTACCTTCTAACAGGATGGCAGCACAGGTGTCAAGGGTTTTAACCTCTTGAATCTAGGGGGCACTATTTTCATTTTTGGAAAAATAATGTTCCCTAAATAAACAGGCTATTTTGTCAGGACAAGATCCTAGAATATGCATATAATTGACAGCTTAGGATAGAAAACACTCTAAAGTTTCCAAAACTGTAAAAATATTGTCTGTGAGTATAACAGAACTGATATTGCAGGCGAAAGCCTGAGAAAAATCCAATCAGGAAGTGACTTATTTAGAAACCTCTGCGTTCCTATGCATCCCTATTGAGCAGTGAATGAGATATCAACCAGATTCCTTTTTATTTGGCTTCCCTAATGTGTCTAGTGTCACAATACATAGTTTCAGGCTTCTATTTTGAAAAATGAGCTTGAACGTCAACATTGCGTCAGTGGTCAGCTGAAGTCTCTCAGAGTGTTTTGTGCTATCTGTCCCGGTTGATATACTGTATTATCAAATAGATATTTGATTATAAACAACATTTGCCATGTTTCTGTCGATATTATGGAGCTAATTTGGGATTGTCGCGCCCTGATCTTAGTATTTTGTGTTTTCTATATTTATTTGGTCAGGCCAGGGTGTGACATGGGTTTATTTTGTGTTGTGTTTATGTATGGGGGTTTTTCGTAGGTTTTGGGATTGTGGCTTAGTGGGGTGTTCTAGCAAAGTCTATGGTTGCCTGAGGCGGTTCTCAATCAGAGGCAGGTGATTCTCGTTGTCTCTGATTGGGAACCATATTTAGGCAGCCATATTCTTTGAGTGTTTGGTGGGTGATTGTTCCTGTCTTTGTGTTAGTTGTCACCAGATAGGCTGTATAGGTTTTCATGTTCCGTTTGTTGTTTTTGTATTGTCGTGTTTATTTCGTCATTAAACATGTATTGTATTAACCACGCTGCATTTTGGTCCGACTCTCTTTCGACGGAAGAAAACCGTAACAGAATCACCCACCACACCAGGACCAAGCAGCGTGGTGACAGGCAGCGGCAGCAGGAGCAACCAAGGTTGGAATATACGACTTGGGAGGAAATAGACAGGTGGGCGGTCGACACAGAGAGAGTGACGGAGCCCGCCTGGGATTCACTGGAGCAGTGCGAAGAGGGCTATAGGAGAATGGAGTCGAAGAGACAAGCACGGCGGCGCAGAAGGAAGCCCGAGAGTCAGCCCCAAAAAATTCTTGGGGGGGGGGCTCAGGGAGTGTGCGGCAGAGTCAGGGTTCAAACCTGAGCCAACTCCCCCTGTTTATCGTGAGGAGTAGCGATCACAGGACTTCTGGACGTGGGAGGAGATATTGGACGGAAAAGGACCCTGGACACAGCCTGGAGAATATCGCCGCCCCAAAGAAGAACTGGAGGCGGCGAAAGCGGAAAGGCGCTGGTATGAAGAGGCAGCACGGCGACGCGGATGGAAGCCCTAGAGTCAGCCCCAAAATTTATTGGGGGGCTCAGGGAGAGTGTGACAGAGTCAGGGTTCAGACCTGAGCCAAATCCCCCTGTTTATCGTGAGGAGCCCAGAACCAGAGCCGGTGTTGGAGGTGAGTGAAGCAGAGACTGTGAAGGAGTTAATGGGGAAAGTGGAGGAGAGAGTTATGAGGGAGTTGCTAGGTTGGTGCTTTAGATACGATATTCGCCCGACGGAGCGTGTCGGGGATTTGCACCTGGGTCAGCGCTCCATACTCGTCCTGAGGTCCGTGTTAGTCGGCTGGTGAAGAGTGTGCCAGCCTCACGCACTAGGCCTCCTGTGTACCTACCTAGCCTTGCACGTCCTGTGCCAGTCCTGCTCTCAGGCTCTCCAGTACACCTTCACGGTCCGGTCCATCCAGTGCCACCTTCACGCACCAGTCCTCCGGTGTCAGCTCCCCGCACCAGGCTTCCTGTGCGTGTCCTCGGCCCAGTACCACCAGTGCAAGCACCACGCACCAGGCCTTCAGTGTGCCTCGCCTGTTCAGCGCTGCCAGAGCCTTTCTCCTCTCCAGCACTGTCGGAGTCTCCCGCCTGTTTAGCGCTATCAGAGCCTTCCTCCTCTCCAGCGCTGCCAGAGTCTCCCGCCTGTATAGCGCTGCCAGAGCCTTCCTTCTCTCCAGCGCTGCCGGAGTCTCCTGCCTGTTCAGCACAGCCAGAGCTACTAATCTGCATGGAGCAGCCAGAGCTTCCAGTCTGCATGGAGCAGCCAGAGTTTCCAGTCTGCATGGAGCAACCAGAGCTGCCAGTCTGCATGGAGCAGCCAGAGCTGCCAGTATGCATGGAGCAGCCAGAGCTGCCAGTCTGCATGGAGCAGCCAGAGCTGCCAGTCTGCATGGAGCAGCCAGAGCTGCCAGTCTGCATGGAGCAGCCAGAGCTGCCAGTTTGCATGGAGCAGCCAGAGCAGCTAGAGCCACCAGTTAGCCAGGATCTTCCAGATCCGCCAGTCAGCCAGGATCCGCCAGTCAGCCGGGATCTTCCAGATCCGCCATTCAGCCAGGATCTGCCAGTCAGCCAGGATCCGCCAGTCAGCCATGATCTTCCAGATCCGCCAGTCAGCCAGGATCCATCAGTCAGCAGGGATCCACCAGTCAGCCAGGATCTTCCAGATCCGCCAGTCAGCCAGGATCCGCCAGTCAGCCAGGATCTGCCAGAACCACCAGCTAGCCAGGATCCGCCAGTCAGCCAGGATCTGCCAGAACCACCAGCTAGCCAGGATCTGCCAGAGCCTACTACCTGCCTGAGTTTCCTCTCAGTACTGGGCCTCCTCTCGGTACTAGGCATCCTCTCAGTGCTGAGCTTCCCCTCAGTGCTGAGCTTCCCCTCAGTGCTGAGCTTCCCCTCAGTGCTGAGCTTCCCCTCAGTGCCGAGCTACCCCTCAGTCCCGAGCTACCCCTTAGTCCCGAGCTTCCCCTCAGTCCCGAGCTTCCCCTCAGTCCCGAGCTTCTACCTCAGTCCCGAGCTGCCCCTCAGTCCAGTGGGGTCCTTGGTGAGGGTTATTAGGCCAAGGTCGGCGGCGAGGGTCGCCAATCAAAGGACGCGTTACAGGGGGACTAAGACTTGGTTGGAGTGGGGTCCACGTCCCCGAGCCGGAGCCACCACCGTGGACAGACGCCCACCCGGACCCTCCCCTATGGGTTTAAGTGTGCGGCCGGGAGTCCGCACCTTGGGGGGGTTCTGTCACGCCCTGGTCTTAGTATTTTGTGTTTTCTATATTTATTTGGTCAGGCCAGGGTGTGACATGGGTTTATTTTGTGTTGTCTTTATGTATGGGGGTTTTTCGTAGGTTTTGGGATTGTGGCTTAGTGGGGTGTTCTAGCAAAGTCTATGGTTGCCTGAGGCGGTTCTCAATCAGAGGCAGGTGATTCTCGTTGTCTCTGATTGGGAACCATATTTAGGCAGCCATATTCTTTGAGTGTTTGGTGGGTGATTGTTCCTGTCTTTGTGTTAGTTGTCACCAGATAGGCTGTATAGGTTTTCATGTTCCGTTTGTTGTTTTTGTATTGTCGTGTTTATTTCGTCATTAAACATGTATCGTATTAACCACGCTGCATTTTGGTCCGACTCTCTTTCGACGGAAGAAAACCGTAACAGGAATATTTTTCGGAGTTGTCGTGACCGCAATTTCCGGTCGATTTCTCAGCCAAACGTGAAGAACTAACGGAGCTCTATCGGCTACAAAAATAATATTTTTGGAAAAAAGGAACATTTGCTATCTAACTGGGAGTCTCGTGAGTGAAAACATCCAAAGGTAAACAATTTAATTTGATTGCTTTTCTGATTTTCGTAACCAGGTTGCCTGCTGCTAGCTAGGCATAATGCTATGCTAGGCTATCGATAAACTTACAGAAATTATTGTCTTGCTTTGGCTGTAAAGCATATTTTCAAAATCTGAGATGACAGGGTGATTAACAAAAGTCGAAGCTGTGTTTCAATATATTTAACTTGTGATTTCATGAATTGGAATATTTTCTAGTAATTTATGTCCAGTGCATTATGCTAATTAGTGTCAGTTGATGACAACGCTCCCGGATCCGGGATGGGTAGTACCAAGCATTAAGATGGATTTCTGCTTGCCTTTGTGTGTAATATTTGGCCTTGTTTATGATAGCAAACATCTCATGGTGTTTGCCTGGAAAGCACCAAACAATTCTAGGGAACATGTACATCTGAAAGAAATGGGAGGGGGTTTTGTTAGTGAAAACAATGGCTTGGTCAGCCCAAGGCCATTTTGTGCAATTACTGTGAGGGCGTTGAGAGCAATGGAAGATTCTATGAAAAGAGATGAGCTGAAAAGTTACTGTACCGCTCCAATAGGTCTGCTGAGTACATGGAAGTAGGCATCAACAGCCTTTTGGATGAGCTGAAACATTGGGTCGTCATTTTCAAACCTGGGCCCAAAGACTACGGAGCAGATCACATTGCCAACACAATTGCAAAGCAATTCTTTGGGATTGCCAACTGAATCTAGATTAGAGAAGGAAGGCAAGAACAGACAAATACTTTAAAATACCTGATTGGTTATCCATATATAATATTATGATGGTGAAACGTTTAGAAATAGCTGTGAGAAGCAACAACTACGTTTGAATTAAACACTACATTTTCCATGTCTTTTAAAGTAAAATGTTACCTTTTCAATGACATGTTTAGCGTGAAAACTTTGCTGAAGATAATATACTGAGAATAATGTAAACAATTACTTCCTTATCTGTGATGACATTACCCCTGCCCCAGTTCTCAGTTACACTGATTACAAAACAAATGTTAAACTCCCTTGTAATTTAATTCTAGGGTCCTGGAGGGAGAGGCAGGTCCTGGCAAAGTGCTCTGTCTGGTTTTGTACTGTGGAGGTTTTACCAGTGGCAGATTTACCATTAGGCAGAAGAGACAATTCCCTAATCAAGGGGCCTCGCTCGTGATTTGGCAAAAAAGAAAGAAAGTATATTTAAATTATTTCTACGCTTGAGGCCCCCATGCTCCGCTCGAGGATATTGCCAATAAAGTTATGATAAAATATATTTCAAAAGCAAGAAAAATACTCAGAAACAATCTACCTCCATATTCACTGAAGGCTTTCACCAGCACCTTAGCCTCTTCTTGGACATGTTCTTCGATGCTCCTGCACCCCATCCCAAGTCTCAAGTTGTGAAGTGCCTATCCAAGAAGGCTCAAGGTCATTGGCCACAGATAAAATGTCAAATCACGTTATACAGTGGGGCAAAAAAAGTATTCAGTCAGCCACCAATTGTGCAAGTTCTCCCACTTAAAAAGATGAGAGGCCTGTAATTTTCATCATAGGTACACTTCAACTATGACAGACAAAATGAGGGAAAGAAATCCAGAAAATCACATTGTAGGATTTTTTAATGAATTTATTACACTCTGACTTTAGATATCTCTGTTTTCTTTATATTTTGGTTAGGTCAGGGTGTGACGACGACAATATCCTGTACTGGCTCTGCGTACTATGTCTCCGGTGCGTCTGCACAGCCCAGTGCGTCCTGTGCCAGCACCCGCACTTGCCTGGCTCAAGTGAGCAATCAGCCAGGACTCATTGTGCCAGCTCTACGCTCCAGATCTCCAGTGCGCCTCCACAGTCCAGTAAGTCCTGTGCCTGCTCCTCGCACTCGTCCTGAGGTGGGTGTCTTCAGCCCGGTGCCACCTGTACCGGTCCCACGCACCAGGCCTCCAGTGCACCTCCAGAGTCCAGTACGTCCTGTGCCTGCTCGCCGCATTCGCCCTGAGAGGCGTGTCTTCAGCCCTGTACCACCAGTGCCTGCACCACGCATCAGGTCTCCAGTGCGCCTCCACAGTCCAGAGCTTCCGGTGACAGTTCCCAGTCCAGAGCTTCCGGCGACAGTTCCCAGTCCAGAGCTTCCAGCGACAGTTCCCAGTCCAGAGCTTCCGGCGACAGTTCCCACTTGTCTCTGATTGGGGATCATATTTAGGTAGCCATTTTCCCTTTTGTGTTCGTGGGTTCTTGTATATGTGTCAGCACTCATTTGTATAGCGTCACATATCGTTTTGTTATTTTGGTTAGTTTGTTCAGTGTTCATTCTTATAATAATAAAGAATGTACGAATACTACGCTGCGCCTTGGTCCGATTCATACGACGAACGTGACAACGTCAACAACGGTTGAAACCAAAAATCGCAAATTTGGACTCCAGACCAAAGGACAAATTTCCACCGGTCTAATGTCCATTGCTCGTCTTTCTTGGCCTCAGCAAGTCTCTTCTTATTATTGGTGTCCTTTAGTGGTGATTTATTTTCAGTTATTCGACCATGGAGGCCTGATACACTCAGTCTCCTCTGAACAGTTGATGTTGAGATGTGTCTGTTACTTGAAGTCTGTGAAGCATTTATTTGGGCAGCAATTTCTGAGGCTGGTAAGTCTAATGAACTTATCCTCTGCAGCAGAGGTAACTCTGGGTCTTCCATTCCTGTGGCGGTCATCATGAGAGCCAGTTTCATCATAAGGGCTTGATGTTGTTTTTCTCGACTGCAGGTTCGTCATTGACTGAACTTCATGTCTTAAAGTAACTACTTATTTGAGCTATTCTGGACTAGGTCTTTTACCAAATAGGGCTATCTTCTGTATACCACCCCTACCTTGTCACAACACAACTGATTGGCTCAAATGCATTAAGAAGGAAAGATATTCAAAACTTTTGACTGGTAGAGTACCTCCATTGATCCAGTATCCCTGCACATTGTAAATATGGTAGTGTTACATTGTTATTGATTAATGCATTGTTGGGGTTAGAGCTTGCAGGAAAGACATTTCACTGTACTTGTGCATGTGACACTAAAACTTGAAACTATCACCATCCCCATCAGATTCGACCTCAGCCTTTGGCTCCGTCATTCTCTTCAACCTCTTCCTACTCCATTCCCTCCCCTAAATCCACTTCCCCCATCACTGTCCAAATACTCATCAGCTTCTCCCAACTCCAGTACCATGTAGTCATCACTTGTCAATACAAGGATTTGTAAGATCAGATTCCTTACCTGAGCTGCTCTACAGTGGCTCTGTGTATCAAGGCCAAACATTTATATCTCAGACCAGGCCCTTAATTAACATTAAGGGGCACCTGTGCTAACAGGCCATGAGTCTGCATTTAAGAACTCTGTCATGTTACACATGAGCTGTGTTCGAAAACTCATACTAACCTCACTAACCATACTATTTGCCCTCTTTGGGTACAGCAATCCCCATCCCCCTCTCCCTGTCTCTTACAACTAGGCTGCTGTGGTCAGAGAGGTTGTAAATTCCTGGAGGAGATCATCTCATCATGGTTACAGTATAGAGCCACAGTAAGAGTGAATTTTCATAGAGAACAAAGGAATTTTTTCCACCTCACAGAACTTGAGGTCCGAACAACATTTATGTTCCAGAGAAGGTATAAAAGATTGGTGACGAATCCAGCTACGAACTGGTCCGGTTGGTACAATTTGGTGAAACTCATGGGAGACAATACGGCCACATTACCATAACGTTGTTTATATAATAGCCTCAGATATGAGGTTTACATCTAATTGTTGTATAAGATGAATGAGTAAAGATGATACTGTTCGTAAAATTGTGTAATGGGATTTTGGACAGTTTAATGAAGGAAACTCCAATTCCCTTTTGAGTATAACTAAATCAGAGGACCGCCCATGAGCTCAGTTAGGGTCGGGCATCCTGGGACAGGCCCTTTTCTGCAACTCCCGAATAAAACCCCAACTTTGAGAATTTCTCAACAGACCATGTTTCTCTCAATAATGAGAGGACAAAGGTTGCAGACCAGCTTACCTCGATAACGAGAGGGCCAAGGTTTGAGTAGATGGCTGAATCTTTTAACCATACCACGTGGTTAAACTCTTAGACTATCGATACCGACAGAAAAATAACAAGTCTTTGATATTAATTACTAGTCTGCAGCTAGGAATTCCGTATCTTTGAACGGGAAGACCGACGACTGCCAAAACATCTATTCTATAACAACATTGCTGAATGTTACTCTGAAGTATCCATTCTGACCTCGGCAGAGAGAGAGAGACGGACAATTCTACAAAAGAAACAAACTTTTCAACAGCGATCAAGACGACACACTGAGCGTAAATATATATATTGATTGCAATTGTTCCCGAATTAGTGAGCGTACATGTGCAAAGGATTAGCATTTCAATTGTTAAAATTATTAACTCTGTAGTGACTTCTCATCTGACCCCCACTCCCCTTTTGTCGCCGTGCCGGTTCAGCCCACTAGGGCACATTCCCCTATCATTTCTTGCAACCATATTTACTTTGTTTGTTTGTGTGTGCACTTCTGTGATCGTTTATTTAGTTAATAAATAAATAATTTAAGACAATGATGTGTGGCTGACTCATAGGGAAGACTGGGTTCGTGCAGATAACCAACAATTTATGACGTTTGGAATGAGACTAACGTGAGGTAAAATAAAAAAATTATTAATCAGAAGACATTTAATCAGATATGAAAATATCTGAAAAGTTAATCTGAATATTTTCCTTGGTGCCCCGACTTCCTAGTTAATTACAGTTACATGATTAATTAGTTAATCAAGAAATGCTAATTACAGAGAATCTTTGATAACTAAAAGTTTTAATTTAATGATAGTAAAGACACAACATATAGTTGCCAGCAGCACAGTTACCAACGCTCTGGATAACATAAAAACTGCCTAACCAGCTCTGCTGGGGCGAGTAAAATGGTCAGAGTGGTCTCATTTGTGTATGGAAGTAGCTAGAAAGCTAGCCAACATAAGCTTGGGTGCTTGACTGCCGTTGTAAGGTCAGAATGCTCAAATCAACCCTACTCCTTGGCCCGAGCATCCAGTGTGCTCGCCAAGAGCGAAAAGATCTGATTTTACAACCGGAAAATATGACAACGCTCAAAATTTACGAGCGCACTCTGGCACTCCAGATTGAATTTAAGAACACACCCGAAGTCGTAAGATGTCTAACTCCTAATTTGTTATGCTAACTAGCTAGCAAGAGGATGCATAGCAACAGTATCAACTTCCAGTAGACAGGCGAAGAGCTGGTATGCTCAACTGAAAGGATACTGTTTGTTTACAGTATACTATAATGAACTAATAGTATGTAGTATATAGTCATTAAGTATGTAGTTTACAGTATGTTAGTATGGGTATTTGAATACAGCTATGGTTTGCTAATACCTATACTTTTTGAATTCTGTATGGTTTGGATCTTTTACACGTTGGGTTTATTATAAATTGTCATAACAATGGTTTATGTTGTAGTAATGGTTTATTATAAACACATGGCTATGCCTGCATATGAGATGGTGTAATAGGCCAAGTGATATCATGTTTCAAATAACATTTCAAATAAAATAAAACACTTTTAATCACCAAAGTAGGCCCACTCTCTTTTGCCACCATAAATAAGATGCTTGATGACACTGTCGCACTTCCTTTACTCTATAAAAAGATTGCAATATCAAGCTTGGTTGGTCATTTTGAGTGAAACCTTGTAGCCTACATCGTGGTCCATGGGCGGGGCACAGAGAAAGACCTTGGCAGAAGTAGCAGCATCCTTAGCACCATCATTGCTGTTCTTATCTAGCTAGGCCGAAAAATATCCAATGCGAGGAAAAGCTTGAGAAAATTGACAAGGCTTGTTTTCAGTTAAGATTACTATCCCCCTCATGCATATTGGATATATTTTGTTTGATTAAATTTCATTATTCTCTCAGGCCGGTATAGAGGTGAAGACAGGAATGAAGTGGAGGGCTCAGGATGCAGTGGAGCAGGCTGGTCACAGGTACGGCACAGCGTGCTGGTGAGCACGATGATTACCGGAAGAGCTGGCCTTGGTAGCATTACAACACCACACTACAACAAGGCCCAAGGGCAAGACAGGGGGAAGCTGGTGCAGGAGGAAGTGCGAGGAGCAGTAAAGGAGGATTGAGCCAGCAGGATGGTCGGAAAGCGGCAACAAGGAGCCTAGAGAAGATGAGGGCAAGCGGTGGAGCGTAAGGTCACATAATCCGAGTTGTGGAAGGCCGAGCCGCATCACATCAAGTCCTTGATCCAGGCAGTCTACGATGTTTAGCTAGCTAGCGTTAGCCACAACCAATTGGAATTCGTAACATGTACGTGTTTCAAATTAGTAACATATCATACGAATTGTAATTCGTAACATATCATACGAAGTGGATGCTGGACATCCACAAATGAATACATATGAAATGTAACATATCATATTAAATGGAGAATTACGTACAAAATAATACAAAATGCTCTGAGACCAGGCTGAATTTAGAAGTATATTCCTAGAAGGATCGGCCTGTGACTGAGTTAAACTGTGACAACTTGTTTCCGTGTGTGGGATAGTGGTGTGCGTGTCAGCAGTTTGTTCACCCTCCCGAAATGGCTAATAACCCATTGGCAACTGCTACAGACTGTATCTAACTGAGCATTCACATTCTCTCAAGATGCTGAAATAAAAGAAAGAAATCATGTTTCTCCACTTCTGTTACCGAGTCAACATTTTGCCTACATTTGGTGTATCGTTAGACTGCAAGAAATGCTTAATTCTGCTGGAGTTAAATATTAAGGCCACACCGTATGTGAGAGGTTATAGACCTACAGTCAGTGTCAAAATGTCAGTTTTCATTTAACCCATCCTTCAGTAACCTTCTGTCTTATGTAACCATACCAAACTTAACATACTAATTTGCTAACTCAGACAATGATGTAAATAGGAGATTTGGCTCTGGTGGCTAGATTTTATTTTCATAATGTGTAGAGGTCCAATATCCAATTCCAGGAATGTATCACTGTTCTACCTCAAATGTTTTAACCAGGAAGACTTCGAAGTAGTCTCGTATGTAAGCTTTGGTCTTGTCTATGGACTTAAACAGCTGTCGTGTCTTTGGCTATGCCGGGTTAAGTGATATGACATGCTATTCTATAAAATCCTTTCTCTGTAATTAATATTACCTGATTGAGCTAATCATGTAAATGTAATTAACTAGAAAGTCGGGGCACCACGAAAGAGTGTTTATAGAGCTGTTGTCTTCTGAATAAACTCTGAAAGACCTAGTAATATTTTACATCAATAGCAGTCAATATTAATCGTCACCTTATTTCAGTCTCATCTGAAAGTTGTAAATTCTTGGTTATCTTCACGAACCCTGGCTAACAAGTTGAATCAGCAATACAAAATTGGGTTTAATTATTTATTTACTAAATACCTAACTAATCACACAGAATTACATATACACAGAATGAATCATACCTTGATTACAAATTATGTCATAAAGGAAAACGTGGCAAGGCATGCTTTGGAAACAAGCATAAACACGCATGCACACACACACACACACACACACACAGACACACACACACGAATCTTACTCTTGGACCCTCTCCTCGAGGCTTTTGCATCCTATTCAGAGGTTTTTCAGGGACATTAAAGAGAAGCTGCAAAATTTTCAATCTCTGCCTAGTAAACACTGAGCAATATTTCTTACTGATGATGAGAGCTGATACAAACTCATTGATTCTTGAAGAATATAACTTATAACTGCTTCATGAACTTACAACTTTCTTATCCCCTTATAACCCCAAATTAGGCTGGGACTGGGTGACTACTCAGTATCGAGAGGAAGAGGAACGGAGCAAAGTACAGAGAGATCCTTGATAAAAACCTGCTCCAGAGTGCTCAGGACCTCAGACTGGGGAGACGGTTTACCTTCCAACAGGACAACGACCCTAAGCACACAGCCAAGACAACGCAGGATCGGCTTTGGGACATGTCTCTGAATGTCCTTGAGTGGCCCCGCCAGAGCCTGGACTTGAACCCGATCGAACATCTCTGGAGAGACCTGAAAATAGCTGTGCAGTGACACTCCCCATCCAACCTGACAGAGCTTGAGAGGATCTGCAGAGAATATGACAAACTCCCCAAATACAGGTGTGCCAAGCTTGTAGCGTCATACGAAGCAGACTTCCGGTACTTCCGACGCCGACAGAGATGGCCGCCTCACTTCGCCTTCCTAGGAAACTATGCAGAATTTTGTCTTTTTATGTGTTATTTCTTACAATGTTACCCCAGAAAATCGTATTTTTTATTACATACAGTCGGGAGGAACTATTGGATATAAGAGCAACGTCAACTCACCAACATTACGAGCAGGAATACGACTTTCCCGAAGTGGATCCTCGGTTCGGCCTACCACCCAGGACAATGGATCGGATCCCAGCCGGCGACCCAAAGCAACGACGCCGTAGAAGGGGCAGACGGAGTGGTCTTCTGGTCAGGCTCCGTAGACGGGCACATCGCGCACCGCTCCCGAGCATACTACTCGCCAATGTCCAGTCCCTTGATAACAAGGTAGACGAAATCTGAGCTGCCTTCCATAGAGACATCAGAGACTGTAACATCCTTTGTTTCACGGAAACATGGCTCACTCGAGACACGCTATCTGAGTCGATACAGCCACCTGGTTTCTTCACGCATCTCGCCGACTGAAACAAGCATCTCTCTGGTAAGAAGAAGGGCGGGGTTGTATGCCCTGTGATTAACGAAACATGGTGTGATCATAACAACATACAGGAACTCAAGTTCTCTTATTCACCTGACTTAGAATTCCTCACAATTAAATGCCGACTGCATTATCTACCAAGAGAATTCTCTTCGATCATAATCACAGTCGTGTATATACCCCCCCTAGCAGACACATCGACGGCCCTGAAAGAACTTCATTCGACTCTATGTAAACTGGAAACCACATATCCTGAGGCTGCATTTATCATAGCTGTGGATTTTAACAAGGCTAATCTGAAAACAAGGATCCCCAAATTCTCTCAGCATATCGATTGTGCTACCGTTACTGGCAAAACCCTAGACCACTCTTATTCTAACTTCCGTGAAGCATATAATGCCCTCCCCCGCCCTCCCTTTGGAAAAGCTGACCACGACACCATTTTGTTGCTTCCAGCCTATAGACAGAAACTAAAACAGGAAGCACCCGCGCTCAGGTCTGTTCAACGCTGGTCCGACCAATCGGATTCCATGCTTCAAGATTGCTTCAATCACGTGGACTGGGATATGTTCCGCATAACGTCGAACAACAACATTGACGAATACGCTGATTCAGTGAGCGAGTTTATTAGCAAGTGCATCGGTGATGTTGTACCCACAGCGTCTATTAAAACATTCCCCAACCAGAAACCGTGGATTGATGGCAGAATTTGCACAAAACTGAAAGCGTGAACCACTGCTGTTAATCAGGGCAAGGTGACCAGAAACATGACCGAATACAAACAGTGTTGCTATTCCTTCCGCAAGGCAATCAAACAAGCTAAGCGTGAGTATAGAGACAAAGTGGAGTCGCAATTCAACGGCTCAGACACGAGAGGTATGTGGCAGGGTCTACAGTCAATCACGGACTATAAAAGAAAAAACAGCCTTGTCGCGGACCACAATGCTTTGCTCCCTGACAGACTAAACAACTTTTTGCTCGCTTTGAGGACAATACAGTGCCACTGACACAGCCCGCTACCAAAACCTGCGGGCTCTCCTTCACTGTAGCCAACGTGAGTAAAACATTTAAACGTGTTAACCCTCGCAAGGCTGCAGGCCCAGACGGCATCCCTGGCCGTGTCCTCAGAGCATGTGCAGACCAGCTGGCTGTTCCCACATGCTTCAAGAGGGCCACCATTGTTCCTGTTCCCAAGAAAGCTAAGGTAACTGAGCTAAATGACTACTGCCCCATAGCACTCACTGTCATCATGAAGTGCTTTGAGAGACTAGTCAAGGACCATATCACCACCTCCACCCTACCTGACACCCTAGACCCACTCCAATTTGCTTACCTCCCCAATTGGTCCACAGACGACGCAATCGCCATCACACTGCACACTGCCCTAACCCATCTGGACAAGAGGAATACCTATGTAAGAATGCTGTTCATCGATTAACAGCTCAGCATTTAACACCATAGTACCCTCCAAACTCGTCATTAAGCTCGAGACCCTGGGTATCGACCCTGCCCTGTGAAACTGGGTCCTGGACTTCCTGACGGGCCACCCCCAGATGGTGAGGGTACGTAACAACATCTCCACCCTACTGATCCTCAACACTGGGTCTCCACAAGGGTGCGTTCTCAGCCCTCTCCTGTACTACCTGTTCACCCACGACTGCGTGGTCATGCACGCCTCCAACTCAATCATCAAGTTTGCAGACGACACTACAGTGGTAGGCTTGATTACCAACAATGACGAGACAGCCTACAGGGAGGAGGTGAGGGCCCTCGGAGTGTGGTGTCAGGAAAATAACCTCACACTCAATGTCAACAAGACAAAGGAGATGATTGTGGACTTCAGGAAACAGCAGAGGGAGCAGCCCCCTATCTACATTGACGGGACAGTAGTGGAGAGGGTGGAAAGTTAAGTTCCTCGGCGTACACATCACGGACAAACTGAAATGGTCCACCCACACAGACCTCAGGAGGCTGAAGAAATTCGGCTTGTCACCAAAAACACTCACAAACCTTTACAGATGCACAATCGAGAGCATCCTGTCGAGCTGTATCACCGCCTGGTCCGACAGCTGCTCAGCCCATAACCGTAAGGCTATCTAGAGGGTAGTGAGGTCTGCACAACGCATCACCGGGTGCAAACTACCTGCCCTCCAGGACACCTACACCACCCGATGTCACAGGAAGGCCAAAAAGATCATCAAGGACAACAACCACCCGAGCAACTGCCTGTTCACCCCGCTATCATCCAGAAGGCGAGGTCAGTACAGGTGAATCAAAGCGCGGACCAAGAGACTGAAAAACAGCTTCTATGTCAAGGCCATCACTAACATTGAGTGACTGCTGCCAACATACTGACTCAAATTCAGTCACTAATAATGGAAAAATTGATATAATCAATTTATCACTAGCCACTTTATATAATGCTTACATACCCTACATTACTCATCTGATATGTATATACTGTACGCTATACCATCTACTGCATCTTGCCATCTTGATGTAATGAAATGTGTCACTAGCCACTTTAAACAATGCCACTTTACATAATGTTTTCATACCCTACATCACTCATCTCATATGTATATACTGTACTCTATACCATCTACTGCATCTTGCCTATGCTGTTTGGGCATCACTCATTCATATATTTTTTATGTAGATATTTGTATTCATTCCTTTACACTTGTGTGTATAAGGTAGTTGTTAAATTGTGAGGTTATATTACTTGTTAGATATTACTGCATGGTCGGAACTAGAAGCACAAGCATTTCGCTACACTCGCATTAACATCTGCTAACCATGTGTATGTGACAAAGACATTTTGATTTGATTTGAGGCTGTAATCGTTGCCAAAGGTGCTTCAACAAAGTACTGAGTAAAGGGTATGAATACTTAGGTAATGTGATAAATAGATTTGCAAAAATGTCTAAAAATCTGTTTTCACTTTGTCATTCTGGGGTATTGTGTGTAATCAATTTTAGAATGAGGCTGTTACGTAAACATTTTCAGAAAAAGTTAAGGGGTCTGAATACTTTCAGAAAGGTTACAAGTCACTATTTTCATGAGTTAGTTGATACATTTTTCTGGTAACCACTAACATTCCAGTAACAGTGTTCTTCTTCTGTCAAACAGATATTATATGTGGACATGGATATGGCTATACTTGTGTGTCTACACTTAAGGCCAAAACAACAGTTATATGTGAGCAGGTAATTGGAACACGAAGCTTGCTTATTAATGACAGGTCTGGACACACAAGATATTGTTTGAATCTGGCTGAAGTGTGCAGTACTATTTATTAGTTGAAGCAAAAATGACAACCAAATGTTGTGTTACAATATATCAGCAGAATAACAAAGTGACCCCCACACTATACATAGTGTACAGTACCCCTAAGTACTTTGCCAGTATAGATGTACAGTCCTAACCACGTAACAACCTACAAAACAAGACCAATTTCAGTTGCTTACAGTTGCTTATTAGCATTAAAATATCAACCCATACTTTAGAGATCCTACCTGAGGATGATAGCAAGAGGCATACAACTCACTAACGCTTATATAGTTGTCTACAAGAAAAAAAGGAGGTAAATGTAAGGCTATGGTTACTATATAATGACAAGCAGCTGCCTGTGAAGCTGAGCCTGTGACCTCTCCACAGTAAAGTGGTCACTCCTCAGTCCTGAGTTTGATGTAGCAATCATAGGAATGCGGCACGCGGCCAAAGCTGGAGCACGATGGCTCGATGTTGATCTCCTCTGGAGGTTTGGTGCCGGTGAAAGTGAAGCGCTGCAGGAGGGAGGTAAAGAAGAGAAAGAGCTCCACTCTGGCCAGAGCCTCTCCAGGACAAGCCCGCTTCCCTGTTTTTTTTGTGGATAGGATAGAGAGATACAGGAAAGTTATTAGGAGAGTGTGCTGATAAGCAGCGGGTCAGATTCAAACCAAACCCATGCTGGCAGCGGAACATAGTACCTCCAGAGAGGCAGCAGCTTACTGTCGACTGCAAGACCACCCCAGGCCACTAGGTTTCTTGATTTTAACACATAATCCACAAACTACTTGGACCATGATCTTACCCACTCCAAAAGCAAAGAATCCATCATTTTTCTTAAAGACTCCATTTTCATCCAGGAAGTTCTCTGGGTCAAACTCATCTGGGTTTTTAAACAGTTTGGGATCAACAAGCACAGAGGACAGCAGAGGCAGGACCATGGTACCCTGAAAGAATGACAAAATAACACCCATCACTTGCTATGAAAAATGCATGTTGATCCATAAAATGTAAATCATCTTTTTTAAACAACAGTTCCACCACGTCAAACAAGATACCGTGAGATTGAACATTCAGTGTTTGTACAGTTACACAATTGTGGTCACCTCTGGAATGTGGTAGTTGTAGAACTCTGTATCTCTGATCACTTTGTGGGGTACAGAGGTGGGACTGAGGTCCATGTATCGCTGGACTTCGTGAATGACAGCATCCGTGTAGGGCATTTTAACTCTGTCGTCAACCGTGGGCACTCTTGAGCCAATCACCTCATCTATCTCCTTCTGAACACTCTCTTAGGAAGATTTAAGTCACACTTTATAATACGTTGCACTGATACTATGTACGGATTGTTGTTGGAGTTATTACATGTCACATCGTAATAACACATTTTAAACAATTCATAGTCCAGAATGATACTTTTTTGTATTACAATGTTATCTAATAGGTCTAGGTGACTTGGACACAATCGATAAAGACTTGGGTAGTAGGGTACCTTGAATGTGAGGGTACTTTATCATCATCAGAAATGATTGTCTTAGGGTGGATGATGTGGTTTCTGTTCCAGCAGCAAACAGGCTCCATGCAGTCATCACCATATTATCATTGTTGAACTCAGTGTTGGGATCATCTTTCTCCTAAGAGAAGAGAATAAGTCACCATCAGTTATGTAATTAAACAGCGACATCTGGTGGCTAGGTGTTGCAATCTCCACATACTTATTGCCTCTAAATACGTTGGAAAACCAGAGATTGGCCTCTCACTTGTCTATTCACTCATGATAGCCAAACTCACATAAGTGGACATGGATGGTATCTTAATTCCAGCCACATTCCATATTTCCATAATGTGTAAGAGGTTCAACCTCCAATGTGAGGATCATGCTGTGTTTTCTACCTCCAGCATTTTAACCAGGAAGGCCTCGATGAAGTCCTGAGGTTCAGAGATGTTAAGGGTTTTAAGACGAATTTCTGCTTGCCCTTGTATGTAATCTTTGGCCTTGTTTACAATAGCAAACATCTCATGGTGTTTGCCTGGAAAGCACCAAACGATTGTAGGGAACATGTTGTACATCTGAAAGAAAGGGGATAGAAGGGGAGGGGGTTTTGTTAGTGAAAACAATGGCTTGGTCAGCCCAAGACCATTTTGTGCAATTACTGTGATAGACCTTCAGTTTAGCAGGGCGTTGAGAGCAATGGAAGATTCTATGAAAAGAGATGAGCTGAAAAGTTACTGTACCGCTCCAATAGGGCTGCTGAGTACAAGGAAGTAGGCATCAACAGCCTTTTGGATGAGCTGAAACATTGGGTCATCATTTTCAAACCTGTGCCCAAAGACTATGGAGCAGATCACATTGCCAACACAATTGCAAAGCAATTCTTTGGGATTGACAACTGAATCTAGATTAGATAAGGAAGGCAAGAACACACAGATACTTTTAAAATACCTGATTGGTTATCCATATATAATATTGTGATGGTGAAACTTTTATAAATAGCTGTGAGAAGCAACAACTACATTTGAATTAAACACTCGATTTTCCATGTATTTTAACGTAAAATGGTACCTTTCCAATGACATGTTTAGCGTAAAAACCTTGCTGAAGATAATATACTGAGAATAATGTATACAGTTACATGGATTACAGAATAATGTATCTCAGTTACACTGATTAGAAAACAAACGTTACCCCTAGGGTCCTGGAGGGACAGGCAGGCCCTGGCAAAGTGCTCTGTCTGGTTTTGTAGTGTGGAGGTTTAACCAATGGTGGAATTACTATTAGGCTCACATGATCAAGGGGCCTCGCTCGTGAGCTGGGCATAATATCTTTGTTGTTTTAAATAAATAATTTCAAAGCTTGATGCCCCCCCCATGCACCACTCGAGGCCCCCCAACCCGCTGTTGTGTACTGCTCAGCTCGTCGCTCTCATTCTGTCTTGCATCATCAGGTTGGTTCAGAAGCAGAAACATCTGCAGGAAGCTTTAAGGTTGCAAGGGAAATTGGGAGGGAGGGGGTTTTGCCTGGCCACTGTGCCCAGGTTGATGAGGCCACATTGTTGGGGGGGGAAAGGCTTTGAAAAAAGTAAATTAATCCATCCAATAATAATTCATAGTACACAAATAACTTATTTCCATACATTTATTTCATATCAATATAATCAAAGTTTCTCATAATAGTAGAAACATTTATTAATTTATTTAACTAGGCAAGTCAGTTAAGAACAAATTCTTATTTTCAATGATGGCCTAGGAACAGTGGGTTAACTGCCTGTTTAGGGGCAGAATGACAGATTTGTACCTTGTCAACTCGGGGATTTGAACTTGCAACCTTTCGGTTACTAGTCCAACACTCTACCCACTAGGCTGCCCTGCCGCCCCATTAATCACCCACGGACAGGTCCATAATAATGGACCATTCCACCCTTACAGTTCCCACAATATTATTGCAAAAGTAACTTATTGAAATTAAGCTGCAGCAAAATGAGGCACTTTCTGAGCAGGGCAGAGAAAATAAAGGTAATTTCTTGTTCAAATTAAATCTTACATTTATTTGGTAAAAAGGACAGGTGCTGCTGACAATGCCATTGTGGTGGGGTCTGAGGACATGTATGTGTAGCCCATGTATCTGATGCCGTCTGGACAAAAAAGTATGGCATGTCATACCTTTCAGACCCCTTGACTTTATCCACGTTATGTTACAGCCTTGTTCTAAAATTGATTCAATATTTTTTTCCCCCTCATCCATCGACACACAATAGCCCATAATGACAAAGCAAAAACAGGTTTAGAAATTTTAGCAAATTTATAAAAATAAAAACCAGAAATATGTAATTTACATACACTACTGTTCAAAGGTTTGAGGTCACTTAGAAATGTCCTTGTTTTTGAAAGAAAAGCAAAAAAATGTGTCCATTAAAATAACATAAAATTGTTCAGAAATACAATGTAGACATTGTTAAATTGTAAATGACTATTGTAGCTGGAAACGGCAGATTTTTTATGGAATATCTACATAGGCCCATTATCAGCAACCATCACTCGTGTTCCAATGACAATCTTGAATTAGCTAACACAACATATCATTTTAAAAGGCTAATTGATCATTAGAAATGTCACGCCCTGACCATAGAGAGCCCTTGGTTCTCTATGGTATAGTAGGTCAGGGCGTCACTAGGGGTTGTTCTAGGTTAATTATTTCTATGTTGGTGCTCTTGGTATGGTTCCCAATTAGAGGCAGCTGAGGTTCGTTGTCTCTAATTGGGGATCATACTTAACGGTTCCCTGTTTCCACCTGCTGTGTGGGATACTGTTTTGAGTTAGTGCATGTAGCACCGCTGATGTCACGGTTCGTTGTTTGTTTATTTTTGTTCGGAAGTTTCACTTAAATAAATAAGTGGAACTTTAATCACGCTGCACCTTGATCAGTCTCTCCACACAACCGTGACAAGAAAACCCTTTTGCAAATATGTTAGCACAGCTGAAAACTGTTCTCATTAAAGAAGCAATAAAACTGGCCATCTTTAAAGTATCTGGAGCATCAGCATTTGTGGGTTCGATTACAGGCTCAAAATGGCCAGAAACAAAGCACTTTCTTCTGAAACTTGTCATTCTATTCTTGTTCTGAGAAATTTAGGCTATTCCATACGAGAAATTGCCAAGAAACTGAAGATCTCGTACAACGCTGTGTACTACTCCCTTCACGGAGAGGAGTGGGAGGCCCCGGTGCACAACTGTGCAAGAGTACAAGTACATTAGAGTGTCTAGTATGAGAAACGGATGCCTCACAAGTCCGAAACGGGCAGCTTCATTAAATAGTACCCGCAAAACACCAGTTTCAACGTCAACAGTGAAGAGGCGACTCGGATGCTGGCCTTCTTGGAAGAATCTTGGTGGTTCCAAACTTCTTCAATTAAAACATTTGAGGCCACTGTGTTCTTGGTAAACTTCAATGCTGCAGATATTATTTGGTACCCTTCCCCAGATCTGTGCCTCGACACAATCCTGTCTCGGAGCTCTACGGACAATTCCTTCGACCTCCTGGCTTGGTTTTTGCTCTGACATGCACTGTCAACTGTGGGACCTTATATAGACAGGTGTGTGCCTTTCCAAATCATGTCCAATCCATTGAATTTACCGCAGGTGGACTCCAATCAAGTTGTAGAAACATCAAGGATGATCAATGGAAACAGGATGCACCAGTGCTCAATTTTGGGTCTCATAGCAAAGGGTCTGACTTATGTAAATAAGGTGTCTTTTTTATTTGTATACATTTTTAACATTTTCTAAAAACCTGTTTACACTTTGTCATTATGGGGTATTGCGTGTAGACTGATGAGGGAAAAAAGTATTTAATCAATTTTAGAATAGGGCTGTAACGTAACAAAATGTGGAAAGTCAAGGGGTCTGAATAGTGTCCGTGAGATAGAGGGGCGTTGTTTCGCTCGAATGCTTTTCTCCGATGAGATAAATTCGCAAGTGGCTGAAACTAAGGAAAGTAAAGTAATGTGAAGAAATTATGGGTTAATAAATGAATAACGGGCAAACACTTGTATTGATTGTTTCATTCTGTGTTATAACAACATTCAACCCACATAATGCATACTGCACTTCATGTTTAAAAAAATATTTAAACCGTGATTTCTAATCAAAACGACCTCAAACAGCAGCAATCCCTCAGAACTTAAAAAGGTACATGTTTACAGGTAAATTACATGTCTATACTATAAAAACCCTGTACACCCCATGGTTTTTACTGTTACTATATTCTGCAATAAACCATTGATCTTCAGTTTCTTACATTCCAACAACCTGAGTAATATTGCCCATAAAGTTATTATAAAATGTATTTCAAAGGCAAGAAAAATACTAAGAAAAACAACCTACCTCCATATTCACCGAAGGCTTTCACCAGCATCTTAGCCTCTTCTTGGACACGTTCTTCGATGCTCCTGCGCCCCATCCCAAAGGTTTTCAGGGTCATCAGCGAGAACCTGCGAAGATCTTTTGATCTCTTCCCACTGCTCACCATCACCCCTACAGTAAACAGTATGACAGAAGCACAAAGAGGAAGAATTAGAATAGCATAACATAAACCTAATGTAACGTAATTTCCACACAGACTGACTTTGGCAAGGACAATGACACCTAACCACTCCCATTAAAAAAATATATATAAATCACCCACCATATCCTTTAGAGACTGTCATGATCACGGGGTAGTTGGCTCTGCCGCTGAACTCTTCTCCTTGTGTGACAAAAGCATCCTTGATAGCCTGATAGCCAGAGATCACCACTACAGGTTTGGAGCCCAGCCATACAGTAAACACTGAGCCATACTTCTTACTGAGCTGAGGAGAGAACAACCACAAGATTATAGTTAGGGAACCAGGACAGTGATGTCTCAGATCCCAGGTTTATATGGAGCACAGCTGACAGTCCTGGGATGTATGACATGGAAGTGAAATGATTGTGGCCTTGCTATTCCTTTGGATAAGTGATGGAGAGACCCAAGAGAGCAAGAAATGCAGTGGCAAATTGATAGAGTACATTATACTCACTTAGATATCGAAAATGTGTCAAAATAAGTGTATTTATAGCATGTCATTTTATGTTCCCAACAGTAGCGGTGTGTGGGTAAAATCACTGAGGAAGTCGAGCCCCCCCAATCCATATTACAACCTGTGTTGTGATAATTGAATTGTTTGCTCCATAACCTTTCAATTCATATGCTTTGCGATATATAGGCCTAAAGGCAGAGCCAATAAGAAGACCATGTCACGCACTGACCTTAGTTATCTTTGTTTTCTTTATTATTTTGGTTAGGTCAGGGTGTGACAAGGGGTGGTTTGTTGTGTTTTTTCCTGTCTAGGATTTTTGTATGTTTATGGGGTTGTTAACTAGTCTAGGTGTTTTGTATGTCTACGGTTGCCTAGATTGGTTCTCAATTAGAGGCAGCTGTTTATCGTTGTCTCTGATTGGGAACCATATTTAGGCAGCCATATTCCTTGGGTAATTCTTGGGTGATTGTCTATGTATTAGTTGCCTGTACTTATTCTATATAGCTGTCACGGTCGTTTTGTAAGTTTGTTGAAGTGTTCTTTGTTTCATTAAAATAGAAGATGTATTCACATCACACTGTGCCTTGGTCTCATCCATACAACGAGCGTGACGGACCATTTAACCACACCTGAAAGTGAGGACTTGGTGGACTGTATATTCTTTAGGTTAGGTTTACTTTGTATTCCCTCCCGTGTGCTGGTTGTAACATCCACAGTTATTTAGATTGCTTATGTTTATAAGAACTGAGGTAGGGGCATTTGTATACTTTAGTTTATCTTTACTCAGGAGTATGCTGGTATTACACAGTTCACATGGCATATCACTCCCGCTGTCTGGCTACTGTAAAACATGGAACCGGAATCCTACAGTACCAATACACGGACTGAATTATGGTTTAATGATCACTACATTACACTGGTAAAGGCACAGATGACAGACAGGTAGGATTCCAGTTGAGGTGGTTTAATAACGGTTAAGACGCACAGAACAGCACCGCACAGTGTATGTAGTATGGATGGGATAAGGCACTAAGTGGCCTGGCAACTTGCTTTAACCAAAGTGTGTGTGTGTGTGTGCGTGCGTGGTCTGCAAGTAAAGAGATAAATAAAGATACAATAGTAAATGACAGAATACAGTCTCCAAATCACATCTCTTATAAACAATAGGCATGGTTTAACCCTGCACTAATATAAATAACATGAGAATATCTACTTCTGCTAAAGTTCCCAGTAAAGCAATGAAAACAAGCAAGCATCCAGAAAAGTGCTCAAAATAGCCCACGTTAACATATGTAGCTTAAGAAACAAAGTTAATGAAATTAATAACTTGCTAGTAACAGATGACATTCATATGTTGACTATCTCTGAAACCTACTTGGATAATACCTTTGATACAGTGGTAGCAATACACGGTTATAACATTTACAGACCAGACAGAAATGCGAGTGGTGGAGGTGTTGCTGATTATATTCAGAACCACATTCCTGTAAAGATTAGAGAGGATCTCATGTTAAATACTGTTGAAGTAATATGGCTACAGGTTCATCTGCCTCACCTAAAGCCCATCCTTGTGAGAAGCTGCTATAGACCACCAAGTGCTAACAGTCAGTATCTGGATAACATTTGTGAAATGCATGTGATATGAACAGAGGTATATTTTCTGGGTGATTTAAATATTGACTGGCTTTCATCGAGCTGCGCACTGGTTCAGGTTATCAATCAACCTACCAGGGTAGTTACAAACAGCACAGGAATTAAATCAACATGTATTGACCAAATCATGACTAATGCTGCAGAAATAGGCTTGAAAGCAGTATCTAGGTCCATTGGATGTAGTGATCACAATATCGTAGCCATATCTAGGAAGATCAACGTTCCAAAGGCTGGGCCTAATATAGTGTATAAGATGTCACATAAAAAGTTGTAGTGATTCCTATGTTGATGTAAAGAATATTTGTTGGTCCGTGGTGTGTAATGAGGAGCAAACAGAAGCCTCACTTGACCAAAAATCTCAAATTTGGACTCATCAACTCTAATGAACTTATCCTCTGCAGCAGAGGTAACTCTGGGTCTTCCTTTCCAGTGCCGGTCCTCATGAGAGACAGTTTCATCATAGCGCTTGATGTTTTTTGCGACTGCACTTGAAGAAACTTTCAAAGTTTTTCGGAATGACTGACCTTCGTCTCTTAAAGTAATGATAGACTGTCATTTATCTTGCCTATTTGAGCTGCTCTTGCCATAATATGGATTTTTACCAAATAGGGCTATATTCTGTGTACCACCCCTACCTTGTCACAACTGATTGTCTCAAATACATTAATTAAGAAGGAAAGAAATTCCACAAATTAACTTTAAACAAGGCACACCTGTTAACTGAAATGCATTCCAGGTGACAACCTCATGAAGCTGGTTGAGACTGCCAATATTGTGCAAAGCTGTCATCAAGGCAAAGTGTGGCTTCTTTGAAGAATCTCGTATAAAACATATTTAGTTTTGTTTAACACTTTTTGTTGACTACATGATTCCATGTGTTATTTCATAGTTTTGGTGTCTTCTATTATTCATCAATGTAGAAAATAGTTTTAAAAAAAATAAACCCCTGGAATGAGTAGGTGTGTCCAAACTTTTAACTGGTACTGTATATCTGAATTATGGAAGACAAGTATCATCATTTTGAATTCCGCAAAGTGAGGTTGGAACAATCTCATACTCGTTTGGACCAGACAGCATCAAACAGATGGCCTACAACTAGAGAGACAGACATTTTTTGGCAACCACAAATCTGTTCAACCAAAAGTTCATCTACAATATCATGTATAATATCACATTATACAAAAAGTCCAAATTTGGCAAGGTGTGACGTTAATTGTTAGTATGTACTTCATTTTCATCACTGCATTTTACAGTAGTAGTAGAAAATGCACAAAGGCTGTGGGTTTGAGCATGCAAACCAACACATGCACAAACAAGCAAATACAGTACCAGTCAAAAGTGAACCCTTGAATGAGTAGGTGTCTTTTTCTTTTTAATTATTTTCTACATAGTAGAATAATAGTGAAGACCTCAAAACTATGAAATAACACATATGGAATCATGTATTAACTAAAAAAGTGTGAAAATCAAAATATATATTTCAGAATTTTCAAAGTAGCCACCATTTGCCTTGATGACAGCTTTGCACACTCTTGGCATTCTCTTGACCAGCTTTATGAGATAGTCACCTGGAATGCATTTCAATTAACCGGTGTGCCTTCTTAAAAGATAAGAAGGAAAGAAAATCTACAAATGAATTCGTTTGAGCCAATCAGTTGTATTGTGAAAAGGTAGGGGTGGTATAAAGAAGATAACCCTATTTGGTAAAAGACCTAGTCCATATTATGACAAGATCACCTCAAATAATCAAAGAGAAACGACAGTCCATCATTACTTTAAGACATGAAGGTCAGTCAAAACAGAAAATGTTCTTGTCACAACACAACTGATTGGCTCAAAGAAGAAGGAAAGAAATTCCACAAATTTATTTATGTAATCGATATATATATACACACACACACTTTTTCAGTTCTCAAATACATGCATGTAGTATACTTTGAATGAATATTGAACCAAGAAGGGCAATTCAATACAAATGTACAGAAGGCTGGTAACTAAGCAGTCACATGAAAATACTGAAATGCTTTGTTGCTACAGTAACCAACACAGAAAATAATGTAAAACAATAATAATCTCGCCTACATTTAGCTTGTATTAATGCAAATAATCCATTTTTGCCAAGTTCTGTGGAAAAGTAATTAAATGGATATCCCATTCTACACCTGATTCTGCATCTTTGACCTAACCTTGCCCACTGATCTAGCTCAAGTATTTGACTGACCTGCATGTAGAGCTTGTATGGCGCTTTCACATCCATTCGTAACACGTTACCAAGCAGAGGAATCGGTGAAGGACCAGGAGGCAAACGTGAGTTGTTTTGTTTGCCTCGATTCATCCACAATAAAATAATAACGACAAATCCGATTACAATAGACACAAAGTTCGTCTGCAAAATATGAAGTACATCCATCTTCAGTAGAGTCGAGGACATTGATCGCCTACGGAGTTAACAGAAAATCTGATATCGGAAAGCTTTATGCTGTACCGGGTCAGAGCCTTCTACTGCAAAAAGTGGATAGAAGTTGAAGTTGTGCAATTGTTTGCACAGTTCTGAGTTTCATCAGTGATGATCCATTATATTGACAAGAAAGCCAAGTAACTGCGCAAATATTGTGCAGTGTTGCCAACTCCTCAGTAAGGAAAGTAGCTATTGGCTGTCCCAAAAGTCAAAAACACCCTAAATACGTTTAGAACTACAAATGAACTTTCTATCGATTCTTGTTTTTTTTTTAAATGTAACAATTCCAACCCTCCTCCATTATCTGGTCTTGGGATCGGCAAACGTGACCCAAAAGAGACACTCTGGCGGAGTTACATCGTTTTTCATGTTTTATTTAATTTGGTTTGGTTTTTAACCTTATGGTCCACTTAGGAGCCTACAACAAGTCACAGTTAAACATGAACATTTTTAACCATAACATTTGTTACATTTTGTTTGTATACAATCTACATTAACAATCTAAATGGACCAAAAAGAGACAATAGAAAAAACTGTCAATGGCAATGTGAGAAAATTATGGTAACTATTCTGGCCCTAATTCAGGTTAATTGTTTTTTTTAATGTAAGCCAGGGCGGGATCAGCCAGCGGCAGCTTCCTTCATGCGAGATTCATTTGCATTCTGGACACGGAGGGTTGAACATCTCCTGCTCTGACTGCAGCGCGAGGACTGGGCCGCCTGTGAGTGCTTTGGACTGGGGTGGGGCCCACGGCAGCACCCGCTGCTCGTTGAGAAGAGTAAGAAGGATAGGTGCTTTCACATCAGTCTCCAATAACACCAGAAAATGTCACGGGCCAGGTGCACGGTGTTTCCTCCGACACATTGGTGCGGCTGGCTTCCGGGTTGGATGGTGCTGTGTTAAGAAGCAGTGCGGCTTGGTTGGGTTGTGTATCGGAGGACGCCTAAACATTACCAAACTTCTAGTCTATCAAAAAATATGAATTATAGACATTGTTCTTCTTGGATTAGGTTTTACGGTGGTTGGCATCCAAATACATAGACTGACCAGGTGAAAGCTATGATCCATTATTGAGGTAACGTGTTAAATCCACTTCAATCATTGTAGATGAAGGGGAGGAGACAGGGTAAAGAACAATTGAGACATGGATTGTGCATATGTGTCATTGAGAGGGTGAATGGGCAAGACAAAATATTTAAGTGCCTTTGAACGGGGTATGGTAGTAGGTACAAGGCACACCAGATTGAGTGTGTCAAGTACTGCAACGCGGTTTGTTTTTTTACACTCAACAGTTTCCGTGTATATGAAGAGTGGTCCACCACCAAAAATACATCCAGCCAATTTGACAACTGTGGGAAGCATTGGAGTCTGTAACGATATCCCTCATCATCTGAGGAAGAGTAAGAAGGATCCAATATGCAGCGTAGTAAGTGTTCGTCATAATTTAATTGAAAAAACTGAACACTACACAAATAACAACGAAGAGAAAACTAAACAGTTCTGCCAGGTGAACAGACACTAAACAGAAATTAAACACCCACAACCAAAATGGGGAAAAACAGGCTACCTAAGTATGATGCTCAGAGACAACGAACGACACCTGCCTCTGATTGAGAACCATACTAGGCCAAACACATAGAAATATAACAACCTAGAAAAAGGACAGACTACCCACCCCAACTCACGCCCTGACCAACCTAACACAAAGACATAAAAAAAGGAAGGAATTAAGGTCAGAACGTGACAGACTCAACATGGGCCAGCATCCCTGTGGAGTCCATGCCCTGACAAAATGAAACTGTTCTGAGGGCAAAGGGGTTTTTTTTGTGGAAAAATATTGACTCAAATACTTCTCAGATACCAGAGCTTGTGAATTCAATTAGACTTTATCACAGAGAGCAACAAAGCCGAGTCATGAAACAACTGAATCTTTATTCTTAGTGCTTGGTTTTTATACAGTCTTACCCTTGTCATCACCCAATTTTACGAATCTTGTTGTGTTACTTAGTTTCCATTCTCTAATTGGCTCAGACATTGGGGCATAGATTCTATTGGTGGCATGACATGCACACCACTTAGCTAACGCTACATTATCAATGTATGCTTAACTTATGTGCGTGTCCAGTAGCCTTCACAAGATTAGATATGGCCCAGACCACTCAAGTCCTGTTGGTTTACCTTGCCGCATCTACACAGATTCTGCTTATGGTCTGTTCTTTACATGTCAAATGGTCAATTCGATGTTGCTCTAGCTTGGACCCTCATAGGTTTAGCCTTCATTCTGCTTACATATCTCTAATATGTAAGCTTATATTGATTATTCTATCTACTTCAAAGAGAACAGTATAGGTTACTGAAAATCATCAGATGACTGGAAAATCTCCAACATAACCCCCCCTTTGAAACTCAGTGTCACACACAATTACATTTTCCAGTATAGATGAGAATGGGACCTTCTGAAACTCTATAGAGATAATCAACCTCACACCCATTTTAACAATTTGAGCTCCACTTTCCCATATACATATATGGTGAGTCAGGACATACTGTATAATGTTAAAGCATGTGCATTTCTTAGCCTTACCTGATGTTCTCAGTTGAATACAAGATAAATAAACAATCAAATCAATAAACTAAACATCCTAAACCCTTATATTGTCATTCTCAATATGACACCTAAACATATTGCCCTTCCTCAAAGACACCTCTCTAACATCTATTTTTGACATAAGTGAAAAAACGGTTAGAAGATTGAGGACAAACCCTATGTCACATACATGTCTAGAACAGATATTCAGAAGGTCTAACAGCATTTATCATTCAGCAACTGTTACATTGAGTACATGGTAATACTTTTTTCTGGCCCCACTGAACCCACTTATACCAGCCATTTGTTAATGCGTTTCTACATTTTTGGTCAATGTTTGATTCTGGGGTAGTTTCTTCATTATGGCTACACCAGTTGGTAACAGATGTCCAGATTTTCTGCATCAACCCACTTTCTTGTGGTTGTCATTGTCTTAGTTGGTGTACTAGTGCATGTGGGAGGTGAGTTTACAATTTCTTCTAGGTTGGTCGCTGTTGCTGTCAAGGCCATTCTACCGTTCTTCATCTGTCCTGGTTTTCACTCTGTTAGAAAGACGTGTGATGGCAGAGAAGTCGATGGTAAGAAAGTCTCCTTCCCATTCTCCTGTCGTTATTTCTTCGTCCCCTTGGACAGTGCCTCCATCAGGGGTATCTGCCAGAGTAGATATGTCATTAGGAGCAACAGGCATGTCACTCCTCCCTATCCCTGGACTCTCTGGATATTCAGAAGACGCTCCTTGATCCGCCTCTCCTTCGTCTTCTTCCTGGCGAGTCGACCTCCTCTGCTCCCGTTCCCTTCGGACACCCACCTGGTGTATCAGCATCCTCATGGCTTGGTGGTCGCCGCCTCCTCCCCGCTAGGACTCTGGTGCAGTGGTTTAGATGGTACCAGATGTTGCTTCCTTTCACCTGGACGACTGTTGGTGTTGCTAGGACCGCTCCGTAGGGACCCTCTCGCCTTGGCTTGTTCCACTTCCTCCGGAACACTCGGATGTAGTCCTGGTCCCCTGGGATCACCGGACGTGGAACCTCTGATCCTGGTTCAGGCTATTTGCTTGAGGTTTTCAAACTCAGAGACTTTATGGCCTCTGTTCTATGATTACACCATCTTATTTCTATCTCTCATCACACAACAAAATGCTATTCCGGCTGAAGCTGGTGACTTCTTTCACTTCAGCTGAGCTGCTTTTAGTTTCTCCACTTTCTCCTGCTGGCTCCGAAGAGAGTGAGATAGCGTAGGACTTACAAAGCAACGATAAACACAAAACACAACAGTATTATTCATGTGATAAGTTATTCATAAGTATATTCATGAAACCCAAAGTCTGAGACCATGACAATTCCCACTCTCTCTTCACCGGATTCTATGCCTCCAGGATACTTTTCTGCTGGACTCCACAAAAATAAAAGCCCTGAAGAAGCTTAGTCATGCTTTCGCCCAGTCTTCCCCCTTTGGCCCCAGGTTCTGAGAGGTGTTCCCAAGCCATGTCATTTTAACTTTTTTATTGCCACTTAATAGGCACATCTCCTGATAGGCAAGTGCGTATCCCTAATCAACATTACCTCCTCTTGAGGTAACTCAGCACTGTATATGCTTTCACATTAATGCCTTCATCGTGTTGTTTAGAGTACAATTACTCTAACATCTATCCTTTTCATATGATGCATTAACCAATAGAACAAGTAGTGCCTAGACTTAACCAATCTGTATGTATGTCTACAGTGGAATCTAGTCTCTCTCTCTCTTTAGCTCCGCTTCCTCTGTCATGGTGTTTTTAAGCTCACCCATTATGCAGCTGGACCTTACTTCTTGTGAGAATTATGCACCCACCGAAGAGAGACATGCCTATCTTTACCACTGCTGTAAGGACTACCGTATGTGTGGATCAGACCAAATCTGTCACAACACCCCCTCCTGGTGTATGTGGATGTTCACTCAATCTCCGGAATTCAGCCCATGCCCTTGATTATTTCTGCTTTCACCTGAGGATATACACTGCAACACATGGGTTATTTTCTGGCACCATAATTTGTGACATTTGAATAACCGCATCCCCTGTACTCCTACCAGTCTCCCAGTTACCAATCCATGTGGGATGAGTCTTCATAAACTGATATCCCAACAATGCTACTTAAGTGACCCCTGCTACTACTAACATGGCCCATGCCTATAATCTCCTTCAATTGCGATCCCTTCGGCAACTGCTGTGAGAATAACTACTGCCTGTAATCTATCAAGTATTCGCCGGCTGTTAGAAATTGGGAAAGAGATTAATGAGTTGGAAGAATATTCAACCTACATATTGTGAGGATTTATGTCTATGCTCTAGAACACACTACTATATCACGTAAGATTGAATTGCTGAGACTGCTGCATGTTGCAAAACTGTAGATAACAGCCCAGCAGATGCTTTGTCCTTGTGTTTGTATGTGACAATATTGAGCACATGGTGTGACTTGCATTATCTTACAAAGTTGTGATTAATCAGGTACGGGGAGGGGAGGCTCATCACAAGGTTTGATTGTATTAGAAAATACTGAATAACATAATAACAGATAACGGGAACTGAGTAGTTGCAGTAACTAGGGTATGGCACCAGAACAGTGAGAATCTATACATCGACAGAGGGTGGACTCCAAGAAGCGCCAAGAGATTAGGACTAGTCTGAGCGCCTGCGATAGGCTGAGCAAAGTCTCTAAACCACGCTCAGGATCTAGTGTGATAGACATAGTTCCAACCCGTCTGTTGACCTATCACAGTATAAGAACAACTGTTTACGTACATCCTGTCAGTTCTCTGTTTGCCCTGCGAGGTGGGACAGAGAGCCTGTATATACGAAAATTGCATTTACCATTTATTGCTTGAATTTAATTAAAGATAATTAACGACAGATTGACTTTTATTCTTCCTGATACCGGATTCAAAAAACGCAACTCTACAATATCCTTCCATCTAACCCATAACACACGTCACTACTCCTAATTTACTACCACAGTTAGAAACATACTTAAAACATTCTCATATCAATTTAGTCAATATACATCAATCCCTCCTTTGGAACAAAGATCACTCTTATGTTCCACAAAACCTAAAAACATATTGACCTAACAAGAAAAGAGAAAAATAAATGTTAAAATACATCCATATTTAATAACTTCCCACTACTCGTAATGGAACTAAAACTGGGAAAAAACGTCATCCGTTACATGCCCATGTTATGCTGGTCTCCATGCTGTCTCCATCTCCATCGTTGGGTGTCATTACAAAACAGACTATAAACCTTACATGCAATTACTTGTAATCTATCACCCAGACATCTCTATTTATCAATACAATGTAACATTAACATTATGACATAATTAAACAAAATAAACAAAAACCTTTTGTTAACCAAAGCTTTCACCCAATAAATTCTAACCCCCCTAGCAAAGGATACTTAGAGATAAGGTTTCCAGGGCTTCCATAGGCCTAATAAATCTAAACAGTTCTATATCCAAAACATTTTATAAATTATCCAACCCAAATTTAGAATAAAAGTCCTTCGTGCTTACTATAACTCACATTCAAACTTCTCAATTTAGCACACATCATCCCTATTAAAATGTACATTTATAAAAAATGAAATAAGTAATATAACTTATCACAGCCCCCTCATTCCCTGTGATAAGTGGCCAAGTAATGAAACATCAGTAACTCAATGCATACTTTAGTCCAAACTGTTGGCCGTGTGTAGACTCAGAAGTGCCAAAAAGTCACTGTTGAATTGCTCGCCCTTATTGTCTTTTCTCCAGCAGGTTAGGGAGGGCTTTGAGGTTCACACACACTGTCTGTGGTAAAAAAAATTCTACCATGTGTCTTAATGCAATCTGACATCACCTTCTGAGATAACTCCTTTATTCTACTGGCGACCTCTCAGGACAAGTTACAGATCATGGAGTTATTGCCCTAACCCTTCCTAGAATCCCACACTCCATAAATCCCATTCTGGTGAAATTTGTATCAAAACAAAAAATGAAATCATCAATACATGTATCACAATCCATTTGGAGTAACTATCATCCCTTGTTAATATATATTTTCCCTTCCATATGCAGACTGAATAAAGTACCTTTGCTTATTTACCCGAAGACCATGATCCCAGGGAACTGGTAATTTTCCCTTTGAACATGTGATTAAAAAACAACACGCTAAATAAAAAAGAAACATATTTGAATAACTAGTCAGCTTAGATTACAACTCCTTTATAATTTCCTCACGAAATAATAGAATTTCAAAGTAATGGTACGATTTGAATAGACTGGTGTTTTTCATTCATTTTATTGTTTAATCCCACTTTTGATCACTTTCCAATGAGATTGATCAGGTCTCATGGGAAAGTAATCGGCACCATTAAAATATTTCCTCTCCCTCTTTTTTCGTGACCTTCCCGAAACCATTTTAAATACCTTTCAAAAACATTTCCATCCTTCTGTATACCCAATTTGAAACTGAATTGAAAAGACCCCATCCAAAATAAACAATCCCAGAGCCCCTTTTCCAGTAATCCTCTCAGTTTAAACGGTTGCATTAGTTTAGTAAAAATACAAAAATACAGCTTGGCAGTTAATAGTTATTTCATTCTGCTTGTATTACTGGACACTGCTCCACGTAATGGAAACATATTATAATTCCTGCTCAAATTCACTGGAGTTACCTAACTATAAAACCAAGCAACAATATTTAAAAACTGTTAAAGAATGTTTCTCATACTTCTACTTCAAATGTCCCATTACCTGCTTGCTTTCAACCGCAGCTAATCTTTTTTACATTTCAGGTTCAATCCCTCTACCTACCCTTTAACCTTGTATTGAATCATCAGCCTATCAAATGACAAAAATATTGCATCGTTAGAGTGCTATAAAAAATAATAATAACATATTGTAATGAAACAGCAGGGAGCATGTCTCGAACCCTCGAACCTTCTAGCCCGAGGTCTGGCGCGCTTTCGAATGTGCCGCAAAAGCATGCTCTTGTAACAGTATAACTTTAGACCGTCCCCTCGCCCATACCCGGGCGCGAACCAGGGACCCTCTGCACACAACAGTCACCCACGAAGCATCATTACCCATCGCTCCACAAAAGCCACGGCAGAGCTAGGGGAACCACTACTTCAAGGTCTCAGAGCATGTGACGTCACCGATTGAAACGCTATTTAGCACGCACCACCGCTAATTAAGCTAGCTGTTTCACATCCGTTACACTCACCCCCCTTTTGACTTCCTCCTTTTCCGCAGCAACCAGTGATCCGGGTCACGGCACCAATGTAAGAGTATAACTTTAGACCATCCCCTCGCCCATATCCGGGCGCGAACCAGGGACCCTCTGCACACAGCAACAACAGTTACCCACGAAGCATCGTTACCCATTGCTCCACAAAAGCCGCGGCTCTTGCAGAGCAACGCTATTTAGCGCGCACCACCGCTAACTAAGCTAGCCGGTTCACATCCGTTACACTGGTGCAGCAGTCGATTTCCACGCTTATAAACCCAGGGTCGTTAGAATATTACCATTCACATACTGGCAACACTCATCGTCCTTATTAATGACTAACGTTATATTTTTATTACTAACCACTGCTTCATACTCATTAAACATCTATTTTAAGATTAACCTGTAATGTGCCTAATGTAGAAATGACATCAGCCAATTCTTAATCAATACAAATTCTAAATTCTTATTTTCCAAATTACTGTCTTTTGTTACCTTCACTAGTCTACATCTCATCCCTTAATTTAAGAAATGTCTCTTCAATCTCAATTTAACGCCACCTCGTTTGTTACCAGGTGAATTTTACATTTTAATTATAGTCAAAACAAACCTATTTCTACTTTTTACAGGGAGCCCACTTGAATTACTATTATCTCATCACCCCTTACGTCAATTCTATACATTTATAGCGAAACAAATACTACGTTTTTCTTGAGTCGCATGGTTCTCAGAACCCCAAATAGGTCGTCTATCGCCAGTAGTACTTTACCATAGCTATAATTCCTTGGGTTCCTGGTCTATCATATACATATTGTATCAACACAAAATCACCAAATCCAAATCTTTTCTGGTCGTTTGAATGCGGCGTGATACAAAGTTAGACTATTCTTTAACATGACTTTGTCGTGCTCTCGCCCATACGGCCCGTTTTAATGTTACCCAATATTCGTCCTTGATTCTCAGAAGGATTATTCAACCCGAAAATCCGCTAATGAACAGGGTTGATCCAAACTGTCTGAATCATAATTCTTACTATTTCTCCCACATGGCAGTCAAGCACCCAAGCTAACGTTAACTTGCTAATGTTGGCTAATTTACCTAACGCTACTTTCTGATATAAACAAGAAAATACATCCTTCACTCTCCATTCTACTCACCTAGCAAAAGTGGTTAGGCTCTTTACTTGTTTCCTAAAACACGTTGGGGACTAACTGTGCCGTTTGCAATAATTCAAATTACGGTATTTCCCTGACATTCACTGACACCGGCAATGTTCAATCACACTGCGAGGTTTTGTAAATGCATCAGTTATTCTGCACTCTGGTATATTCAATCTAGTGCTTTGAAATCCAACCAAAATAGCCTTAACGACATTACCAAGTACCCCGTTGTACACTATTCATTCTCAAATTAGTCATGTGAGAGTAAAGATGCTGATAGACCGCTAATTTCAGTATGCCTGTACATTGAGCTTCTTATTCTGGTTTTATGTGTTTGTTCCAATTCATAATTGCCTCCCTGAATTCTTAATTTGATTTGAATTCAACTGTTTCAGGGTAAAATTGCCCTACATTATCTAGTTTACTCTTTCATATTCGAGCCGAATTGGTAGAATTTGTGCGCTTCTTTCAGCGAATCCATGGTTTCAAAATAACTATTTTCCAAGGTAGGGCTATCCACTTCCCCGGACAATAATTAGTCACGTCACTTAATACATGTATTGGAATCTATTCTATAATGTCTGCACATTTTTTACTGGATAATACAATACTTAATGTCTTATTCCAGTATAGGCGCCTCAAATATCACTATTATTGATAACCAACATTACCAAAGCCATTCACACTTGTCTTCCTATTTCCACATAAACTTTTCTGGGTTCCTTCCTGGACCTTGCTCAGCCTCCCCTGTCCTTCCCAGGTCTTTTTATATTACAGAAGAGGGCACAGAGAGAGTCTCTTCATCTTCCACCTCTATTTCTCTCTTTATTTCCACAACTCCAGGTTTTGCAAACCATTCCATCTTCTTTCAGTCTGACTTTTCCTTGTCCTTCTTCAACATTCCTCTAGATTTCTTTATACTTTTCAACAATCCTTCTCCTTCTTTAAACATTCTCAATATTTCTCTTTCTTTCTTGTCCTATTGCTACTGATATCCTTGCTTTCAAATGTTTATTTAATGTCTAGTTATTCTTTTAGCTGCCTATAATATCTGCACTATCTATGCTGTCTTAGTTCTTTTTATTGTGCAATTCACCTATTTAAAAGCAATCCTCCTCTGTTGCTTTAATATATATCCCTGTCCTCTTCCTAGTGGTCTGTTAAGTAGTGGATTGCTCGACCTACTCATACCTACTGTTATCCACGCTACTTTAATATCTCTAGCTATTGTTGCTACGTGGCGTATCATATGTCCCGTCTTCACATGTCTATAATCATTATTCCTCCAGTAGTATAGTTTTACTTTAAATGTTATAATATCAAATTTCCCCTATACTGCATATTCCTCTACCTCACACCCCAGTATACAGTGGGGCAAAAAAAGTATTTAGTCAGCCACCAATTGTGCAAGTTCTCCCACTTAAAAAGATGAGAGGCCTGTAATTGTCATCATAGGTACACTTCAACTATGACAGACAAAATGAGAAAAAAAAATCCAGAAAATCACATTGTAGGATTTTTTATGAATTTATTTGCAAATTATGGTGGAAAATATGTATTTGGTCACCTAAAAACAAGCAAGATTTCTGGCTCTCACAGACTTGTAACTTCTTCTTTAAGAGGCTCCTCTGTCCTCCACTCGTTACCTGTATTAATGGCACCTGTTTGAACTTGCTATCAGTATAAAAGACACCTGTCCACAACCTCAAACAGTCACACTCCAAACTCCACTATGGCCAAGACCAAAGAGCTGTCAAAGGACACCAGAAACAAAATTGTAGACCTGCACCAGGCTGGGAAGGCTGAATCTGCAATAGGTAAGCAGCTTGGTTTGAAGAAATCAACTGTGGGAGCAATTATTAGGAAATGGAAGACATACAAGACCACTGATAATCTCCCTCGATCTGGGGCTCCACACAAGATCTCACCCCGTGGGGTCAAAATGATCACAAGAACGGTGAGCAAAAATCCCAGAACCACACGGGGGGATCTAGTGAATGACCTGCAGAGAGCTGGGACCAAAGTAACAAAGCCTACCATCAGTAACACACTACGCCGCCAGGGACTCAAATCCTGCAGTGCCAGACGTGTCCCCATACTTAAGCCAGTACATGTCCAGGCCAGTCTGAAGTTTGCTGGAGAGCATTTGGATGATCCAGAAGAAGATTGGGAGAATGTCATATGGTCAGATGAAACCAAAATATAACTTTTTGGTAAAAACTCAACTCGTTGTGTTTGGAGGACAAAGAATGCTGAGTTGCATCCAAAGAACTGAGTTGGTGAGTTGGTGACTGTAACTGTGCTGCTGGCAACAATTTAATTATGCTTTTTTGCCAACGTTTACTGACACCGGCCATAATCACACCGGCCATATTCAATGGGTGTGGAATGCCCATGAATTCATTATTCTGCGCTCTGGTATACTCAGATGAGAGTGCTCTGAAATCGGAGTAGATAGCCAGAGAGAATTTACGAAAGCACCCGAATGTCCATTGAGAACGCACAACAACTACCATTTAGCTAAGCTAAGAATGACTGGAATAATCAAGTCAATAAAAGTTGGGTAGTTAGTTAGATAGCCTATAGTTAATATACTGGCAAGTTTGATGTATAAATAGCCAACTAACGTTAGGTAGCTAGCTAACAACATATCAGTACATACTGCTGTAATGACATGGTATGTGGTTCGTAAGGACAGCGTAGCTAACCAATTTTCAGCCAACATAACGTGGAAGGTAATTTATTTGAAAAGTTTTTACTTTATTACATTTGTGGTAGCAGAATCAGAATTCTTTAGGTAACATTGATAAATAATATGTTTTATGAATTTTTATAGTATGCTTATGTGAGAAAAGTTACTTGGGCCCAGAGAGGGGAGAGGTCAGGTTAGTCTTATCTGTGAATATGTCTAACTATTCCTAAACCATGTGAAGGGATGGTGTGATTAATGGGGAACCAGTTAGGTGGCTCCACAATCTCTATGTGCCAGTCACTTCTCTCTGTAAGCTTGTCCAGGAGGGGTTGTATTTTTTTATGGGAGTATCTAGAAATTGACAATTGATATATACCATTAGATGAGGTAATGTCTTGGTACTATGTTGTACCAAGAACGAGATTAGAGCTTCGGTTTAGGAGACCAAACTGAATGATTATTCCAGTCATTCTTAGCATACGAAGTGGATGGTGGACATCCACAAATGAATACATATGAAACGGAGTATTACATACAAAACAATACAAAATGCTCTGAGACCAGGCTGAATTTAGAAGGATCTTCCTAGAAGGATCGGGTTAAACTGTGACAACCTGTTTTCATGTGTGGGATAGTGGTGCGCGGGTCAGCTGTTTGTTCACCCTCCCGAAATGGCTAATAACCTATTGGCAACCGCTACAGACGGTATCTAACTGAACATTCGCATTCTCTCAAGATGCTGAAAGAAAGAAAGAAATCATGTTTCTCCACTCCTGTTACCGAGTCAACATTTTGCCTACATTTGGTGTATCGTTAGACTGCAAGAAATGCTTAATTCTGCTGGAGTTAAATATCAAGGCCACAGTATGTGAGAGGTTATAGACCTACAGTCAGATTCAAAATGTCAGTTTCCATTTAACCCATCCTTAAGTAACCTTCTGTCTTATGTAACCATACCAAACGTAACATACTAATTTGCTAACTCATACAATGATGTCAATAGGAGATTTGGCTCTGGTGGCTAGATTTGTATTTTGATAATGTGTAGAGCGGTCCAACATCCAATTCCAGGAATATATCATTGTTCTACCTCCAGTGTTTTAACCAGGAAGACTTCGAAGTAGTCCTGGGGATTAGAGGTATCCAGGTTTTAAAGGCGACGATCTGCTTCCTCTCGTATGTAAGCTTTGTCCTTGTCTATGGCCTTAAACAGCTCATGGTGTTTTCCTGGAAAGCCCTCAACGATTCTGAGGGAAAGGTTGAAGAGGGACAGTATAGGAAACATGGGAAGGAAGGAAGGGGTGTTTGTTATATTACAACGGGTTGGTCTAATCTTGAGTGTTTACTCCACAAGTTATCACCGGCTAAATCTATGACGTTAAAAAGCCAATTCACTCTGTTCCTTCTGGCTGTGCAATCCACTCTCTCATAAGCCCAGCCAAGCAATTTATAAACTTGATCTCCACTATAAAAAGCATCTTGACATTATCTCACATTTCTTTTAGACTAACATTTAGTTTTAAACAGCAGAGATTTGTATAACTCTTGCAGCCTGTCTCTCCGACATTTGCCACAATTTCAATATTCAAATTCGATCTCCAGCTGTCCCATAATAATGAACATGTCAGGAGTCGTGACGAGACAGACAGGCAGGCACCGTTTTTCAGCCAGTCAAAATAATGAAACAGCTGGCATCATTTTATGGATATATACAAAGAAAATGTCAATTGATGAAAGGTCAAAAGAAATGAAGTGCAGCTAGTTTGCAGTCTTTACAGCTTCAGTTTCAAGGGATTGTGTTAGCTGTGTTGTTGGCTAGCTCCTCTGAACAAGTGCCCTGACGAGTGAGTACATTTTCTAAGCCAGGCGATATCACACCTCATTAGCTCATTGTTATGGATGTATCCAAATAAATGTCACTAGAAAACAGCTTAAACAAATACAAATGCTGAGACTTTGCTGTTATTCTGGATGCACTTTTTGACGTGACTGTAAATTAGCCGTAGTTGGCTAGCTAGCAAGCAAGAAATCAGGAACTATGCCAGCCAGTATGGCAATGAAACATTTAGAAGGAACGACTGGGTCGCCCGCGTCTCTAGCAACTGAACCGATTGAACGAACGACCAGCCGGCTTGGGTAGCAACCCTAGATTTGTGTCGGACTATATCTTGTGGAAGGATTAAATAGTATGAATAACTTCATCACAATAACTTCTTTAATGAAACTATGCCAATCATTATTTTAAACATGTTGGTAACCCGTTATATAAAAGTGATAATGCCCTCTAAGCCGGTGTTTGGAGGATATATTGGCACGGTTTGCAACACCGATGTCAATTTATCCTCCAAATGGTAACACACACGTTCTTTTGTCATTTTGGCAGGCAAGCTTATGACGCAATCAAGCCATGCTTTGGAAACAAGCATAAACATGCATGCACACACACACACACACATACACACACACAAACCAGAGCCTGGACTTGAACCCGATCGAACATCTCTGGAGAGACCTGAAAATAGCTGTGCAGTGACACTCCCCATCCAACCTGACAGAGCTTGAGAGGATCTGCAGAGAATAGGACAAACTCCTCAAATATAGGTGTGCCAAGCTTGAAGCGTCATACGAAGAAGACTTGAGGCTGTTATCGCTGCCAAAGGGGCTTCTCTTTACTGAGTAAAGGGTATGAATACTTAGGTAATGTGATAAATAGATTTGCAAAAATGTCTAAAAACCTGTTTTCACTTTGTCATTCTGGGTTATTGCGTGTAATCAATTTTAGAATGAGGCTGTTAAGTAAACATTTTCAGAAAAAGTGAAGGGGTTTGAATACTTTCCGAAAGTGTACACGGCCCAAGTCACTATTTTCATGAGTTAATTGATACATTTTTCTGGTAACCACTAACATTCCAGTAACAGCGTTCTCCTTCTGTGAAACAGATATTATATGTGGACATGGACATACTTATGTGTCTACACAAGTCTAATATGACAGATATATGTGAGCAGGTAATCTGAACACCAAGCTCACTTTTTAATGACAGGTCTGGACACACAAGTTATTGTTTGAATCTAGCTGAAGTGCGCAGTACTCTTTATTAGTTGAAGCAAAAGTTACAATCAAATGTTGTGTTACAATACATCAATCATGTTGAAAACAAAGGCAGAATAACATAGTGACCCCCACAGTGTACATAGTGTACAGTACCCCTACGTGCTTTGCATGTATAGATGTACAGTCCTAACCACGTAGCAACCTACAAAACAAGACCAATTTCAGTTGCTTACATTATAACACCTGAAACTTTTGGTCCTTTCACTATGTTTCAATAGAGAATTTAATATGAACCTATAGGCCTATTTTACAAGGGTACAAAGTAGGTGAGTGTGATATACAGCATAGAGATATGGTGACCAACATCTCTGAAGGCAATTCTTGAAACCTGACCAAAAACAAGCTTTAAAAGACATGAATGTAGACAGAAATTAGCTTTGAAATATCAACCCATACCTTAGAGATCCTACCTGAGGATAATAGCAAGATGCATACAACTCACTAACGCTTATATAGTTGTCGACAAGAAAAAAAGGTGGTAAATGTAAGGCTATGGTTACTGTAAATTGACAAGCAGCTGCCTGTGAAGCTGAGCCTGTGACCTCTCCACAGTAAAGTGGTCACTCCTCAGTCCTGAGTTTGATGTAGCAATCATAGGAACGTGGCATGCGGCCAAAGCTGGAGCACACTGGCTCGATGTTGATCTCCTCTGGAGGTTTGATGCCGGTGAAAGTGAAGCGCTGCAGGAGGGAGGTAAAGAAGAGAAAGAGCTCCACTCTGGCCAGAGCCTCTCCAGGACAAGCCCGCTTCCCTGAGGGAAAAGAGAAATGAGAGCGGTCATTGTCAGTCAGCTGAGCCTATAACTGAATTGAAGTTGACCAGAGGTTCTCAGGTTTCTTGTTAAGTTTTTTTTAAATGAGTGGGGAAATCCAGGCTAGGAAAGGCCCAATCATCTCATATATTTTAATGTTTTTTTTTGTGGATAGAATAGAGAGATACAGGAAAGTTATTAGGAGAGTGTGCTGATAAGCAGCGGGTCAGATTCAAACCAAACCCATGCTGGCAGCGGAACATAGTACCTCCAGAGAGGCAGCAGCTTACTGTCGAACGCAAGACCACCCCAGGCCACTAGGTTTATTTTTTTTAACTCACATAATCCACAAACTACATGGACCATGATCTTACCCACTCCAAAAGCAAAGAATCCATCATTTTTCTTAAAGACTCCATTTTCATCCAGGAAGTTCTCTGGGTCAAACTCATCTGGGTTTTTAAACCATTTGGGATCAGCAAGCACAGAGGACAGCAGAGGCAGGACCATGGTACCCTGAAAGAATGACAAAATAACACCCATCACTTGCTATGAAAACTGCATGTTGATCCGTAAAATGTAAATCATCTTTTTTAAACAACAGTTCCACCACGTCAAACAAGATACAATGTTCAATCTCACTCAGTGTTTGTACAGTTACACAATTGTGGTCACCTCTGGAATGTGGTAGTTGTAGAACTCTGTATCTCTGATCACTTTGTGGGGTACAGAGGTGGGACTGAGGTCCATGTATCGCTGGACTTCGTGAATGACAGCATCCGTGTAGGGCATTTTAACTCTGTCGTCAACCGTGGGCACTCTTGAGCCAATCACCTCATCTATCTCCTTCTGAACACTCTCTTAGGAAGATTTAAGTCACACTTTATAATACGTTGCACTGATACTATGTACGGATTGTTGTTGGAGTTATTACATGTCACATCGTAATAACACATTTTAAACAATTCATAGTCCAGAATTATACGTTTTTGGATAGCAGTGTTATCTAATAGATTTAGGATACTTGGTTGCAGGGTAGCCTAGTGGTTAGAGAGTTGGACTAGTAACCAGAAGGTTGCAAGTTCAAATCCCCGAGCTGACAAGGTACAAATCTGTCGTTCTGCCCTTGAACAGGCAGTTAACCCACTGTTCCTAGGCCGTCATTGAAAATAAAAATTTGTTTTTAACTGACTTGCCTAGTTAAATAAAGGTACATTTTTTAAAATTGATAAAGACTTGGGTAACAGGCTACCTTGAATGTGAGGGTACTTTATCATCATCAGAAATGATTGTCTTAGGGTGGATGATGTGGTTTCTGTTCCAGCAGCAAACAGGCTCCATGCAGTCATCACCATATTATCATTGTTGAACTCAGTGTTGGGATCATCTTTCTCCTAAGAGAAGAGAATAAGTCACCATCAGTTATGTAAGTAAACAGCGACATCTGGTGGCTAGTTGCCATCTCCACATACTTATTGCCACTAAATACGTTTGGAAATCAGAGATTGGCCTCTCACTTGTCTATTCACTCATGATAGCCAAACTCACATAAGTGGACATGGATAGTATCTTAATTCCAGCCACATTCCATATTTTCATAATGTGTAAGAGGTTCAACCTCCAATGTGAGGATCATGCTGTGTTTTCTACCTCCAGCATTTTAACCAGGAAGGCCTCGATGAAGTCCTGAGGTTCAGAGATGTTAAGGGTTTTAAGGCGGATTTCTGCTTGCCCTTGTATGTAAGCTTTGGCCTTGTTTACGATAGCAAACATCTCATGGTGATTGCCTGGAAAGCACCAAACGATTCTAGGGAACATGTTGTACATCTGAAAGAAAGGGGATGGAAGGGGAGGGGGTTTTGTTAGTGAAAACAATGGCTTGGTCAGCCCAAGACCATTTTGTGCAATTACTGTGATAGACCTTCAGTTTAGCAGGGCGTTGAGAGCAATGGAAGATTCTATGAAAAGAGATGAGCTGAAAAGTTACTGTACCGCTCCAATAGGGCTGCTGAGTACATGGAAGTAGGCATCAACAGCCTTTTGGATGAGCTGAAACATTGGGTCGTCATTTTCAAACCTGTGCCCAAAGACTATGGAGCAGATCACATTGCCAACACAATTGCAAAGCAATTCTTTGGGATTGACAACTGAATCTAGATTAGAGAAGGAAGGCAAGAACACACAGATACTTTTAAAATACTTGATTGGTTATCCATATATAATATTGTGATGGTGAAACTTTTAGAAATAGCTGTGAGAAGCAACAACTACGTTTGAATTAAACACTCAATTTTCCATGTATTTTAATGTAAAATGGTACCATTTCAATGAAATGTTTAGTATTAAAATCTTGCTGAAGATAATACTGAGAATAACCTACCTCTATATTCACCGAAGGCTTTCACCAGCATCTTAGCCTCTTCTTGGACACGTTCTTCGATGCTCCTGCGCCCCATCCCAAAGGTTTTAAGGGTCATTAGCGAGAACCTGCGAAGATCTTTTGATCTCTTCCCACTGCTCACCAACACCCCTACAGTAAACAGTATGACAGAAGCACAAAGAGGAAGAATTAGAATAGCATAACATAAACCTAATGTAATGTTTGTTTTTTTGACTGTGTCAAGGACAATGACACCCACCCACCCACTCCCATTTAAAAAATACACTGCTCCAAAAAATAAAGGGAACACTTAAACAACACAATGTAACTCCCAAGTCAATCACACTTCTGTGAAATCAAACTGTCCACTTAGGAAGCAACACTGATTGACAATACATTTCACATGCTGTTGTGCAAATGGAATAGACAACAGGTGGAAATTATAGGCATTTAGCAAGACACCCCCAATAAAGGAGTGGTTCTGCAAGTGACCAGACCACTTCTCAGTTCCTATGCTTCCTGGCTGATGTTTTGGTCACTTTTGAATGCTGGCGGTGCTTTCACTCTAGTGGTAGCATGAGACGGAGTCTACAACCCACACAAGTGGCTCGGGTAGTGCAGCTCATCCAGGATGGCACATCAATGCGAGCTGTGGCAAGAAGGTTTGCTGTGTCTGTCAGCGTAGTGTCCAGAGCAGGGAGGCGCTACCAGGAGACAGGCCAGTACATCAGGAGACGTGGAGGAGGCCGTAGGAGGGCAACAACACAGCAGCAGGACCGCTACCTCCGCCTTTGTGCAAGGAGGAGCAGGAGGAGCACTGCCAGAGCCCTGCAAAATGACCTCCAGCAGGCCACAAATGTGCATGTATCTGCTCAAACGGTCAGAAACAGACTCCATGAGGGTGGTATGAGGGTCCGACGTCCACAGGTGGGGTTTGTGCTTACAGCCCAACACCGTGCAGGACGTTTGGCATTTGCAAGAGAACACCAAGATTGGCAAATTCGCCACCGGCGACCTGTGCTCTTCACAGATGAAACCAGGTTCACACTGAGCACGTGACAGACGTGAAAAGTCTGGAGATGCCATGGAGAACGTTCTGCTGCCTGCAACATCCTCCAGCATGACTGGTTTGGCGGTGGGTCAGTCATGGTGTTGGGTGGCATTCTTTGGCGGGCCGCACAGCCCTCCATGAGCTCGCCAGAGGTAGCCTGACTGCCATTAGGTACCGAGATGAAATCCTCAGACCCCTTGTGAGACCATATGCTGGTGCAGTTGGCCCTGGGTTCCTCCTAATGCAAGACAATGCTAGACCTCATGTGGCTGGAGTGTGTCAGTAGTTCCTGCAAGAGGAAGGCATTGATACTATGGACTGGCCCGCCCATTCCCCAGACCTGAATCCAATTGAGCACATCTGGGACATCATGTCTCGCTCCATCCACCAACAGACTGCACCACAGACTGTCCAGGAGTTGGCGGATGCTTTAGTCCAGGTCTGGGAGGAGATCCCTCAGGAGACCATCCGCCACCTCATCAGGAGCATGCCCAGGCGTTGTAGGGAGGTCATACAGGCATGTGGAGGCCACACACACTACTGAGCCTCATTTTGACTTGTTTTAAGGACATTACATCAAAGTTGGATCAGCCTGTAGTGTGGTTTTCCACTTTAATTTTGAGTGTGACTCCAAATCCAGACCTCCATGGGTTGATAAATTTGATTTTGTGTGATTTTGTTGTCAGCACATTCAACGATGTAAAGAAAAAAGTATATAATAAGAATATTTCATTCATTCAGATCTAGGATGTGTTATTTTAGTGTTCCCTTTATTTTTTTGAGCAGTGTATATATAAATCACCCACCATATCCTTTAGAGACTGTCATGATCACGGGGTAGTTGGCTCTGCCGCTGAACTCTTCTCCTTGTGTGACAAAAGCATCCTTGATAGCCTGAAAGCCAGAGATCACCACTACAGGTTTGGAGCCCAGCCATACAGTAAACACTGAGCCATACTTCTTACTGAGCTGAGGAGAGAACAACCACAAGATTATAGTTAGGGAACCAGGACAGTGATGTCTCAGATCCCAGGTTTATATGGAGCACAGCTGACAGTGAAATGATTGTGGCCTTGCTATTCCTTTGGATAAGTGATGGAGAGACCCAAGAGAGCAAGAAATGCAGTGGCAAATTGATAGTGTACATTATACTCACTTAGATATAGAAAATGTGTCAAAATAAGTGTATTTATAGCATGTCATTTTATGTTCCCAACAGTAGCGGTGTGTGGGTAAAATCACTGAGGAAGTCGAGCCCCCCCAATCCATATTACAACCTGTGTTGTGATAATTGAATTGTTTGCTCCATAACCTGTAAATTAATATGCCTTGCGATATATAGGCCTAAAGGTCGAGCCAATAAGAAGATCATTCAACCACACCTGTAAGTGAGGACTTGGTGGACTGTATATTCTGTAGGTTAGGTTTACTTTATGTGTTCGCTCCCTTGTGCTGGTTGTAACATCCACAGTTATTTAGATTGCTTATGTTTATAAGAACTGTGTCACGCCCTGGTCTTAGTATTTTGTGTTTTCTTTATTATTTTGGTCAGGCCAGGGTGTGACATGGGTTATTTGTGTGGTGTGTTTTGTCTTGGGGTTTTTGTAGGTTATTGTGGTGTAGTATAGTTGTATAGATAAGTCTATGGTTGCTTAGAGTGGTTCTCAGAGGCAGGTGTTTATCGTTGTCTCTGATTGGGAACCATATTTAGGCAGCCATATTATTTGAGTGTTTCGTGGGTGATTGTTCCTGTCTCTGTGTTTGTTTGCACCAGATAGGGCTGTTTAGGTTTTTCACGTTACGTTTAGTGTTTTTGTATTGTTCGTCATTATCTTCATTAAAGATGTATGAAGATAACAACGCTGCATTTTGGTCCTCCTCTCTTTCACCGGATAAAAACCTTAACAGAATCACCCACCACAACAGGACCAAGCGGCGTGGTGACAGGCAGCGGCAGCAGGAGCAACGAAGTCTGGATTATACGACATGGGAGGAAATAGACAGGTGGGCGGTCGACCCAGGGAGAATGCCGGAGCCCGCCTGGGATTCGCTGGAGCAGTGTGAGGAAGGTTATAGGAGAATGGAGTTGGAGAGACGAACACGGCGGCGCGGATGGATGCCCGAGAGTCAGCCCCAAAAATGTATTGGGGGGGGCACAGGGAGAGTGTGGCAGAGTCAGGAGTCAGACCTGAGCCAACTCCCCCTGTTTATCGTAAGGAGCCAATGAGGAAACCAGAACCAGAGCCGGTGTTGGAGGTGAGTGAAGCAGAGACTGTGAAGGAGTTCATGGGGAAATTGGAGGAGAGAGTTATGAGGGAGTTGCTGTTTTGGTGCATGAGGCACGGAATTCGCCCGACGGAGTGTGTCGGGGATTTGATGGCACCTGGGTCAGCTCTCCATACTCGTCCTGAGGTGCGTGCTAGTCGGCTGGTGAAGATTGTGCCAGCCTCACGCACCAGGCCTCCTGTGCACCTCCCTAGCCTTGCACGTCCTGTGCCAGCTCAGCGCTACAGTGCGCCTAGCAGTGCTAACCGTGGCGGGTGTGGTACTGATCAGGCACGGTGTTATGCGGTGGAACGCACGGTGTCCCCAGTACGCGTGCTTAGCCCGGTACACTACATCTTAGCTCCTCACATCTGCCCGGGCTAGGGTGAAGATCCAGCCAGGGCGGTTGGTGCCAGCCCTGCTCTCAAGATCTCCAGTACGCCTTCACGGTCCGGTCCATCCTGTGCCACCTCCACACATCAGCCCTCCGGTGGCAGCTCCCCGCACCAGGCTTCCTGTGCGTGTCCTCGGCCCAGTACCACCAGTGCCAGCACCACACATAAGGCCTACAGTGCGCCTCGCCTGTCCAGCGCTGCCAGAGCCTTCCTCCTCTACAGCGCTGTCGGAGCCTTCCTCCTCTCCAGCGCTGCCGGAGTCTCCCGCCTGGATCTGCCAGAGCCGCCAGTCAGCCAGGATCTGCCAGAGCCGCCATTCTGCCAGGATCCGCCAGAGCCGCCATTCTGCCAGGATCCGCCAGAGCCGCCATTCTGCCAGGATCCGCCAGAGCCGCCATTCTGCCAGGATCCGCCAGAGCCGCCATTCAGCCAGGATCCGCCAGAGCCGCCATTCAGCCAGGATCCGCGGGTTGCCGTTCCTAGGAAGAGACTAAAGCGGACAAAGACTATGGTGGAGTGGGGTCCACGTCCTGCGCCAGAGCCGCCACCGTGGACAGACGCCCACCCAGACCCTCCGCACTTTTTGGGGGCGGGGGTACTGTCATGCCCTGGCCTTAGTTATCTTTGTTTTCTTTATTATTTTGGTTAGGTCAGGGTGCGACATGGGTTTAGGGGTTTTGTAAGTTTATGGGGCTGTTTCCGTTCAAGGTAATTGTATGTCTATGGTTGCCTAGATCGGTTCTCAATTAGAGGCAGCTGTCTATCGTTGTCTCTGATTGGGAACCATATTTAGGCAGCCATATTCTTTAGTTGTTTTGTGGGTGATTGTTTCCTGTGTCTGTGCCACACGGGACTTTTTCGTTGCCAGTTCACTTTGTTATTTTGTATATGTGTTCATGTTAAGTTTTTCACATTAAAAACCATCAACACTTACCACGCCGTGTATTGGTCCGATCCTTGTTACACCTCTTCAGAGGAAGAGGAGGAAATCTGCCGTGACACTCGCCCTCCATTTGGCAAATCTGACCATAATTCTATCCTCCTGATTCCTGCTTACAAGCTAAAATGAAAGCTGGAAGCACCAGTGACTCACTAGAGGGTTGTGCGTACGGCCCAGTACATCACCGGCGCCAAGCTTCCTGCCATCCAGGACCTCTATACCAGACGGTGTCAGAGGAAGGCCCTCTGTCCAAGACTCCAGCCACCCTAGTCAAAGACTGTTCTCTCCGCTACCGCACGGCAAACGGTACCGGAGCGCCAAGGCTAGGTCCAAGAGGCTTCTAAACAGCTTCAACCCCCAAGCCATAAGACTCCTGAATAGCTAATCAAATGGCCACCCAGACTATTTGCATTGCCCCCCCCCGCCCCCCCACCCTCGTCTACACTGCTGCTACTCTGTTATTATCTATGCATAGTCACTTTAATAACGCTACCTACATGTACATATTACCTCAATTACCTCGACACCGGTGACCCTGCACATTGACTCTGTACCGGTACCCACTGTATATAGCCCCACTATTGTTATTTACTGCTGCTCTTTAACCCCTGTATATAGCCCTTGTCACGTTCTGACCATAGTTCTTTTGTGTTTTCTTTGTTTTAGTGTTGGTCAGGATGTGAGCTGAGTGGGCATTCTATGTTGTGTGTCTAGTTTTCCCATTTCTATGTTTGGCCTTATATGGTTCTCCATCAGAGGCAGGTGTTAGTCATTGTCTCTGATTGGGAACCATATTTAGGTAGCCTGTTTTGTGTTGGGTTTTGTGGGTGGTTGTCTTCTGTCTTTGTGTCTATGCACCAGATAGGACTGTTTTCCTTTTTTCACATTTGTTGTTTTAGTATTTTGTAGTATTCACGTTTATGGTCTTTATTAAACATGTTGAACTCTAATCTAACCACGCTGCGCTTTGGTCCGATCCTTCGTCTACATAAGAAAACCGTTACAGCCCTGCTATTGTTATATACTGCTGCTCTTTAATTATTTGTTATTCTTATCTTACTTTTGGGGGGTATTTTCTTGAAACTGCATTGTTGGTTAAGGGCTTGTAAGCATTTCAATGTAAGGTCTACTACACCTGTTTTATTTGGCGCAGGTGACAAATTCAATTTTATTTGAGATGGCTTCCTTTATCACGCAGGTCGCCAGCCTACGTAAGAAACTGGGAGAAACGCACAGTGGAATGTTTACCTTTTCTACGCTGGTGGCTGGAAGGGGTTCGCACTTGTTTGATGCATCTCCGCCTTGTCGTTTGTCATTATCCGACTGACCGGAGTTTGTTCACCAGGAAGTTATCTCCTGCCTCTCCTCCCCCATCTGATAGCGGAGTCGAAGGAGCACAGCAAGAGGAGCATGACAATCAACGATGCTCGCATGTTACGAGCCGTGAAAGCTGCCTCCCGCAAAGAGATGGAAATTGATTATATCGTAGTCCATGTGGGATTTAAATGACATTATGAAGGGCAGCTCTGAATAATTGAAACTGGATTTTAAAGAGCTGATTGACTCTCTGCTAGACACTAATAAAAAGACCCATCATATGTTCCCTCTCTGGACCATGACGTTGAGCGCTTTAGCAGGATTCTCGCTCTTCACAACTTGCTACGTGATTATTGCAGCTCAATTGGTGTAACGTTTGTTGACAATTTTGATACCTTTTGGAGACAAAACACGTTTTATAAAGAGGATGTGATCCACCCGATGCATTTGGGTTCATGGATCCTTTCACAGCATTATAAGGTTGCGTTGAGACAACGATTTATCGATGACCCAAGCCCAGCTCAGTTAATCCCTACCATTGTGTTGCTAAATCGTCATAATGCTTTATGAAATGTACATTATACCAGGGACGTTGGTAGACACAATGAAAGTAACCTAATGTATGTCCCTCTAATTGCCATGAATACCTCCTACAACTATTGTATGCAGCAATCATGTGCCTATTGAATGTATGTATGCTGTTGGCACTGAGGCGGTGTACCCTAGTAGGAAGTCCACTGTGTGCAGCTCACCCTGCACTAATATAAATAACATGAGAATATCTACTTCTGCTAAACTTCCCAGTAAAGCAATGAAAACAAGCACGCATCCAGAAAAGTGCTCAAAATAGCCCACGTGAACATATGTAGCTTAAGAAACAAAGTTAATGAAATTAATAACTTGCTAGTAACAGATGACATTCATATTTTGACTAACTCTGAAACCTACTTGGATAATACCTTTGATACAGTGGTAGCAATACAAGGTTTTAACATTTACAGACCAGACAAATGCGAGTGGTGAAGGTGTTGCTGATTATATTCAGAACCACATTCCTGTAAAGATTAAAGAGGATCTCATGTTAAATACTGTTGAAGGAATATGGCTACAGGTTCATCTGCCTCACCTCATCCTTGTGAGACGCTGCTATAGACCACCAAGTGCTAACAGTCAGTATCTGGATAACATTTGTGAAATGCAAGTGATATGAACAGAGGTATATTTTCTGGGTGATTTAAATATTGACTGGCTTTCATCGAGCTGCGCACTGGTTCAGGTTATCAATCAACATACCAGGGTAGTTACAAACAGCACAGGAATTAAATCAACATGTATTGACCAAATCATGACTAATGCTGCAAAAATAGGCTTGAAAGCCGTATCTAGATCCATCGGATGTAGTGATCACAATATCGTAGCCATATCTAGGAAGATCAACGTTCCAAAGGCTGGGCCTAATATAGTGTATAAGAGGTCACATAAAAAGTTGTAGTGATCCCTATGTTGATGTAAAGAATATTTGTCTGTCCGTGGTGTGTAATGAGGAGCAAACAGAAGCCTCACTTGACCAAAAATCAAAAATTTGGACTCATCAACTCTAATTAACTTATCCTCTGCAGCAGAGGTAACTCTGGGTCTTCCTTTCCAGCGGTGGTCCTCATGAGAGACAGTTTCATCAGAGCGCTTGATGGTTTTTGCGACTGCACTTGAAGAAACTTTCAATGTTTTCGGAATGACTGATCTTCGTCTCTTAAAGTAATGATGGACTGTCATTTCTCTTGCTTATTTGAGCTGCTCTTGCCATAATATGGATTTTTACCAAATAGGGCTATATTCTGTGTACCACCCCTACCTTGTCACAACTGATTGGCTCAAATACATTAATTAAGAAGGAAAGAAATTCCACAAATGAACTTTAAACAAGGCACACCTGTTAACTGAAATGCATTCCAGGTGACAACCTCATGAAGCTGGTTGAGAGACTGCCAATATTGTGCAAAGCTGTCATCAAGGCAAAGTGAGGCTTCTTTGAAGAATCTCATATAAAACATATTTAGTTTTGTTTTACACTTTTTTGTTGACTACATGATTCCGTGTGTTATTTCATAGTTTTGGTTTCTTCTATTATTTATCAATGTAGAAAATAGTAAAAAAGAAAATAAACCCCTGGAATGAGTAGGTGTGTCCAAACTTTTAACTGGTACTGTATATCTGAATTATGGAAGACAAGCATCATCATTTTGAATTCCGCAAAGTGAGGTTGGAACAATGTCATACTCATTTGGACCAGACAGCATCAGACAGATGGCCTACAACTAGAGAGACAGAGGGGCGTTGTTTCGCTCGCTCAGTGCTTTCTCCTGTGAGATGCGTTCAGCCTCTTGCGAATTGAAGGGAAATTATGAAAACACAGAGACGAACAATTTAAAACAAAATAAATGTGTCAACAATTTTGGGAAGCCTGGCATCCATTAATACACGCCACTGGTTCCCAAATATATTTTACAGAAGCACCTTTTCCACAGTAATATATCAACCAGGATGTGTCTGTGTCTACTCTGTTTGACATGTTGGCATTGGAGGCCTCAGAGATAGAAATGATTTGCTTAGAAGGCAGTCTGTACCTGATGGTTAACAAGTAAATAATGACCAAGGTTTTGGCAACCACAAATCTGTTCAACCAAAAGTTAATCTACAATATCATGTATAATATCACATTATACAAAAGTCCAAATTTGGCAAGGTGTGACGTTAATTGTTAGTTTGTACTTCATTTTCATCACTGCATTTTACAGTAGTAGTAGTAAAAGCACAAAGGCTGTGGGTTTGAGCATGCAAACCAACACATGCACATACAGTACCAGTCAAAAATTGACACCTACTCATTCAAGGGTTTTTCTTTATTTGTATTATTTTCTACATTGTAGAATAATAGTGAAGACATCAAAACTATGAAATAACACATATGGAATCATGTGGTAACCAAAAAAGTGTTCAATCCAAATATATATTTTAGATTTTTCAAAGTAGCCACCATTTGCCTTGATGACAGCTTTGCACACTCTTGGCATTCTCTAGACAGCTTTATGAGATAGTCACCTGGAATGCATTTCAATTAACAGGTGTGCCTTCTTAAAAGATAAGAAGGAAAGAAATTCTACAAATGAATTAGTTTGAGCCAATCAGTTCTATTGTGACAAGATAGGGGTTGTATACAGAAGATAACCCTATTTGGTAAAAGACCTAGTCCATATTATGGCAAGATCAACTCAAATAATCAAAGAGAAACGACAGTCCATCATTACTTTGAGACATGAAGGTCAGTCAAAACGGAAAAAATGTCACAACACAACTGATTGGTTCAAACGCATTAAGAAGAAAGAAGTTCCACAAATTAATTCATGTAATCGATATATATATATACACTTTTTCAGTTCTCAAATACATGCATGTCGTATACTTTGAATGAATATTGAACCAAGAAGGGCAATTCAATAAAAATGTACAGAAGGCTGGTAACTAAGCAGTCACATGAAAATACTGAACTGCTTTGTTGCTACAGTAACCAACACAGAAAATAATGTAAAACAATAATAATCTAGCCTACATTTAGCTTGTATTAGTGCAAATAATCTATTTTTGCCAAGTTCTGTGGAAAAGTAATTAAATGGATATCCCATTCTACACCTGATTCTGCATCTTTGACCTAACCTTGCCCACTGATCTAGCTCAAGTATTTGACTGACCTGCATGTAGAGCTTGTATGGCGCTTTCACATCCATTCGTAACAAGTTACCAAGCAGAGGAATCGGTGCAGGACCAGGAGGCAAACGTGAGTTGTTTTGTTTGCCTCGATTCATCCACAATAAAATAATAACGACAAATCCGATTATAATAGACACAAAGTTTGTGTGCAAAATATGAAGTACATCCATCTTCAGTAGAGTCGAGGACATTGATCGCCTACGGAGTTAACAGAAAATCTGATATCGGAAAGCTTTATGCTGTACCGGGTCAGAGCCTTCTACTGCAAAAAGTGGATAGAAGTTGAAGTTGTGCAATAGTTTGCACAGTTCTGAGTTTCATCAGTGATGATCCATTATATTGACAAGAAAGCCGAGTGACCGCGTTAATATTGTGCAGTGTTGCCAACTCCTCAGTAAGGAAAGTAGCTATTGGCTGTCCTAAAAGTCTCTAGTTAAGTCGCTAAATTACATCATTACCTAATTTGCATAATTGCCCATGTGCATGTAATTGTGATGGACGCTGTCGGAGAGAGGAATAACATCGTGGGAGAGACAGAAAGTGAGTAAAAAACACCCTAAATATGTTTAGAACTACAAATGAACTTTCTATCGAATCTTGTTTTTTTTAATGCAACTATTCCAACCCTCCTACTTTATCCGGGCTTGGGACCAGCAAAAGTGACCCAAAAGAGACACTCTGGCGGAGTTACATCGTTTTTCATTTTTTATTTAATTTAGTTTGGTTTTTAACCTTATGGTCCACTTAGGAGCCTACAACAAGTCACAGTAAAACATGAACATTTTTAACCATAACATTTGTTACATTTTGTTTGTATAAAATCTACATTAACAATCTAAATGGACCAAAAAGAGACAATAGAAAAAACTGTCAATGGCAATGTGAGAAAATTATGGCAACTATTCTGGCCCTAATTCAGGTTAGCTGCTCTGACTGCAGCTGGGAGGGACTGCTGCGCGAGGACTGGGCCGCTTGTGAGTACTGTGGACGGGCTGGGGCCCATGGCAGCATCCTGTCACGCCCTGGCCATAGAGAGGCTTTTATTCTCTATTTTGGTTGGACCAGGGTGTGACTAGGGTGGGCATTCTATGTTTCTTTTTTCTATGTTTTTGTATTTCTTTGTTTTTGGCCGGGTATGGTTCTCAATCAGGGACAGCTGTCTATTGTTGTCTCTGATTGAGAACCATACTTAGGTAGCTCTTGCCCACATGGGTTTTGTTGGTAGGTGTTTTCTGTTGAGTGTTTGTATCTGCACCAGACAGAACTTTTTCGGTTTCGTTCGTTCACTTTGTTGTTTTTTGTATTTTCAGTGATCTATTCCTATTAAACCATATGAACACGTACCACGCTGCACCTTGGTCCTCACCTTCTTCCACCAACGGCCATTACTCACCCGCTGCTCGTTGAGAAGAGTAAGAACAATACGTGCTTTCACATCAGTCTCCAATAACACCAGAAACAAAATTGCGAGATTTGTCGCTTGTCGCTTTTTTGAAAATGTGTCACTAGAGGGGTCTTAATACTCCCTAAATATAGCAACAACGTCGCTAAGTTGGCAACACTGATATTGGGGGCGTTATATTAAGATGGATGGACCGGTTTGAACCTGGCAATGACCCGGCATGTCATGGAGCGAAAGTGGGGAGGGAGGAGCACCTTTCTCAAATCAAATCAAATCAAATTTTTATTTGTCACATACACATGGTTAGCAGATGTTAATGCGAGTGTAGCGAAATGCTTGTGCTTCTAGTTCCGACAATGCAGTAATAACGAACAAGTAATCTAACTAACAATTCCCCCAAAAAACTACTGTCTTATACACAGTGTAAGGGGATAAAGAATATGTACATAAGGATATATGAATGAGTGATGGTACAGAGCAGCATAGGCAAGATACAGTAGATGATATCGAGTACAGTATATACATATGAGATGAGTATGTAAACCAAGTGGCATAGTTAAAGTGGCTAGTGATACATGTATTACATAAGGATGCAGTCGATGATATAGAGTACAGTATCTACGTATGCATATGAGATGAATAATGTAGGGTAAGTAACATTATATAAGGTAGCATTGTTTAAAGTGGCTAGTGATATATTTACATCATTTCCCATCAATTCCCATTATTAAAGTGGCTGGAGTAGAGTCAGTGTCATTGACAGTGTGTTGGCAGTAGCCACTCAATGTTAGTGGTGGCTGTTTAACAGTCTGATGGCCTTGAGATAGAAGCTGTTTTTCAGTCTCTCGGTCCCAGCTTTGATGCACCTGTACTGACCTCGCCTTCTGGATGACAGCGGGGTGAACAGGCAGTGGCTCGGGTGGTTGATGTCCTTCATGATCTTTATGGCCTTCCTGTAGCATCGGGTGGTGTAGGTGTCCTGGAGGGCAGGTAGTTTGCCCCCGGTGATGCGTTGTGCAGACCTCACTACCCTCTGGAGAGCCTTACGGTTGAGGGCGGTGCAGTTGCCATACCAGGCGGTGATACAGCCCGCCAGGATGCTCTCGATTGTGCATCTGTAGAAGTTTGTGAGTGCTTTTGGTGACAAGCCGAATTTCTTCAGCCTCCTGAGGTTGAAGAGGCGCTGCTGCGCCTTCCTCACGATGCTGTCTGTGTGAGTGGACCAATTCAGTTTGTCTGTGATGTGTATGCCGAGGAACTTAAAACTTGCTACCCTCTCCACTACTGTTCCATCGATGTGGATGGGGGGGTGTTCCCTCTGCTGTTTCCTGAAGTCCACAATCATCTCCTTAGTTTTGTTGACGTTGAGTGTGAGGTTATTTTCCTGACACCAAATAGTTATATGCGCCGCTCGGTCATGTTGTCAACAAGGCAGCTAGGAACAAGTAAAATAAGTCCCGCTATGACCTCTGCAGAGTCACCAAACTAGCTAAAGGACAATATAGGAATAAAGTGGAATCATATTACAGAGGCTCCGACGCCCAATTAGAATTGCCGCTGCTTCACACAAAATGGTATGAATTTAGTATAGCACTTTCCTCACAAGATGAATAAGATGCTCCCACATTCCACATGATGCGAACCAGCAAATCTGTCATCTTCTGTTCACCTTCAACCTTCTGTCTTGTCTTTGGCTATGCCGGATTAAGTGATAAGATATGCTATTCTATAAAATCCTTTCTCTGTAATTAATATTACCTGATTGAGCTAATCGTGTAAATGTAATTAACTAGAAAGTCGGGGCACCACGAAAGAGTGTTTATAGAGCTGTTGTCTTCCAAATAAACTCTGAAAGAGTTCCACTTCAGTCTCATCTGAAAGTTGTCTTCACCCTGGCTAACAAGTTGAATCAGCAATACAAAATTGGGTTTAATTATTTATTTACTAAATACCTAACTAATCACACAGAATTACATATACACAGAATGCAAATTATGTCAAACAGAAAATGTTCCTGGTAGACAGAGCCGACCTGACGGCTGGTTACACAAAGGAAAGGGGGTTGGGTTTGAGTGAAGGAGCGGGAAGACTGAGGAAAAAAGGGAGATGCTGTGCTATTGTAAATACAGTATCTTATGCATTCTAAATTAGCACCCATTTGGAAAAGGAAAATGCAATAAATATTTACTCTGAGCTGCGCTTCGGTAGGTTGGTCGAAGATGCTGGCGGTGTTGGCCAACAGAGATATTCCTGTCCTCGGAAGAATGTCTCTGGTGCTAAATTGAATACGTTGTAGTATCTTTGTTGTGTGTTAGACTGGATACGTCGTCCGTCCTTTCCTAGCCCATAGCTGCTGTTGCTAACTCAACGGCTAGGATGTCTCACTTCTTTAGGGAATAAGAGTTCAAAGTTCATAGCATTCACAACCAAAGCTCACGCTGAGGTTGTCTAAGTTGACATGTTAGTCCTTTTTAACGTATGGACCGTCGTCCTATAGTCCTCGGAACAGAAGGTTACATTTTCGTCAAGGGCTTATATAGTGGAGGGAGAGAAGGGTGTGTTTCATAGTTTATAACCCATGTCTCTTCACAGGGGCGGGCTACTGATTGAGCAGAGCTCTTGTCATGCCCTGACCTTAGAGATCCTTATATATTCTCTATGTTTGGTTAGGTCAGGGTGTGACTCGGGTGGGAGAATCTATGTTTTCTAATTCTTTGTGGTTTTTGCATAGTGTGGTTCTCAATCAGATGCAGCTGCCTATTGTTGTCTCTGATTGGGGTTCATATATAAGTTGTGATTTTCCATTTGGGTTTTGTGGAGAGTTATTTTCTGTTTAGCTGTTTTGTTTGCCTGACAGAACTGTGCGCTTTCATTTTTCTACTTTGTTATTTTGTTGCGGTGTTCAGTTTTATTAAAAATCATGAACGGCTACCACGCTGCACCTTGGTCTCCTTCTTCAACCCACGAGAGTCGTTACAGCTCTAACCTTTATGAAAACCCAATTCTCTCATTTGGAAGCTAAAATTACATTTAATATTTACACAAATAGTTTCATATTCAAACATTTAAATTGCACAACAATTCTATGTGAATCTGATAACTACAAAGTGTAGACTTTCCCAGATACAGTTTATGTCATCCTGTCATCAGTCATAATGTCTCAGATGACAACCGAACTGACAACTTATTCATTAAGTACCAACGCATATTTTCAACTGGTTCTATTACCGAAATATGGTTCCGTTCCCCCCACTTGTTTGATGTTCCCAGACTCTCTATGTTTAACAAAGGCTATTCAAGAGTCCTTCAGTTGAGTCAAAGAGAGAGGGAAGGGAGAAAGGTATTCATGGGAGGTTCATAAATCTTACCCACAGGCCAACGACATGACACTTCCCTTGATGACATTGACAGACCACACAATCAGAAATAACTTTTCTGGAGGTAGAGTTGGAACTTGTGATCCAATACATCTTTAGAAGTGTAGATAGCGTAACATGTGGTTCCTTCCAGAATCTCCCAGCAGCTTGTGAATGTGCTGTAAGATAAGTTTTGGTACATGTTGATGTTTTGACAATATAACTGGGTGCTTCACCTCTTCAGGCATGGCCCTCTTACTGAGTCTGCCTCCTACCCTTAACAAGCCATCTTCCAGCATAGTTTGAAGATGTCCGTTTCCTTTTATACCACATGTTCAGTTTTCCAATGCAGATATTTCAGCAGGGAATCGTTCCCTCTGACTGAAACAAATGATTGAGGTTTCAGCCCTTGAGAAATCTGTAGTCAAAAGTTAACCACCGAATGCAGCTCTGACCTCCTTCTCAGTTCCTACTTCCACTGACTGTACTTGGGAGTCATCCGCAGAGGCCAGTATTTCTTTACTCTTCTGAGCTCTAGAAGAGCATCTCTGAGTTTAAAAGGCTTTGCAATGACTCCAATCAGAAAAGTAGATGCACTCTCAGAGTCCTTCACAACAACAAAGTTCACCGTCAGGTCACGTTTTTCTCTGGATCACCTGGTGAGATTGGAGTGGGATCCAAGAACAGCTTTGGCCATTCTTCCTTTGACTTCAAGAGAAAGTCTGGGCCCTCTATTCATCTTTTACAAGCCAAAAAGCTGTCAGCCAACAAACCTCTAGAGGCCTCATCAGCAGGATTCTCCTTGATGCTGATATATCTCCACTGAGAGACTTCTGTGGCTTCTCTTATGGCTGCTACTTGGTTTGCCACGAAAGGTGTGAAATTGTCTCTTCTCACTTTCATTGTACTTCAATATTGTCTTGCCGTTTGCCCAAAAACTTGACTGTCCCAGTTGAAGTGACAACCCTTTCCTCAACATTCTATCAACTCTAACTGCCAACACAGCGGCCATGAGCTCAAGCCTAGGAATGGTAGTCTGCTTCAAGGGAGCAACTCTCACTTTTCCCAGCATGAATAAAATATGTACTTGTTTCTTGTTTACCAGCATTAAGATACAGTTCCATAACCATACTTACTGGCATCTGAAAAGTGATGCAATTCTGCATGCTCTGGCTTTCCAAAGTCTTTGGACTTGAAGCACCTTTTCACCTTGAGTTCTGCCACTTTCCCTAAATGCGACATCCATTCTTGCCATTGCTGTGAGATAGATTGGTGTATGTTGTTATCCCAGCTGATGTTCCTGCTACACAACTCCTATATCAACAGTTGGAGAAAGAGTAAACTGAGATAGAAAGCCCAAGCTGTCATATATTGAGCTGACCACCGACAAGACTCCACATCTTGTATATGGGCGTTTAAACAAGAGGTCTTGAATTGGAACGTGTCAGTCTCAACACACCAGTGCAATCCCAGAGCCCTTTCCACTAGTAAGTCATCTTTATCCAAACACAGCTCTCTGGTCGCTTTGGATCTTCTTTCCTCGGGAATAGATAGCAGTAAGATCCTTTACCATCTGCATGGCTTCTTCTGAAGGTAGGGATTTCAGACAATCATCCACAAATAAATTATAAAGCACAGTATCAAACACATCAGTCGCAAAGAGAGTCCTGCTATCCTCCACTGATGCACCAGCATCCTGTTCTCCACTGGGTCCTGTGTAACATTTCCATCAGGCCACCACAAAAAACGTAGAAAGTCTCCGACACTTTCACTTGGTGGAACATGGCTTGTATGTCTGCTATTAAAGCGACAGGTTCCTCTCTTTGTGGCGGTCTGAACCTTGTAGCAGTTGGCTGTTCATGGATGTTCTGCTGAAAAACTGACCCAAAGTCAAACACCACTCTCAAGCTTTTCTTTTTGGGTGGTACACACCATGATGTGGAATTCTTACCATCGTTGTGGTTAAACTGATGATCTGGCACGACCTCAGCATACCCTTTGTCAATAACATCAGTTAGAGAAGCTGTATATTCTTCATGATACTTCTCAACTTTCTCTTCAAACTCGGCACACACTGCTCAACAATACAGTGACTGTTAGGCATGGTGATGTCACTCTTGAACAGCAGGACCATACAGTAATGGTCCTCTTGAAGTGAACTGAACAATCCATTATTTCCTTAAACTTCAGGTCCTCTTGATTTCTTCAGTTCTTCCTCTGTGGATTTCTCATTAAAATCATGGTTATATTGTGCCACCAACAACTCTATTATAAACATTTGTATTTATTTTTTATTGAATATTCGAAACATACAATATACTTGCAGTGAAGCCGCTCAACAACTACATCATACCAGTCATTCAACAGATTCCCATTCAGAGCGAGCCACAGAAGCACCCAGGGTCAATGCCCTGCTCAAGGGCATGTTGACCGATCTACCACCAGGCCAAAAAAAAGTGAACCCGAACCCTTCAAGATCCACCCCCACAGTTCCCCAATAGCTGTCCATCAACCATTCGAGTCCTCTCCCACATTCCCCCAGGAATAAAAATACAAATTAAAAATACAATTAATTCCATTCCCCACTCCCAAGAACCCACCCAATGCACCAACAACCAAGAGAATGAACTAAAGAGAACAAAGGAAAGACAGAAGAAAACAGCAAACTACAAAGCAACATTTTCTTTTTTAAATAATACATCTTAGACAAAGGAAATCAAGGACAACTAAAATCATGACAGCAATACCAACTGTATATGTTTGTGTGCATGTCTTGCACTATTACATGTATGTGTGTGTTCTTGTATGTGCTTATTTGAATGAGAGTGTGTGTATATGCATATGTACAAACACCTGCATGACATCAGCCTCAGGCAAACCGGCATTAGTTATAAAAAACACAGCCACTTAGTGTCATGCAAATGTACTTTTTATTAGGCTTTATTTTGACCTTTTTTAAAAACTTTTTTAAAACTTTTATCTTTGACCATCATTCTATCTCCCACACAGCAACTCCACTCCCACTTGTCTCCAATTCCACATACCAACCTTCAGCTTCCCTCAGCCCATCCCATCTATCTCTGCTGGCCACCCACTGAGACCAGAAACAGGCTACCTGAGGGATATACCAAAATAAATGGTCTATTGATTCTGTATCCTCAAAATCTGCAGAGCATCAATGATTTTATACCCCAAATATTCAACATTTTGTTGGTGGCAAGAATTCCTTATAATAATTTTAGCTGAAAAGCACAAAGTCTTGAATCTCTCGTTGTTTTATTTATCAACTCGTACACTGTCACGAGAATTTTCAATCCCAATAATGATAACAATCACTATAGCTTTGACCAATTCCCCCTAGGTTGTAAAGCTAGGGTTAATAAGAATTAGGCAAAGACTCAGATTCTGCAAAAGGTTCATTGTAGTTTATTCATGAGAGCTCTAAAAATCATATAATGCCCATAGCCTTTTATATAACTCCTACAAGCACCTACATGTCTACAAGCGCATCTGTTCATTCTTGGGTGGAGGAACTTTATCTCCAGTTCCCTACCTCCTCCTGCTGCCACCTACCTCCTCCGTTTTTGGGGTAATGCTGTAATCAATTGGTTGTACTCTTGGATTGAGCAGACCTTTCTGTACAATTCTGATAACTCCATGAAGGACATAACTCTACCATTACAATTTACAATATAATTTAAGAACAAAATACCCTTTTCAAACATCTTTCCCATAAATACAGGTATTTTATCAACCAGCACATTTGAGTTCAGCCATAACATTTGTTGTAATATTTGTTCTATCTTTTCAGGGGGATGAAATTTAAATTGTAGCCAGCTCTGCAATGCTTGTTTGAAAAAGAGAGATACTTTGAAAAAAGTATAATTTTCAATGAATCGAAAATGAGACATGGCAAAGGCAAAAAGGCCATTTTTAAACAATTGATGAGCGTTTCTTAGTAATCTCCTTGAGAACCAAAGTTCAAATAAAACTTTTGAATGAGTGAAGCTTTTAGAGAGAGGTTTAGTGCTTTTATTTTTAATCATCTCAACCCACCCAATTACTAATTCATTATATAGATAGGCATGTTTTAATTTGTCTGGTTTAGCATCCCAGATAAAGCAAAATATTTTTGCTCATGATTTGAAAAACAAATCATCAGGAGTAGGCAGTGCCATAAGTAAGTGAGTAAACTGAGATATGACTAAGGAGTTAATCAGGGCAATTTTTCCATAAATAGACAGGTATCTACCTCTCCATGGTTGCAGGATCTTATCTATTTTTTACACGTTTTCTATTGAAATTCATTGTGGAGAGCTTATTTATATATTTTATGATATGAATCCAATACGTAATATTGTACACTTATCATAATTAGGTTTTAGTCCAGAGAGTACCGAAAAGTTATCTAGATCTTCAATGAGACATTGCAGGGATCTAGCTTGCGGACTTAATATAAAACTTGAGTCATCGGCATACATGGACACCTTTGTTTTTAAGCCTTGGATTTCTAATCCTCTAATGTTGTCATTGGATCTGATTTTAATAGCTAGCATTTCGATGGCCGTAGCAAATAGATATGGTGACAGCGGACACCCGTGTTTAACTCCTCTTGACAATTTAAAACTCTGAGAAGTAGCCGTTATTTACTATTTTACACCTGGGGTTGCTATACAGAATTTTTACCAATTTTATAAGAGAATTACAGAAATTGAAAAAATCCAGGCATTTATAAATAAAATCCAGTCTTTATCAAATGCCTTTTCAAAATCTGCTATTAATAACCATTTCTGGCTTCTTATATGTTTCATGATGTTCTATTATTTCTAGTAGTTGTCGTATATTATCTCCAATGTATAGTCCATGTAAAAAAAACGTCTGATCAGGATGAACAATACTTGGTAAAACCCTTTTAATTCTGAATGCTCTGCATTTTGCTAGTAGTTTTGCATCACAACATTGAAGTGTAAGGGGCCTCCAGTTTTTTAGATAGACTGGGTCTTTATATTTGTCATCTGGGTCTTGTTTTAATAATAGAGAAATCAGACCTTCCTGCTGAGTACCTGACCAACTACCATTTCTATAGGAGTAGTTAAAACAATTAGTTTTTTTTTTAGTGTTAGTTTTTAATTAATTTTAGTATATAAAAAAATACTCTTTATGTACATTTGTTAATTTTCCATGTTTTATCATATTTGGAAAGAATTCATTACCATAATCTTTATTCAGTGGGAAAGGATGAGACGGTAAAGAGAACATCTGCCTAAAATAATTTGCTTCCTCTTTTTAAAACATAATTTGGAGAATCATAGATGACTGTCTTCAGTAACGAGTTTCTGCAAATTCTTTTTGTTAGCGTTCCTGTATTGGAGATTGAGGAAGAATTTTGTGCATTTTTCTCCATATTCCATCCAGTTTGCTTCATTTTTGTAATAGATTATATTAGAATAAGTTCCTCAAGTTCTTTTTGTTTTTTATTGCTATCTACCTGTATTATTAGTTAATGGATTTCCCTTCTTAGTCTTGTCTCTGTAGCCAGAAACTGCTTTTTTTATTGATGAATATTGAATTGAATGACCCCTGAAGGTACATTTAAAGGTATCCCAAAGAATAAGGGGATTTGCTGAACCTATATTATACTGGAAAAATTCAGTTACTGTACTTTTTTTTAAAAGGTAGGAGCGTGGATCAGAAAACCAATCAGTATCTGGCGTGACCACCATTTGCCTCATGCTGCACAGCACATTTCCTTCCCATAGAGTTGATCAGGCTGTTGATTGTGACCTGTGGAATGTTGTCCCACTCTTCAATGGCTGTGCGAAGTTGGATATTGGCGGGAACTGGAACACGCTGTTGTACACATCAGTTCAGAGCATCCCAAACTTGCTCAATGGGTGATGTCTAGTGAGTATGCAGGCCATGGAAGAACCGTTCAAAAGTTTGGGGTCACTTAGAAATGTCCTTTAAAATAACATAAAATTGATCAGAAATACAGTGTAGACAATTCAATAGTACCCACAATACACCAGTCTCAACGTCAACAGTGAAGAGGCGACTCCAGGATGCTGGCCTTCTAGGCAGAGTTCCTCTGTCCAATGTCTGTGTTCTTTTTCCCATCTATATCTTTTATTTTTATTGGCCAGTCTGAGATATGGCTTTTTTCTTTGCAACTGCCTCGAAGGCCAGCATGCCGGAGTTGCCTCTTCACTGTTGAAGTTGAGACTGGTGTTTTGTGGGTACTATTTAATGAAGCTGTCAGTTGAGGACTTGTGGGGCATCTGTTTCTCACACTAGACACTCTAATGTACTTGTCCTCTTGCTCAGTTGTGCACCGGGGCCTCCCACTCATCTTTCTATTCTGGTTAGCGCCAGTGTGTGCTGTTCTGTGAAGGGAGTAGTACACAGCGTTGTACAAGATCTTCAGTTTCTTGGCAATTTCTCGCATGGAATAGCGTTCATGTCTCAGAACCAGAATAGACTGATGAGTTTCAGAAGAAAGGTCTTTGTTTCTAGCTGTTTTGAGCCTGTAATCGAACCCACAAATGTTGATGCTCCAGATACTCAACAAGTCTAAAGAAGGCCATTTTTTATTGCCTCTTTAATCAGAACAACAGTTTTCAGCTGTGCTAACATAATTGCAAAAGGGTTTTCTAATGATCAATTAGCCTTTTAAAATTATAAACTTGGATTAGTTAACACAACGTGCCATTGGATCACAGGAGTGATGGTTGCGGATAGGCCTCTGTACGCCTATGTAGATATTCCATAAAAATAAAAATAAATCTGCCGTTTCCATCTACAGTAGTCATTTACAACATTAACAATGTCTACACTGTATTTCTTATCAATTTGTGTTATATAAATGTACAAAAATTATGCTTTTCTTTCAAAAACAAGGACATTTCTCAGTGACCTCAAACTTTTGAAAGGTAGTATATATATTTTTTATATATAAATATATACATATTCACAGCTGTAACAATGATATATGTCCATTGGGAGGTGTGGGCAGGGTAAATGTTTGTGGGGAGGGGAAAGGAAGTCCGGGGGGCAGGAGGGGGACACGGAGAGCAGGTTGCTGCCTAGTGGCTATTCAGCAGCCTGATAGTCTGGGGGTAGAAGCTATTGGCCAATGTGACAGTTTTTGCCATGATACTCGTATACTGCTCACGTCTGAGTGACTGAAGCGGGGAGAACAGGCCATGGCTCAGGTTGCTGAGGTCCTTGATGATCTTCTTGGCCTTCTTGCTACACCTGGTGTTGTACGTGTCCTGGAGGGCAGGCAGTGAGCACCCAATGTTCGGCTGAGCGTACCACCCTCTGTAGAGCCTTGCGGTCAGAGGCAGTGGAGTTGCCGTACCAGGCCGTGATGCAGCCCGACAGTATGCTGTCGATAGTGCTCCTGTAGAACACTGTGAGGGCCCTTGGGGACTGGTCAAATTTCTTCAGCCTCCTGAGGTGGAAGAGTCGCTGCCGTGCCTTCTTCACAACAGTGTTCGTGTGCTTTGACCATTTCAGCTCATCAGATATGTGTACGCCGAGGAACTTGACATTTTTTGACTCTCTCTATGGTGGCCCTGTTGATGAGGGTGGGGACGTGCCCAACCTGGTTCCTCCTGAAGTCCACAATCCTCTCCTTTCTTTTCTGGCATTGAGGGAGATGTTGTTTACCTGGCACTGCACCATCAGAGTGCCTACCTCCTCTCTGTAGGCCGTCTCGTCGTTATTGGTAATCAGGCTTACTACTGTCTGGTCGTCAGCGATCTTAATAATGGAGTTGGAACTGTGTGAGGCCACGCAGTCTGGGGTATACAGGGAGTACAGGAGGAGACTGAGTACGCACCCTTATGGGAACCCGTGTTGAGGATCAGTGTGGAGGAGGTAGTGTTGCCTACCTTCACCACCTGGGGGTGGCCCATCAGGAAGTCCAGGACCCAGTTGCATAGGGAGGAGTTCAGTCCCAGGATCGTGAGTGTAACGATGTGAGCTGTGAGTCTGGAAGCGAGTTCAGGGAGTGAGTGTTTTTAATAAATAAACGCAAAATAAAACAAAACAAGAAACACAAACAACGCACAGACTTAACGCTGGAATAGAAACAATAACACCTGGGGAAGGAACCAAAGGGAGTGTCATACATAGAGAAGGAAATCAGGGAGGTGATATGTGCTCCATAACGAGCTGCCTGGTGACCTAGAGGCCGGAGAGGGAGCCGACGAGACAGTGAGCTTTGTGATGAGCTCATTGAAGGCCAAGCTGTAGTCGATGAACAGCATCCTCACATATCAAAGTGTAGGCTATCATTTTCCTCACATAAAGTGTAGGCTATCATTGTCCTCGACTAAAGATGGATTTACTTCATATTTTGCAGACAAACTTTGTGTCTATTGTAATGGGCTTAGTCGTTTATTTAATTTACCATTATTAAACCATTACTATTTATAAACATAGAGCCATTAAATGCACTATCCAGTGAAATAATATGGGGCTAAAAAACTATGCCTAGAATTATTATCAGATTAAAAGTGGGCTGAAGAGTGATATAACAAGGTGCAGACAGGCTATTTCGTGTTGATTCTACTTTTCATACGTTTATGTTTGTCTATATAGGCCTACTCGTTTTATGTGTGTAGGGGGTGTTTCTAATGATGGCTTTGTTTGGCATTTTGAAGATGATCGTAACTAGTTACCACAGCCACAAAGTCTGAACCCCGCATATTTCTATATAGAAAAAAAGTTTTTTTAATTTAACCACACCGTGTGTAACCTTATATCTAGCCCTAACCTTAAATTAAGATCAAAAATACGTTTTTTTCATGAATTATTAAGATATAGCACATTTTCTGACTGTGGTATCTAGGCGAATTCGTGTGCCTAGGAAGGACACACACAATGGTAGCCAACGTTGTGGTCCATGGGCGCTCGCGCCCGTGACGCAGGCACAGAGAAAGACCTTCGCAGCAGTACAGCAGCATCTTCAGCACCATTGCAGTTCTCATCTAGCTGAACCGCGAGGAAAAGCTTGAGATAATCGACAAGGCTTGTTTTGAGGTAAGATGAATACCATTCATGCATATAAGATTCAAATTATTGGATATATTTAGTTTGATTAGATTTATTTGCGTCTGTGTTTTTCACAGCCGGTGTGTTTGTCTTGATACGGAGCCTAGAAAGATGGAGATGCTCTGAAACACTGTTCCATGAACTCTCACGGGCAGATGTTTTTTTTGCGCCCATTTTATAATATAAGCGCAAACATAAGACGTCAGCGCATTGTTATTAGATCAAATTAATAGTTGCACATGCCATGTGTATATTCCTCCTCCAGCATCTTTCTCATTGTTTGTCAACGGGGCGTTTTTTTCCTCGTTGGCTGAGTACACGCCCTCTGCTACGCACAAGTCACGAATATACACATTTGCTCATATAGGCTTGTCAAGAGCTCTGTTATCATACACGTTGTTTGGGCGATGTGATATGCACATTTGCATTATTGCTCATTGCAACACTAATATGTTGTTTTTATTTATCGTTAATAACTCAAAAATACAGCTCTGGCCTATTGTTTTTGTCATTAGTGTGACCCAGCCAAATGATCAAATGCTATTCATTCCATTACAGTAGGGATTGAGTAGAATATCAAAATCTGTCAAGTTTGTCGCACCATTTTCTTTTTCTCCTATTTTGCTATCTGAATGTATTTGCCTCCAAAAAATGTATACATCTGGTTGACTCATATGAGCACTATTGCATGAGACTTAGTTGTATACATTACTCATTTAATTAAACAAATAATGTGCTCATGCTAATTATACATCACGTCTATACCAGGGAAAATGCTGTCTGTGACTGAGACTTCATTCATGAAACACACTACTGTCAGATCAGGGATAGGAACTAGGAGGAGCCGGTCAACTCGGGGGAGACAATGATGGCTGCCTTTACTGGACTCTGTTAGCAGTATAGTCATAATAGGTGACAGGTACTGCACTGCACAGGTATAGTTATCTGCTAGTCATTGGACGCTATATCATGGATACCCTTTATTTCAACATAATCCTTTTGGGATGTCAGGCAATGTGTTTTATCACCCATTCTGCAGTGGCTATTGATTCAGCAGCAAATGGTGGGAAGCGGTAAAGAAAGTCTATAATTAAAGGAAGAAATAAAAAGACATGTAGGAGCTTGTAGGTAAGGTGACAAACTGCACGGGGACAGTTGCTCCCAAATCACCCAGGCCGGGATCTATCTTGGCTGTGTCACACCCTGACCTTAGTGTTTTTTGTTTCCGTGTCTGTGTTTGTCGCCACACGGTACTGTTTCGGTTTGTTCACGTTTATTGTTTTTGTATTCATAGTGTTTATGTTTTTTAAATAAACAACCATGGACACTTACCACGCCGCATCTTGGTCCGATCCTTGCGAGGAGGAAAACCTTTACAGGATCACCCACCAACCAAGGACCAAGCGGCGTGGTAACAGGCAGCAGCAGGAGAGGCAGCAGCAGCAGCAATGTCAGGATTCCTGGACATGGGATGACGTTTTGGATGGCAAGGGTTGCTACACATGGGAGGAGATCCTGGCTGGTAGGGATCGCCTACCATGGGAACCAGATGGAGGCAGCGAGGAGAGCAGAGGCAGCCGGAGAGAGGAGCCAACGATACGAGGGAACGCAACTGGCAAGGAAGCCCGAGAGGCAGCCCCAAAAATGTATTGGGGGGTGGCACACAGAGAGTGTGGCTAAGCCAGGTAGGAGACCTGTGCCAACTTCCTGTGCTTACCGGAGAGCGAGCGGGATCGGGCAGGCACTGTGTTATGCTGTGGAGCGCACAGTGTCTCCAGTGCGGGTGCATAGCCCGGTGCGGTACATTCCAGCTCCTCGTATCGGCCGGGCTAGAGTCGGCATCGAGCCAGGTAAGGTTGGCCAGGCTCGGTGCTTCACGAGCTCCAGTGCACCTGCACGGTCCAGTCTATCCAGTGCCACCTACACGCACCAGCCCTTCGGTGGCAGCCCCCCGCACCAGGCTTCCTGTGCGTGTCCAGAGCCCAGTACTCCCTGTTCCTCCTCCCCGCACTCACCCTGAGGTGCGTGTCCTCGGCCCAGTACCACCAGTGCCGGCACCACCCACCAGGCCTACAGTGCGCCTCGTCTGTCCATAGCTGGGAGTCTGTCACACCCTGACCTTAGTGTTCTTTGTTTCCGTGCCTGTGTTTGTTGCCACACGGTACTGTTTTCGGTTTGTTCACGTTTATTGTTTTTGTATTCATAGTGTTCAGTTTATGTTTTTTAAATAAACAACCATGGACACTTACCACGCCGCATCTTGGTCCGATCCTTGCTACACCTCCTCTTCAGACGAAGAGGAGGAAAACCTTTACAGGCTGTGTATCCATCTTATGTATCCATATCCAAACACGACTAGGAATCCCCCTCAATATGATGCAACTGAAGGCAACAGGCAACTCGTAGAGTGAGTATCAGGAGGGTGGTATCTGCCTGAGTGCGGGTTGTTCATTTGGCTTTGAGTACATGTCTGTATAACAGAAGAATCGGTCTCTGTTAATGTAGTTTCTCTAAGCTTAATGAATACAGCACAGACCAATATATGGCCTCTGTTTTGCCTCACTGTTTGACCCCATAGTGCTTGGGACAATGAGTTGGTAGACTGATACAGTAGCACAGTTGCGCAATAGGATAAGGCTTTTACTGATTGTGTGATTAGCCCTCTCTCTCTCTCTCTTTCTCCCCTCTCTCTGGACTTTTTTCA